>NC_134354.1:412172393-412478129 GCF_048569485.1 Anomaloglossus baeobatrachus | reverse complement strand
TTAATTTCGCAACCTCATTCAGGGGAAAATATAAACTTGTGTGTCAAAAGCAGATACTCCGGTAACCAAGGAAACCGTAAAAAATATTAGATCCCACATTAAATGGGAACGGTCTTACCAGGTCCAGAGATCATACGCAGGCATTAATGCAGGTTATCGGCTCATGCAGGGGGCTGTTAATCAGCACATCGAATTCCCATGGAAGCCTAAACCCGTATCAGGCATATAGTTGTAGAAACCCACTCCCAATTGCCGCGGCAATCTTTCAATTGGGTCTGGATATGCGCCATTGAGCGTGACCTGGGCATCTGCGGACTGTCACATTGTGGAGATACCTAGTGACAGCCCTCCTGTATATCCCACTTGGACTCCCCTGATGATCCACATTTGAAACGTTGGGAGTGGGTTTCTATAACTATATGCCTGATACGGGTTTAGGCTTCCATGGGAATTCGATGTGCTGATTAACAGCCCCCTGCATGAGCCGATAACCTGCATTAATGCCTGCGTATGATCTCTGGACCTGGTAAGACCGTTCCCATTTAATGTGGGATCTAATATTGTTTATATCTGTATCTGCCTTTGACACACAAGTTTATATTTTCCCCTGAATGGGGTTGCGAAATTAATATATCATATTGTGTGCCAATGATTATACCTCAGTCGGAGTTACCATTATATATGTACTGTGTGATTCAATCCACTCTCCTTTACACCAACTGAGGCAGTCCGTATTTGGGCCTACGTGTTTTGTTTAGCCCATTGATCCATATGGTTGGATCTTTGCTACCTTGGTTTTAATCTTGTGAGTTGTTCACTTTTTATCCGCACATAAAGTAAAAGTTATGTTTTAAGCTTGTCTTTCTTTTCAAGTTCCTATCCGGTCCAGCTAATTTGCTAACTATGCATTGGTAGAACCTTGTGGAGTACATGGAAGAGAAGACCACAGTCTCCTATCCAACTCCATTTATGAAAGCGGTGTGGGGGGCATCTAAAATGGACACCACCCTGCAGTCTGCTGTCGTGTTATTTCTTTACTGGTCTCTTCAGGTCTAACGTTTTTCAGAAACTGGTCAGAAGCATCCGACAGATTAATTGTGCAGTGAAACATTGTTTTCATGGCATGGGGCTACCATAATTAGTTGCATGTTGTGCAGCTTGGGGCTCAGCGCCGATCATAGCCGCTTCTCTTCAGTGTTTCCTTTTTCTTTTTTTTTTCCTTCTTTCCCTTTTTATTGCACTTGAGTGTTCAGCCGTGGAGCTTAATGTCTTCATGGGAAATTTCAGCGAATAAATCTGAAATCCATTTCCGCTGTGCACAGTAGATCAGCTCAAGTGTTTGTTACTCTTATTTAATTTGCGCTCTGCTGTCTCCCTTCTCCGCAGCCCGCACTTTCCTTTCCTCTCTTGTACAATGCGATCGCTCACTGTTTTTTCCATTTCTTACACGCAATTTTTACTTTACCACCCCCTTACCATTATAGTCTCCCCCACTCTTTTCTGTGTTGTTTCCATGTGTCAGTAATCGCTTATTTCAAGTGACACGTGGGCCCGCTTTGTATGCTGACAGGTGGTCTGCTGGCTACTAGATTACTTCTGAACACATGCCTGCCACACTTCCCGCTGGCACTAATATACACTCGTCACTCCGTTCCTATGCAACTCATTTCAAACAAATGCAATTTTCCTAAAATCAGTGGCAGGTAGATAGGTTTCCGGAACAAAACTGTAACGGAGATGGGGGTCACAAACCTTTGTTGACTATATGCAGCTCCCATTTAAATTGTATTTCAACATGAAAGCTACATAGGTCATCTCATTCTCACGAGCCCCAAAGAATGAGCAAGCAGCCGCATGAGCAGGTAACCAGATCTATCTCTAACTGGCCCAGAAACGCAGTATTTCTTCCAAGGACGTGGCGAGATGATAAAACGCAAGACCGAGCAAGTCCGGCAGCTGCAGCAATAACTTCAGGCTTTATAAAAGCAACAGGCTCTTCTCCCCTCCCAACTGACACATCGCCTCCACTGACTTTATTAATAACATTTTATTAGCTACCTGCAGAGTCCTAAGCCTCGCAGGAAGGATGGAGAACGAGCAAATGTTCACGCAGTCTCCTTTTTTCTCTTTTCTTTAGTATCTGTTGTAACAGGAATGCGCTGCAATCGAAAACCGGTGCTGCCGTTCGAGCCAGAAACACTAAAAGATCCTAAGGGGCTTATCTATCAAACTGCATAAAGGAGAAACGTCTAAAAATGCCATAAAGAGCACCATTTGGAGAATGCACCAGTTAACCGATTTTTATTACGTTGTGCACCAAGTTTTATGACGAAAAACAGTCATTTGTGACATTTTACAGAATGAAGACTGATTGCCGCTCACCAGTTTATGACGAGGAGGTGATGGTGGGGGGAAGGAGGTAGACTGGGAAATTACACCACGTCAGATTACCTCGCTTCGGTCACGTAAAGTCTCGGTGTAGATGTGAGACATGTTCCCGGGATGTTATAACGGAAAATTGGTATTTTAGATCAAATCATTTCATTATGGAGTCAAGCAGAGATAAGTAAAGACATTTACAACAATTCCATATACAAGCATGTTTTTTTCCATAAGGTACATTGTATAGAGATTTGTAAACTACTTTCTTTCCTCACAATCCTTAATAATAACCCCAAAGCAGCAATAAACCCAAAGTGAATTGCAAAACACATGGAGACATGTCTGTTTTCTTCCTACAGCACAGGTGACAAGGGCCAATACAAGACTATGGGTATGTGCAAAAAAACGTACAGTGCACAGATGGCATCCATGTGCTGTACATGTTTAAAGGGAACCTGTCAGGTCCCCTATGCCCTCCAATCCAGCAGCATTTATGGCTGGATCCCCAAACTCCCTCCCTAAATGGCCCTGTATAACGCTATTCACTAATATGAATGTTTTAAAAAGACTTATAAGCCTGGCTTTCCCTATGCTAATTGGGCCTGTGACTAGTCGGCCCTCTTTCCATATTATCATACCCTTTTGGGCATCATTTTCAGTAGCCGGCGTCGCCGCCGACTCCTTGAAATCTTGCACATGCGTTTCTCATTTCAGCTGCATCAGTGCACCTCAGAAGCAGGGTGTAGGCTTCCTGGCTTCATTAGGCGCACTGTGCATGACCAGAAGTTTAGAAGACGTGTACCGTGAACCATTTTCTGAGCTTTCGGTCATGCACAATGCGCCTATTGAAGCCATTAGGCATCCACTCTGCCTCTATATGTGCCCTTTATAACCGACAATGTTGTGTTTACTGAGGAAATCATCCAGCCCTTTTATAACAACTGTTATAGTATCTGCCATTATTACGTCTTGTGGTCGGCATTCCACAGTCTGACTGCTCTAACTGTAAAGAACCCTTTCCTATTTAGCTGCTGGAATTGCCTTTATTCCACCCGCAGTGAGTGCGCCCTCATACTTAGTATTGGCTTAGGGAGGAATAAGTCATGTGCCAGGGGTGTGATAGCATGGCAAAAAGGACAGACTAGTCAGGGGAACTAATGCACTTGTGACTAGACACATGACTAATGAGCATAGGGACAGCCAGGTTTATAATTCTTTTTTTAAACATTCATATTAGTGAATAGCATGTTAAAGTTCTGGTTAGGCAGGTATTTGGGCATACAGCCATGAATACTCCTGGGCTGGAGGGCAACCTGACAGGTTTCCTTTAACTTTGAAAACTACAGGTGAAGCTTTGCAATTAGTTAATTTATTTATCTGTCTGAAAAACACTAATGTCACACTGATCACAAACATTGATGACATCACTAATATTTTTCTCTTACATGTTTAAACACACATATGTGAATGAGGCCTTACGCTATTCAAGTAATTTTAAACGTCTTGCAGTAATACATGCTGATTATCAGAACTTGCATTTGAAAATACATTCCTATAGTAACATATTATGGAGTAGCTTATAACAGTTATAACAGATATGGACCTTAGGTTTAAAAATTATTTTTAAAATATAAATTGCTGCATTTACAATTCTACTGATTATAATTGCAAACAGCAGACAGTTTATCTGCACTACATCAATCTAATGGTTACATTCAAAAGAAAGCAGTGATTCATAGCACATCTATACAACACTGGAGCTGCTCCTTGGTGCTCCTCCTCCCATCTGGGATGTTACATCTTACATGAAGGGACGTCGCCTACTCCATGCTACTGGTAACAGCCAACCTGCTAATATCTGCTTCCCTGCAGTCCGACAATAGGGGGTGGGGTGGGTCCGTGGCTTGCTCCATTCTGCTGGTAACAGCCAACCTGCTGATATCTGCTTCCCTACAGTCTGACAATAGGGGGTGGGGTAGTGGCTTGATCCATTTTGCTGGTAACAGCCAGCCCCTAAAAACTGCTTCCCTGCAGTCTGAGAACAGAGGATGGGGTGCGGGCTTGGACTGCTCCATGCTGTTGGTAACAGACACTCCCTGATAATATCTGTTTCTGTGCCATTTGAGAACATAGGGTGTGGCCACAGCCCACTTCACCATGTGTTCTTGGACTGCAGGGAAACATATTATCAAGGAGCTGGCTATTACTAACAACATGGAGCAGGCCACGCCCCCACCCCATCCCCTGTACTCAGACTGCAGGAAAGCAGATATTAGGGGGCTAACTGTTACTAACAACATGGAGCAGGCCATGCACCTACCCCACCTCCTAGTCTCAGGCTGCAGGGAAGCAAATATTATCAGGGGGCTGGCTGTTACTCACAGCAAGAAATAGGCCATGCCCCTGTGCCACCCCTGTGCCAGCAGCCTGCCGCTGCTCGGGTCTGGACCTTCCGGTGGGTGGCTCGAGGGTCTCCGGACCCGGGGGATCCCGCGGACACTCCGAATGAAAAGGGTCGGGGGGTGGTGGACGTATATGTACGGGCTGGCCCGCACTAGGTTCGTGACACCACCCATGGTATGTGGTGATATTAGATACTATCGCTGCAGTTACGGGGCACCCGGGGGAGATGTTGTGCAGCAAGTTGTTAATCCCTTCGTGGGCAGGAATGGTGGCCCCGGGACCCGTTGGAGTTTGTGGTGCAGGGAGATGGGCGACCGCAGGGGGCTGGTGTACTCACTAATAAGAAAACACACGAGTCTCTGGTAAACCAAGGTGATGGTGGTCGGTGCCCGCAGCCGGCTGCGTTTTGGTTCTCCCACCCGGCTGGTGGTCTCTGTCTTTCTCCTGCACCTTTTTTAGAATAGTGGACTGGCTGTGCTTGCAACTTCAGGAGTCCACTTCCGGCTGGTTGTCGCCTAAGGAGCCCTTGCACGCAGACGCTGGCCCGTGGGATCTCTGAGCGGTGGCGGTGGCCTTTTATCCCCCTCGGTGGGCTGTTGCCTTCTATTATCTTTCGGTGGGACAGGACCTCTAGTTCTGGCCGCAATCAGTGAATTAGCTGGTTCTAGTCGCTTCTGGTTCCGGCTTCAGGGTCTTAGTACCCTTTGTGTGCTCCGGTTTCCGAGTTGGTTCCCCGGGTTGGTACCGGAGGGCTACAACCCTGTCCCGGTCCACCTCGGTTCCACCGAGCCGTCTTCCCGAATCCTGCAGACGGAGACTGCCGTCTGCCTCCTAGCCAAAGGCACCAGGGTGTTGTGAATGTTAGTTATGTTTTGGCTGCTGGGAGGCTCCCTCTGGTGGCCAGGAATGGTTTGGACTTGGACCAGGTGTGTTGTGCAGTGGGTGTTTCCTTTGCTAACTTTCTGCTTATTTAAATCCTGGTCTGATTGCAGGCTGTTGCCGGATGTCAGTTGTTCTTTGTATCTCCAGCCTGCTTAATCCTGCTCTACACCACATCTTCCCCAGATAAGTGCTTGCTCTTTATTTATTGTCTGGTTCTTTTGTCTATCTGGGTTTGTCATTTGCTGTGGTTGGTTTCAGTTTATTTGCTTGCAGGGATTTTCCCCCTTAGTGGATTGTTGAGGAACTCCCTGCCGTTCTGTGTGGAGTATAGCTCTTTTGGGTCCATGTGTTTGTGGCTTGTTGACTTTGTTATGATTCTTGTTTTCTGTTCATTGGTATGACAAGGGCACCTGGTATAGGACGGAGTTCAGATCGTGCGATCTGAGCGCCTTTTTGTACTATCAGGAAGTTGGTATTTTGCAGGGTTTTTCTCTGGCCACCATCAGTCCCTTTCCTGTCCTTTTCTATTTTAGTCAGCGGGGGCCTTACCTTTTGCTTATCCTGTCATCTACCTGTGTATTGTGTTTTTCCTATATCACCGCAGTCTTTGAATGTGGGGGGCTAGCTATTCTGAAGCAGAGAGTTATTCATGTTTCCTACCTTTAGGATAGTTAGTTCTCCGGCTGGATTCGCGGTGCACAGGATGTTAGTTCACCCCTCGGCTACTTCTAGTTGTGATGGTTAGTAAGGGGATGGCGGCCAGATTAGTTGCCAATGCTCTTGTCACCTTTTGCCAATGATTTGTGGTGGTCTTCCATGGTTCCGGATCATAACAGTACATCCGGCCAACAAATTTAAAGGGTACTCTTAAGAAGGAAAAAAAAAAAAAAAGGAAAAAAAACTGCTGAGAAAACATTTTTTTTTTTGGTGTTTTTCCTCTTCTTCTTTGGGTTCCGTGGAAGATTTCTTTTTTCTAGCATGGATGAATTAGATGAGCGTGTTGCTCATCTTGATGCTAAGGTTCGTCGTATAGAGTCTTATCTTGCACAGACTCCCCTTGCAGAGCCTAAGATTCCTGTTCCTGAATTTTTTTGGGAGATAGGTCGAGATTTTTGAGCTTCAAAAATAATTGTAAATTATTTTTTGACCTGCGCCCTAAGTCCTCAGGGAATCCCGTACAGCAGGTTAAGATTGTCATCTCCTTGCTGCGTGGTGACCCTCAGGACTGGGCCTTCTCTTTAGCGTCTGATGATCCGATTCTCAGTGATGTGGACTCCTTTTTTCAGGCCTTGGGTTTATTATATGACGAACCCAATATTGTGGACCAAGCAGAAAAGGTCTTGTTGTCCTTAACTCAGGGTTTGGATTCTGCAGAAACGTTTTGTCAGAAATTTCAAAAGTGGGCGGTCCTTACCAAATGGAATGATGATACGCTTGCGGCTCTTTTTTGGAAGGGTATTGCTGATGCTGTGAAGGATGTAATGGTAGGATTTCCCGTCCCTTCTGGTCTTGATGCCTCTATGACCTTGGCCATTCAGATTGATAGGCTTTTACGTGAGCGCAGGAAGATACCTGCTGGTTTTGTGCCTGTGGAACAGCCTTTGGAGCCTATGGAGTGTGATAGGGTTGTGACGCCCTGGGCAAGCCAGGGGTCACAGGTCATCACACCACCACACCCTACACCCCAGTTAGGAACATCACAGCTAACCAAAATCCTTGTTGCCTTCCTCCAGGGGCTGATGTTCACACCAGGGGGTGGGCCAGGCGGTTGGCTCCGCCCACTGAGGAGTTCACAGCCCTGGAGGCGGGAAGAACCAGGCAGAACAGTGAGGGAAGTGGAGGAGTAAACAGTGAAGTGGTAGAGCAGCTAAGTGAAGTGAAAGTAAAGTAGTAGTGGAGCAAAGAAGAAAAGAGTAAAGAGAGAGTAGAAAAGCCTGAAGTAAGTCCAGCTGTGTGCAGGACAGAGTCAGCAAGGTCAGCAACGGCGGTGACTGTCCGGAGGGGTGACCGTTTGGAAGTTCCTGGAAGGACCGCGGACGGGTGGTGGCCCGGCGGTCTGGAGCAGTGTACAAAGGACAGTCAGCACCAGGGCAGGGGCCTCTCGGACCCCGGCAAGGCAGGAGTCGCCATAATTTGCCAAATCCGTCAGTGAAGGGGACGTCTGTCTCCCAACAACCAAGTCCCGATTGAAGGCAACAGCCCAACCATTACAGTAGAGACACCGCCACCGCCAGGGCACCAATTTCTAAGGGCCAGCGCCTGCGGGCAAAGAGTAGAGCTCCTCCGGTCCAGCTTGAAGCCGGGGAGCGGGTTACCGGTGGGAACCCATCGAGACCATCAACAACATTAGGTGCAGGAAAAGGGACATCACCGTCACCTACTGGGGAAAGCAAGTGCAGCTGTCCGTGGGAACCGTCTTTCCAGCCGTGTGTTTTAACGAGAACTGTGTCAACGTCTCAGGCTGAGTGAGTACCACAGTGCCGCAAGGCACAGCGCTGCCCCCGCGTCCCTGCGCCCACCAAGCCCTGCATCTACCCACCTCAACACTAGGCCCTGGGATCACCAACCCCTACCCACGGAGGGGCAACACAACAGCTTGCTGCTTCACACCATCACTCCCGGGATCCCCACACCGAGCAGCGGTGGTGCTAACAGATCACCACAACCGTGGGTGGCGTCACGGACAATAGACTATATCCCAAAACCCAATCCCCTTTCACTCACGGGCGAGGAGCGCCGCTCGAGAACCCCCGGGATCCGGCCCACCGCTCGAGCCACCACTGAGCAGCAGCAGCCGGACCCGAGCAGAGGGGTGAGCGCAGTGCTGACACCCTCCTCCCCGCCCGCGACAGGGCCCTTTCTAATGCTAGTCGGCAGAGGTTCAGACGGAAGAATAGACTGTGCTTCTATTGTGGAGACGCTTCTCATAACATCTCTGTCTGCCCTAAACGTGAAAGGAGATTGGCTACTTCTGTTACTGTGGGTTCTTTGCAACCAAAGTTTCTTTTGTTTGTCACATTGATTTGCTCATTGTCTTCCTTTTCTGCATTTGCCTTTGTGGACTCAGGGGCAGCGCTCAATTTGATGGATTTTGGGTTTGCTAGGGATTGTGATTTTCCCATGGTTCCTTTGCAAACTCCTATTCCTTTAAGGGGCATTGATGCTACCCCTTTGGCAGAACATAAACCCCAATTTTGGACCCAGGTGCCTAAGAGAGTTGCACCAGCGCATCAGGAAACTTGTACATTTTTAGTATTGCATAATCTACAGGATACCTTGGTACTGGGACTTCCATGGTGGCAGACCCATAATCCGGTTCTTGACTGGAGATTCCTTTTCGGTAGCTAGTTGTGGTTGCCGGCTTCTTCTTTGTTGCTGAGAAAGATGGTTTGTTGAGGCCTTGTATTGATTATCGTCTTCTTAACAAAAATTACGGTCAAATATCAGTACCCTTTGCCTCTGATGTCTGATCTGTTCTCTAGAGTGAAGAGTGCCAAATGGTTTACGAAACTGGATCTCAAGGGTGCGTATAATCTCATCCGTATTAAGGAGGGTGATGAATGGAAGACGGCTTTTAATACTCCTGAGGGGCATTTTGAATACCTAGTAATGCCTTTTGGGCTCACTAATGCACCCTCCGTCTTCCAGGCCTTCATGAATGATATTTTTTGGGACCTTATTGGTAAATTTTTGATTGTGTATTTGGATGACATCTTGATTTTTTCTAATGATTGTGACTCTCATGTTGGGCAAGTACGGGATGTTTTTCAGATACTTAAGGATAATGCACTGTACGTTAAGGGGTCAAAGTGCCTCTTTGGGGTGCAAAGGATTTCCTTTTTGGGCTTCATCCTTTCTCCCTCCGCTATCGAAATGGACCCGGTTAAGGTTCAGGCTATTTACGACTGGGTGCAACCGACTTCTTTAAAATCCCTGCAGCGGTTTTTGGAGTTTGCTAATTTTTACCGTAAATTTATAGCCAATTTTTCTGCCATAGTCAAACCTCTGACAGATTTGACAAAGAAAGGAGCTGCTGCTGAGCATTGAACCCCTGAGGCTATTGTGGCCTTCCAGGAGCTTAAAAGGCGATTCACTTCTGCCCCAGTTCTGCAGCAACCTGATGTGTCTCGCCCATTTCAAGTTGAGATCGATGCCTCGGAGATCGGAGCAGGTGCTGTTCTGTCTCAACGAGACGCTACTTCGGGTAAACTTAAGCCCTGTGCCTTTTTCTCTCGGAAGTTTGCTCCTTCTGAACGGAATTATGATGTGGGGAACCGGGAATTATTGGCTATGAAGTGGGCATTTGAAGAGTGGAGGCATTGGTTGGAGGGGGCTAGGCATCAAGTTGTGGTGCTTACAGACCACAAGAATCTCATCTATCTGGAATCGGCCAAGAGGTTGAATCCTCGGCAGGCCAGGTGGGCTTTGTTTTTTACCCGGTTTAATTTTGTGGTCTCTTTTTGCCGGGCACCAAGAATGTTAAGGCCGATGCCCTTTCCAGGAGTTTCTGCGCTGACTCTTTGGAGGTTGTCGAACCGTCTACTATCCTGAATGATGGTGTAGTTTTCTCGGCTATTTCGCCTGATCTGCGGTTGGCACTGGCGGAATTTCAGGGGGATAAACCTGAGAGATGTCCTACAGGGAAACTGTTTGACCCAGACCAATGGAGAGACCGAGTTGTCTCTGAGGTTCATTGCTCTGTTTTGGCGGGTCATCCTGGCATTTTTGGTACTCGAGATCTTGTGAGACGCTCTTTTTGGTGGCCTTCCCTGTCCCGAGATGTCCGTCGTTTTGTGCAGTCGTGTGGAGTTTGTTCTAGGTCCAAGCCCTGTTGTTCACGTTCTAGTGGGCTATTATTGCCTTTGCCTGTACCTAAGAAACCTTGGACGCACTTCTCTATGGATTTTATTTCAGAGCTTCCCGTCTCTCAGAAAATGACTGTGATTTGGGTGATCTGTGACAGATTCTCCAAGATGGTCCACTTGGTTCCCCTATCTAAGTTGCCGTCTTCATCAGAGTTGGTTCCTTTGTTTTTCCAACATGTTGTTCGTTTGCATGGTATTCCCAAAAATATTGTTTCTGACAGAGGGGTGCAGTTTGTATCCAGGTTTTGGAGGATTTTTTGCTCCAAATTGGGTGTTCAGCTGTCTTTATCCTCGGCGTTTCATCCTCAGACCAACGGTCAAACTGAAAGGGCTAACCAGACCCTGGAGACCTATTTACGGTGTTTTGTTTCTGCGGTCAGGATGACTAGGTTTCGTTTTTGCCTTTGGCTGAATTTGCCCTTTACAATAGAGCTAGCTCTACCACGTTGGTGTCCCTCTTTTTCTGCAATTTTGGGTATCACCCTAGGTTCCTCTCAGGGCAGCTTGAGGCATCTGACTGTCCGGGGGTGGATTCGGTGGTCAACAGATGCAGCAGATTTGGGGGCAGGTAGTGGATAAATTGTTTCAGTCCCAAGAAACTGCTGAAAGGTTTGCCAACCGGCGTCGGACTGTTGGTCCCCGGTTTAAAGTAGGGGACATGGTGTGGTTGTCCTCTAAACATATTCCTAGGAGAGTTCCGTCTCCTAAATTTAAGCCCAGATTTATTGGACCTTATAAGATTTCGGAGATTATTAACCCTGTATCTTTCCGTTTGACTCAGCCTGCGTCATTTAAGATTCACAATGTCTTCCATAAGTCCTTGTTGAAGAAACATGTGGAGCCAGCAGTTCCTGCATCAGCGCCTCCTGACCCTGTTTTGGTACAAGGGGATCTGGAGTATGAGGTTGAAAAAATTCTGGATTCCCGTCACATTAGGCGTCAGCTTCAGTACCTTGTGAAATGGAAGGGCTATGGGCAGGAGGATAACTCTTGGGTTGTGGCTTCTGACATTCATGCAGACAGGTTGGTTCGCGCCTTCCATCATGCTCATCCCGAGCGGCCCGTTGGCGTGGGTGAGGGTTCGGTGACCCCTCCTCAAGGGGGGGGGGTACTGTTGTGAATGTTAGTTATGTTTTGGCTGCTGGGAGGCTCCCTCTGGTGGCCAGGAATGGTTTGGACTTGGACCAGGTGTGCTGTGCAGTGGGTGTTTCCTTTGCTAACTCTCTGCTTATTTAAATCCTGGTCTGATTGCAGGCTGTTGCCGGATGTCACTTGTTCTTTGTATCTCCAGCCTGCTTAATCCTGCTCTACACCACATCTTCCCCAGATAAGTGCTTGCTCTTTATTTATTGTCTGGTTCTTTTGTTTATCTGGGTTTGTCATTTGCTGTGGTTGGTTTCAGTTTATTTGCTTGCAGGGATTTTCCCCCTTAGTGGATTGTTGAGGAACTCCCTGCAGTTCTGTGTGGAGTATAGCTCCTTTGGGTCTATGTGTTTGTGGCTTGTTGACTTTGTTATGATTTTTGTTTTCTGTTCATTGGTATGACAAGGGCACCTGGTATAGGACGGAGTTCAGATTGTGCGATCTGAGGGCCTTTTTGTACTATCAGGAAGTTGGTATTTTGCAGGGTTTTTCTCTGGCCACCATCAGTCCCTTTCCTGTCCTTTCCTATTTTAGTCAGCGGGGGCCTCACCTTTTGCTTATCCTGTCATCTACCTGTGTATTGTGTTTTTTCTATATCACCGCAGTCTTTGAATGTGGGGGGATAGCTATTCTTAACTATTTTCTGAGGCAGAGAGTTATTCATCTTTCCTACCTTTAGGATAGTTAGTTCTCTGGCTGGGTTCGCGGTGCACAGGATGTTAGTTCACCCCTCGGGTACTTCTAGTTGTGATGGTTAGTAAGGGGATGGCGGCCAGATTAGTTGCCAATGCTCTTGTCACCTTTTGCCAATGATTTGTGGTGGGCTTCCATGGTTCCGGATCATAACACCAGGGCTCCTACCCTGGTACCTGTCAGTTTTCCTTGGCTGATGTTACCTGTGAGGGAAGGGTGTTGTGTGGGGCCCTATTTGTGACTACCTGGCCTGGCCAGGGCGTCACACCCCCACCCATCCTTTGTTCGCAGACTGCCAGGAAGTCAATATTATCAGGGGTCTTGCTGGTACCAGCAGCATGGAGCAGGCGACACCATCACCACACTCCCTATTCTCAGGCTGCAGGGAAACAAATATTCTCAGGGGGCTGGCTGTTATTAACAGCATGGAGCAGGCCATGCCCCCTGATGTGTGATGTAACATCCCAGAAAGAAGGGGAAGCATCAAGGAGCAGCTCCAGTGTTACTGTGAATCATAAGTGCTGTGAGGGTGAGGAGTAGAGTTGAGCGCGGTTCGTGGTTCGTGGTTCTCCAGTTTGCGGTTCGAGTGATTTTGGGGGGTGTTCTAGATCGAACTAGAACTCGAGCTTTTTGCTAAAGCTCGATAGTTCTAGTTACGTTCGAGAACAGTTCTAGCAGCAAAAAGCCAAGCTAATTACTAGCTGGCTTTCCGCTGTAATAGTGTAAGTCACTCTGTGACTCACACTATTATGAAATTTTAGCGTATAGTGCGCGGGAACAGTGCATTCAGATCACTGTTGCTGGGATAATGGCGATCGCCATTTTTTTTTTTCCTTGTCTTCCTTCCCTAAGCGTGCGCGTGTAGTGGGGCGGGCCAGCATGTCAGCCAATCCCAGACACACACACACAGCTAAGTGGACTTTTAGCCAGAGAAGCAACGGCATGTGTGATAGGATGTCCATGTCACATGGCCCTGCATTATAAAAACAGGTATCTGCCCGTCCGGACGCCATTATCTCTTCTGCGTCTGTGTGTCAGTCACCGCTGGCGTATCGCCTGTCTCCGATACTGCTGTGTACGCTCTACACACAGCGCTATACAGAATAGGGATAGAAGTTTCTATTAGCCCTTGTAAGGGCTAATAACAGCAGGCTCAGAGCCATAGGTGACAGTCAGGTCAGTGGAAACAGATTTTAACAGCTACAGAAGATAACAGCGTCTGTGTAGCTAAGCTCAGGGACTTCCTCGCTGCATTTCCCCATTAGGAGGGATAGAAAATGAGGCTTCCTTTCCTGTACACTGACCCACAACCCTGCCACTGTACCCTCCTGCCCTATGCACACTCAAACTCATTGTTACTAAGCCATTATACTAGCAAACACTGAGTAAACTTAGTGGCATCCTAAAAGTGGCTGTTGGACTTCCATTATTGTCCCACTAGTGCAAATCTATTTGCAGCACCTCTGCATTGCACACTCAAACTCATAGTGTTTGCTAGTATAATGGCTTAGTAACAATGAGTTTGAGTGTGCAATGCAGTGGTGCTGCAAATAGCTTTGCACCAGTGGGACAATAATGGAAGTCCAACAGCCAGTTTTAGGATGCCATTAAGTTTACTCAGTGTTTGCTAGTATAACGGCTTAGTAACAGTGTAAACTTAAGCCCACTTTACACGTTGCAATTAGTTGTACAATCGCATTTGCGATGTGACACGCCCAGGTTGCATACGGGATCTATGAGATTTCACGTTGGTCGTTCATTTGCTGTCACACGAGCGTTAGTAGTCTATGTTAAATTGGTCAATTTTGTGTGCGATCCTTTAGATCATGTGTTCTGTGACGTATGCATTGAGCACCTTTTTTTTTTTTTTTATTTATTGACTTGCCAAGCGTGTGTAATGTGTAGGGATGCGTTTTTACTATGTCATCTGCCATTCAGCTCTGCTACATGGCCGCTAACAGCAGACACAGACAGCCATGTAGCAGAGCTGAATGGCAGATGACAGCAGACACAGACAGAGCCGCACTGTCAGAATGAACTCGGGTGAACTTCACCCGACTTCATTGTCATGCTGCGGCTCTGTCTGTGTCGTGCCCTGATTAGCGGTCACCAGTGAAGACTCACCGGTGACCGCTAATCTCCTGAGTAACTGAAGTTAGCAGCCCTCTCTCATACTCACCAATCCCCGATCCCCGGCGCTGCACGGCTTTCTCACTGCTCCGGCGGCTTTTACTGTTTTGAAAAAGCCGGCCGCCCATTAAACAATTTCGTATTCCCTGCTTTCCCCGCCCACCAGCGCCTATGATTGGTTACAGTGAGACACGCCCCCACTCTGAGTGACAGGTGTCACACTGCACCCAATCACAGCAGCCGGTGGGCGTGTCTATACTGTGTAGTGAAATAAATAATTAAATAATTAAAAAAAACGGCGTGCGGTTCCCCCCATTTTTAAAACCAGCCAGATAAAGCCATACGGCTGAAGGCTGGTATTCTCAGGATGGGGAGCTCCACGTTATGGGGAGCCCCCCAGCCTAACAATATCAGCCAACAGCCGCCCAGAATTGCCGCATACATTATATGCGACAGTTCTGGGACTGTACCCGGCTCTTCCCGATTTGCCCTGGTGCGTTGGCAAATCGGGGTAATAAGGAGTTATTGGCAGCCCATAGCTGCCAATAAGTCCTAGATTAATCATTTCAGGCGTCTATGAGACATCCTCCATGATTAATCTGTAAATTACAGTAAATAAACACACACACCAGAAAAAATCCTTTATTAGAAATAAAAACACACACATATACCCTGGTTCACCACTTTAATCAGCCCCAAAAAGCCCTCCTTGTCCGGCGTAATCCAGGATGATCCAGCGTCGCATCCAGCGCCGCTGCATCCACCGGTGGCCGCGGGTAACCTCAGTGACAGCAGCTGATCGCGCGGCTGTCTTCATTTGCTGTGTGGAGGTGACCGGAGCGGCTGTGTCTGCTGCGGCTCCGGTCACCTCCATGCAGCTGCGGTGGAAGCGACGCTGCATCATCCTGGATTACGCCGGACATGGAGGGCTTTTTGGGGCTGATTAAAGTGGTGAACCAGGGTATATGTGTGTGTTTTTATTTCTAATAAAGGATTTTTTCTGGTGTGTGTGTTTATTTACTGTAACTTACAGATTAATCATGGAGGGTGTCTCATAGACGCCTGACATGATTAATCTAGGACTTATTGGCAGCTATGGGCTGCCAATAACTCCTTATTACCCCGATTTGCCAACGCACCAGGGCAAATCGGGAAGAGCCGGGTACAGTCCCAGAACTGTCGCATATAATGTATGCGGCAATTCTGGGCGGCTGTTGGCTGATATTGTTAGGCTGGGGGGCTCCCCATAATGTGGAGCTCCCCATCCTGAGAATACCAGCCTTCAGCCGTATGGCTTTATCTGGCTGGTTTTAAAAATGGGGGGAACCGCACGCCGTTTTTTTAAATTATTTAATTATTTATTTCACTACACAGTATAGACACGCCCACCGGCTGCTGTGATTGGGTGCAGTGTGACACCTGTCACTCAGAGTGGGGGCGTGTCTCACTGTAACCAATCATAGGCGCTGGTGGGCGGGGAAAGCAGGGAATACGAAATTGTTTAATGGGCGGCCGGCTTTTTCAAAACAGTAAAAGCCGCCGGAGCAGTGTGAATGCCGTGCAGCGCCGGGGATCGGGGATCGGTGAGTATATGAGAGAGGGGGATAGACTGACATGGACAGAGAGTGAGGGACAGAGATAGTGACGGACTGACAGAGATTAGTGCATGACAGACATTGTGAGGCGCTTCAGAACGCAGCTTTTCAGCTCCGCTCTGAAGCAGACCTTTTTTAAGCTGCGGTGCAGAGCGCACACCTGCGCACATAGCATCAGACACCAAAATCGTATGAGGGATGTCACACGTTACAATTCACTAGGTTCCTGCAACAAAACGCTCAATTCTAGAGAATGATACGATGTGTTTGCGATCAACGGTTTTGCGTTCAATCCTGATCGCATGTAGCTGTCACACGCAGATACCTCACAAACGATGCCGGATGTGCGTCACTTACAACTTGACCCCAACAACGGATTGTGAGATATATTGAAGCATGTGTAGCGGGCTTTAGTGGCATCCTAAAAGTGGCTGTTGGACTTCTGTATTGTCCCACTGGTGCAAATCTATTTGCAGCACCTCTGCATTGCACACTCAAGCTCACTGTTACTAAGCCATTATACTAGCAAACACTGAGTAAACTTAGTGGCATCCTAAAAGTGGCTGTTGGACTTCCATTAGTGTCCCACTAGTGCAAATCTATTTGCAGCATCTCTGCATTGCACACTCAAACTCATTGTTTCTAAGCCATTATACTAGCAAACACTTAGTTAACTTAGTGGCATCCTAAAAGTGGCTGTTGGACTTCCATTAGTGTCCCACTAGTGCAAATCTATTTGCATCACCTCTGCATTGCAAACTCAAACTCATTGTTACTAAGCCATTCTAATAGCAAACGATGCTGCCAGTTTAAGGGCCGTAGTTGCATTGTCAGGGATAGTTATTGTTGTTTATTCTGCTGTTAACAAAGATAGACCACCGCTGCAATCTACACCACCTCTCAATTTTTACTACCACATTTTAAGTGCACAATCTTGTCGCAATCAAAATGAGTGGCAAAATGACAGCTGCTGGTGGAAAGGGGAAGAGGCGTGTTGGAAAAGGAAAAAAAGGGTTTGTCCGTGGGGAAGGTGGCAAAGCTCCATTAACATCTGCTGAGATAGACCATCTTCCAGCAAAAGTAAGATGTCTACTACTTACTGTGGACAATCCGATCTGCTCCCTTTTTTACAGACACGAACAACTGGAACAAAGGTAGATGATGGCCAAAAAAAGAAAATGCTTGAATGGATCTCAAGTGGTCCAACAAGTGCCCGCTCCGCCACCTCAACTACTGCATCCAAAAAACACTAGTCCTCTGAGTTGTCATCCCAATCACACTTGCATTCTCCCAGCTCTGAAGTCTCCATCCACCCTGCACAGTATGGTGGAACTGAGATGGCTGAGTCTGCAGAGCTGTTCAGTCACACTATAGCCTGGGAATCAGAGGTCTGCTCCCAAGCTACAGTGAGTACAGACCAGAAAATGATCTGCAGTGATGCCCAGAACCTTTGTGACTCAGATTCAGGCCGTGATGAACAAGTTTCTGAGCATAATGTTGACCCTTATTCACAAACTGAAACACCTGTTGTAATAGACAATGAGGAACAAACTGATGACGATGAGACGCAGATACCAGATTGGGATGACAACTTAAATATTCGGTCAGGGCAAGAAGAGGCTCGGTCTGAGGGTGAGGGGAGTGCAAACACAACAATTGATGAGGAAGTTCTAGATCCCACCTACTGTCAACCCACAGTCAGGCACTCGAGGAGGTCAACAGAGGCGGTGGAGGAGGATGCAACTGACGACGAAGTTACCTTGCGCCTCCCTGGACAGAGTTGGAGTACTGGTAGCACGTCTACAACTGCATCCTCAGCCACCACTGTGCCTCTGAGCACTAGTCGGGGTGGATCAGCAGGTCGCATGCCCTCTAAGCCTTGCCTAGCCTGGTCCTTTTTTGACATAGCAAAAGATCGCACAAATTATGTGATCTGTAAAATTTGTCGTGATTCTGTTAGTAGAGGGCAAAACCTCAGCAGTTTGACAACTTCTTCCATCAATCGTCACATGAATAAATATCATATGTCCCAGTGGGAAGCTCACCGTGCCACAATGCGGCCTAGCGGAGCGAACCATCCACCGCCTGCCCCTTCCAGTGCATCCGCTTGCTCTTCATCTTCTAGGACTGTGGGGACAGCTGTCACACCTGGTTTTCCACGCACAACTTCCACCACCCTAACCGCAACAGGCAGTTTGCTTGGTAGGTTGTCAGTTGGTTTGGAAGGGGAAACAAGTGCGTGTGCACAGCTCTCTAAGACATCGATAGCACCAACGTTGGATGAAGGCAACATCATGTCTATGCCTGCACTTTCCTCATAAACCTGCATTTTTCCAGGGACACCCTACTCAACACCGTCTACACACAGCAGCCAGATCTCTGTCCCTCAGATGTGGACAAATAAAAGGCCATTTCCTGCGACCAATGACAAAGCTAAGAGGTTGACTTTATCCCTCTGTAAGCTCTTGGCTACCACAATGCTGCCTTTCCGCATGGTAGACACACAGGATTTTAGAGACCTTATGTCTGTCGATGTGCCCCAGTACCAGATGCCCAGTCGCCACTACTTCTCTAAGAAAGGTGTGCCTGCGCTACACCAGCATGTCGCACACAACATCACCGCTTCCTTGAGAAACTCTGCGTGTGAACGGGTGCATTTCACCACCGATACTTGGACCAATAAGCATGGACAGGGACGTTACATGTCGCTGACTGGGCACTGGGTAACTATGGTGATAGATGGTGAAGGGTCTGCTGCACAAGTCTTGCCGACCCCATGACTTGTGTGTCAATCCTCTGTCTGTCCAAGTTCCGCCACTGCTTCTGCCTCCTCCACCTCGTCTGGGTCCTCCACCTCCGCCCCAAGCCTGCCTGGTCAGGCCACCAGCATTCTAACTGCGCAGAAGGAATTACGCACCCCTCATTACTATGCTGGCAGCAGAGCGCAACGGCATCAGGCGGTCTTTAGCTTGAAATGTCTTGGAAATAAGAGTCACACAGCGGCTGAGTTGTGGGCAGCTCTGCAGACTGAGTTTAATAAATGGTTGTCTCCACTCAACCTACAGCCTGGTAAGGCCGTGTGCGACAATGCTGCAAACCTGGGTGCGGCCCTTCGCCTGAGCAAGGTGACACACGTGCCTTGTATGGCTCACGTGTTGAACCTTGTTGTCCAGCAATTTTTAACACACTATCCCGGCCTAGATGGCATTCTGAACAGGGCACGAAAATTGTCTACTCACTTCCGCCGTTCAACCATCGCTGCTGAGTGACTTGCATCGCTCCAGAAGTCTTTCAGCCTGCCGGTTAATCGCCTGAAATGCGATGTGCCGACACACTGGAATTCGACTCTCCACATGTTACAGCGACTGTGGCAGCACCGTCAAGCCCTGGTGCAATTCGTCATGACGTATAGCCTGGGCCAACGAGATGCAGAGGTGGGGCAGATCACCCTGATGGAGTGGTCTCAGATCAAGGACCTATGCACCCTTCTGCACAGTTTCGACATGGCGACGAATATGTTTAGCGCTGACAATGCCATTATCAGCATGACAATTCCAGTCATTTACATGCTGGAGCACATGCTAAACACTATTCGGAGTCAGGGGGTGGGACAACAGGAAGGGGAGGAACTACAGGAGGATTCATATGCGCAAGAGACAACAACATCGCCAAGGTCCAGACGTTCATCATCACCAACGCGGCAGGCATGGGACCATGGGGGACAGGAATCAACAAGGGCGCATGGTAGCAGGCGAAATGTTGAGGAAGGTGCAGGAGAACATGAAGAAATGGAGGGCGAACTGTCCATGGACATGGAAGACTCAGCGGATGAGGGAGACCTTGGTCAAATTTCTGTTGAAAGAGGTTGGGGGGAGATGTCAGAGGAAGAAAGAACGGTTAGCACCTCTATGCCATAAACACAGCGTGGATTGGTCCGCATGGCTGCGCAAGACACATGAGTGCCTTCTTGTTGCACTACCTCCAACATGACCCTCGTATTGTCAAAATTAGAAGTGATGATGACTACTGGATTGCCACACTATTAGATCCCCGGTACAAGTCCAATTTTGTGACATAATTCCAGCCATAGAAAGGGACGCACGTATGCAGGAGTATCAGCAAAAGCTGTTACTCGATTTTAGCTCGGCTTTTCCACCAAACAACCGTGGTGCAGGGAGTGAATCTCCCAGTTGTAACTTGACAAACATGGGACGGTCTCGTCATCTTCAACAGTCTACCCGTACCAGCAGCACCGTATCTGGTGCTGGTAACAGCAATTTTACTGAATCTTTTCATACTTTTTTTAGACCATCCTTTGCAAGGCCACCAGAGACAACAAGTCTGACACACAGTCAACGGCTGGAGAGGATGATACAGGAGTATCTCCAAATGAACATCGATGCCATGACTTTGCAAATGGAGCCTTGCTCATTTTGGGCTTCAAATCTTGAAAAATGGCCAGAGCTCTCCACTTACGCCTTGGAGATTTTGTCGTGTCCAGCTGCCAGCGTTGTCTCTGAACGTGTCTTCAGTGCTGCTGGGTGTGTGCTGACAGATAAGCGCACGCGTCTGTCCAGTGACAATGTGGACAGACTAACGTTCATCAAAATGAACAAGTCATGGATCCAGAAGGAATTTACTACCCCTGTGTCATCCTGGGGAGAGTAAATGCTTGTGAATTTTGAATGTGCTTGATGCAAATCTAGCTGTGAAGTGTACAACTGGGGCACAAGTGCTGCCACTGAAGGGGTGTCTGTGGGGCCCAATTTTTGGAAAAAAAGGGAGACTCCGCTTGGAGTAACCCTTGCTTGCAGTGTTTCTAAATGTGATCAAAGATGAACAGATCTGGGGTCAGCAAAGAATTTGCTACCTACCCCGGTGTCATCCTGGGAACAGTTAAGGATGGCGTATTTTTGAATGTGCTTGATGCAAATCTAGCTGTGAAGTGTACAACTGGGGCACAAGTGCTGCCACTGAAGGGGTGGGTGTCTGTGTGGCCCAATTTTTGGAAAAAAGGAAGACTCCGCTTGGAGTAACCCTTGCTTGCTGTGTTTTTAAAAAGGAGCCAAGATGAACAAGTCATGGTTCAGCAAAGACTTAGCTACCTACCCCGGTGTCATCCTGGGGACGGTTAAGGATGGCGTATTTTTGAATGTGCTTGATGCAAATCTACCTGTGAAGTGTACAACTGAGGCACAAGTGCTGCCACTGAAGGGGTGGGTGTGTGTGGGGCCCAATTTTTGGAAAAAAGGGAGACTCCGCTTGGAGTAACCCTTGCTTGCAGTGTTTCTAAAAATGATCCAAGATGAACAGAGCTGGGATCAGGATAAACTTTGCTACCTACCCCGTTGTCATCCTGGGGACTGTTAAGGATGGCGTATTTCCGAATGTGCTTGATGCAAATCTAGCTGTGAAGTGTACAACTGGGGCACAAGTGCTGCCACTGAAGGGGTGGGTGTGTGTGTGGCCCAATTTTTGGAAAAAAGGGAGACTCCGCTTGGAGTAACCGTTGCTTAGTGTTTTTAAAAATGATCCAAGATGAACAGAGCAGGGATCAGGAAAGACTTAGCTACCTACCCCGGTGTCATCCTGGGGACGGTTAAGTAAGGCGTATTTTTGAATGTGCTTGATGCAAATCTAGCTGTGAAGTGTACAACTGGGGTACAAGTGCTGCCACTGAAGGGGTGGGTGTGTGTGTGGCCCAATTTTTGTAAAAAAGGCAGACTCCGCTTGGAGTAACCTTGCGGTGTTTTACATGATTTTAGAAGGGCATGCCATGCCTATATCTGTGTCTCCTCCTCTTTTTCCTTGTCCAGCTCTTTTGTTTTCGCATGAGTATATGTCCTTGTCACTTTCTCATGTGTTTGTGTTGTGTTGTGAGTTGTTTGTCACCTTTTGGACACCTTTGAGGGTGTTTTCTAGGTGTTTTTATGTGTTTGTGATTGCCTCCCATTGTTTCCTATGCGGTTCGAGTGGTTCGCCGAACTGGTTTGCCAAACCGAACTCGAACGAGACCTTCGTTCGGCGAACCGAACTCGAGCCGAACCACAACCGGTTCGCTCATCTCTAGAGAGGAGCAGCACTGTGGATCTGATCCTTAGAGTTGAGGGCATGACCATTAGAATAATTTTTGTTATTTCCCCAGAGTATCGCTTTAACTATGACTAAGAGCGACTTGTGTGCTAGGAACACATCAATGTTTGTTGCTGTCGCTGTTATATGTTTTAACATGGATTTCCTCTGGGTACTCAGATTTTCTTCCATGCTCCAAAGACAGTATGTTGAGGAATTTAGATTGTGAGCCTCAATAGGGACAGTGATTGTGATGCTTGAAAAGTGCTATGGAATTAATCTAATATATAAAGCTCAGTGTATATGTGTGTGTGTGTGTGTATGTCCGCTAAAGGAATCCGCACCGTCACATTTACAATCACGAAATTTTGCACAGACGCCTCATGTGACCCAGGTAACGTCATAGACTATGTTTTGATAGGAAAATTTAACTCCGCGCTTTACAGTTACTCTCCAAAAAACATGCCTCCTTTAAAGTATATGGAGCCTGGAACTACTGGTTTTAATAGCAGCTGTGATTGGTTGCTATAGGAACAAAAGACATTGTTAGTATAAGAAGCTTATATGTGATGTAATATAATGTCGGTGGGGAGACAGATAGAGAGGGAAAGAGACAGAGAGAGACAGAGACACAGACAGAGACAGACAGGGAAAAAGACAGAGAGATAGAGACAGCCAGACAGACGGTGAAAGAGACAGACAGAGACAGATGAGGAAAGAGACAAACAGAGACTGACGGGGAAAGAGACAGACCTGGAAAGAGACAGACCTGGAAAGAGACAGACCTGGAAAGAGACAGACCTGGAAAGAGACAGACCTGGAAAGAGACAGATGGAGAAAGAGACAGATGGAGAAAGACACAGGCAGACAGGGACAGAGACAGACAAAGATAGATTTGGAAAGAGACAGACCTTGATAGAGACAGACAGGGTAAGAGACAGAGAAATAGAGACAGATAAGCTAAGAGACAGACAGAGACAGGCAGACAGGGAAAGAGACAGACAGGAAAAGACACAGCCAAAGAGATGGACAAAGACAGACAGGGAAAGAGACAGTAAAAGAGACGGGGAGACAGACGGGGACAGACGGGGAAAGAGATAGACCTGGGAAAGAGACAGACCTAGAAAGAGACAAATGGGGAAAGAAACAGAGTGATAGAGACAGACAAAGAAAGAGACAGAGACAGGCAGACAGAGAAAGAGACAGACCTTCAAAGAGACAGACCTGGAAAGAGACAGATGGCGAAAGAGACGGACGGGGAAAGAGACAGATGGGGAAAGAGACAGGTGTGGAAAGAGACAGACGTGGAAAGAGACAGACGTGGAAAGAGACAGACGGGGAAAGAGACAGACGGGGAAAGAGACAGACGGGGAAAGAGACAGACGGGGAAAGAGACAGACGGGGAAAGAGGCAGACGGGGAAAGAGACAGACGGGGAAAGAGGCAGACGGGGAAAGAGGCAGACGGGGAAAGAGGCAGACGGGGAAAGAGGCAGACGGGGAAAGAGGCAGACGGGGAAAGAGGCAGACGGGGAAAGAGGCAGACGGGGAAAGAGGCAGACGGGGAAAGAGGCAGACGGGGAAAGAGACAGATCTGGAAAGAGACAGACCTCGAAAGAAACAGACGGGGAAAGAGACAGACAAAGACAGATGGGGAAAGAGACAGACGGGGAAAAAGACAGACCTAGAAAGAGACAAACCTGGAAAGAGACAGATGGGGAAAGAGACAGATGGGGAAAGAGACAGATGGGGAAAGAGACAGACGGGGAAAGAGACAGACCTGGAAAGAGACAGTCCTGGAAAGAGACAGTCCTGGAAAGAGACAGACCTGGAAAGAGACAGTCCTGGAAAGAGACAGTCCTGGAAAGAGACAGACCTGGAAAGAGACAGACGGGGCAAGAGACAGACGGGGAAAGAGAGCGACAGACACAGAGATAGAGAGAAACGCAGAGATAGAGAGACAGACAGACACAGAAATAGAGAGACAGACAGACAGAGACACCGAGATAGAGACAGACTGATACAAAGAGAGACAGAGAGATAGAAACAGACAGACAGAGACATAGACACACACAGACAAGGAAAGAGACAGACAGCGACACAGAGTCAGACTGGGAGAGAGACAGACAGTTACTATCCTGGGCAACGCCCGGGTACTACAGCTAGTAGCTCTATATAAGTAAGCTAAATAAATAACAAATAGAAATGGATTAAATAAAACGTAGTTTTTTTTAACACTAATGGATACATCATAAAACGCTGCTTTCTCTTCTCTGTATTTTGCTGCTTGACCTACAGTGGGAGTCGATACCTGTATGCTTTCAGGCTGAGGATTTAAGTTTCTATCTTAATGTAGTGACTTGAGCACTCCTCTCATCTTTTTACAAGTCAATGTAGTGGCTATGTTTGTTTTCTTTTTATCGCTACTTTGTATCAGTTTATATTTTTGCAAATATTGAGCCAGCAGAGAATGTTGGGAGATTTCTGTTTAGAAATCAGCAGAATTATAAATACTGCTCTGGAGTAAAATGAAGGTTATCATTTTAGATTATGCATTGAATCCACTATATTCTCTAATGCCCTAGCACAGCATTTTACAATGCAGGGGTATAGGAACTTGGGAGCCACTGTGACCCTTTTTATTATATAAAAAGCAACATAATTTATCTGACCGATAAACCTGTTTGTTAGGTTTGTGCTGTATGCCATGGAGCATGCCAAGCCAGGAAACCTTGACACCTGTGATGAATGTCTCACAATGAATAATCTCACAAGATAGACCTTAAAGATTGTGTCCAAAAGTGTGTAGAATTTCCGAGTAATGAGAAGTTTTTACCTCCATGCTGAGTAGCTTTTTTATGTGTTTGCTTATTTCCTAACATAAAAGATTATTCTCAGTCAACATAGTTTCTTGTTTCTGCTAAAGGAAGGGGGTGCAGTCATCACAGTCCTGGTCAAGTGGCTTCATCTTACTGCTGAGCTTATGTTACTGTGACACATTATATCTGTGGCTTGTTTTGAAATCTAGATTGTTATTACTATATTTGCATAGAGAAATACTTAGGCGGGAGTTGAGGTGGATCCTCCAAGCCCAAGGTCCCGGTGGGCACATAGGCGTTGGTGCAGCCGGCAGGTGAGGTACACGGGAAATGGGTAGCAGAGGTACTGGAAGCTGCAGACAGAGAGGAGACAATGAGCAGAGGTACTGAAATCTGCAGGCAGACAGGAGACTGGTAGCAGATGTATTGGAAGCCGTAGGCAGACAGGAAACCTGTAGAATAAATGTTATAAGCCACAGATAGACAGAAAACCGGTAGAAGGAGCACTCAGGAATTCAGGAACAGTAAAAGTCTTAATACAAGGCAGAGTCTCCAACACTTGGAGGACACCAGGCCAGCTGTGTAGCCTGACATGGGGTACTCAGAACAGGTGTGAAACAGAGATAACAGGGCATTTGAGCAATCTCACGGGTAAAGGGAAAGCTGCTGGTTGTGTGGGTCAGGTGATTGTGATTTTGCCAGAGTGATAATAGGTAAGCAGTTGACAGGAGTGGGGATGGAGGTGAGCAGCTAACTTCTGTACAGAAATCAATAAACTTGAGGGAGGTGACTATGATCTTAGGAGTTAACTAGTGATGAGCGATTACTAAAGTACTTAAGTACTCGGTACTCAAATAGAGCAGGTTGGACGCTTGGATGTGATTTACTCGAGAGCCATGCATAATAGAAGTCAATGGGAAACTCAAGTTTTTTTCCCGGAATACCCTAACCGAGGAGAGAGACCAGGTTGGGAGTAGAGAATGTTAAGCACTCGACTCTATCGAGTATCTATCGTCTCAAGCACTCTCATGCTCGATCGAGTGTCGAGCAGTGCCAAGCATGCTCGCTCATCACTAGAGTTAGCGTGGAATGTAACTTGGCTCTGGTGGTCTCCTTGGTAACAAGTTGTATACTATGCAAGATAAAAGCTTTTAAAGCAGATGATTGATGGCAGATAGAAAAAGCAAGTCAATTGCAAAGTTAATTATTTGTTTGCTTTCGAACTAACCAATTTTATAATATGAGAATACTAACGATGAGCGAGCAATGCCATTCTTGGGTACTCCGTTCTCATAATGAGCAGTTGCATGCGCGGATGGTTGCGACTCGAGTGCCTAAGTATAATGCAAGTCAAGATTTGAGCATTTTTCCAAAAAATCTTCGATTTATACTTGGGTATTTGAGTCTTGCCCATCCGAGCATCCAACTGCTCGTTATGAGCACCCATGGTAGTGCTCCCTCATCACTAGAGAATGTCTCTTTAATATCACACCTTTTTTTTCTTTTTAACTCAGGTTAGTCTTTGTTGTTCTTCAAAAATGAAACATTTTTACTTTTCTTCACTCAGTACTGAAAAGATATGTTTGATGTGTAAAGGACTGTAAATCATTCCTCAAACATAAAAGGTATTATTTATTGCAGTTACCACAGGATAACAAGCATGGGGCTGACTTGAATAGATAAATCTTTGTTGAAAATAAAATCTGCATTTTTATGCCACGAAATGTTTGAAACAATAATATTGCAGTTGTCAAAAATCTCATGTTCCTGTACAAGTTTAAAAAAGAAAGTGAAAATCCAGCTAAAATTATATGATCCTCTAATGCAATGTCTTGAAAAAGTTTTCATAATCATAACCCGTGTAGTTCTCCATATTGTGGGGGATTTTATGTGATATACCAGCAATAATATACAAACACTAATTAGCAAGTATTTGTGAAATATAAAGGAAATGATACATGGTTTAATATTTTAAAAATATAAATCTGAAAATTGTGATTTGCATTTGTATTCAGGCCCCCTGAGTTAATACTTTGTAGGACAACCTTCTGCTGCAATTGGCGCCACAAGTCTTTTGGAGTACATCTCTACTAGCTTTGCACATGTAGAAGCTGAAATTGTTGCTCATTATTTACAAAATTGCTCTAGCTCAGTGAGATTGCATGGAGACCATCTGTGAAAAGAAATTTTCAAGTTGTGCCACAGATTGTCAGTGGGATTTAGGTCTGGACTTTAACTGGACCATTCACACACATGAATAGGCTTTGATCTAAATAATTCCATTGTAGCTTTGGCAGTATTTTAAGGTTGTTGTAATGCTAGAAGGTGAACCTAAGCCCCATTCTCAAGTACTTTGCAGCCTCTAACAGGTTTTCCTCCAGGATTGCCCTGAGTTTATCTCCATCCTTTCCCCTGTCAACTCAGACCAGCTTCCTGTCCCTGCTGAAGTAAAGCATCCCCACCATGATGCTGCCACCACCATGTTTGACGGTGGGGATAGTGTTTTCAAGGCATTGTGCAGTGTTAGAATTCTGACATACGTAGCATTTTGCATTTAGCCCATTTGACCCCAAAAGTTTTATTTTGGTCTCGTCTGACCAGAGCACCTTATTCCACATGCTATCTATGTCTCCTACATAGCTTTTTCCAAAATGCAAATGGAACTTCTCATAGCTTGCTTTTAAAAATGTTTTCATTCTTGCCATTCTTCCCTAAAGAACAGATCTATGGAAGATATGACTAACAGGTGTCCTGTGGACAGATTTTTTTCACCTGAGTTGTGGATCTCTGCACCTTCTCCAGATTGACCATAGGCCTCTTGGCTGCTTCTTTAAGTAGGGCTGTCCATTCTTGGGATTACAGTTTTGGCGGAGAGCCATGTCTCGGTAAGTAGTTTTGCAGTTGTGACTCTCTCCTTCCATTTTTGGATGCTGGATTGAACAGTGCTCCGTCAGATGTTCAAAGCTTAGACATACAGCATAGTGAGGCCAATAAAGGGGACTGCACCCTAAAAGGTGAAGAATTCAATTAATCCTCTTTATTCTCTCATCATAACATTGACCTTTCGACCTGATATAGGTCTTTATCAAGCATGTCTAACATACAACTGACCAGGTATAAATATTATAAACAATTACCAAAAAAACAATCCAAGATGCATCCACCCTCCAAGAGACACAAGTCCAATCACATCGATCCTTATACAGTATATATAGAAATCTAATAGCCCAGAATTTTATTTACCTAGCGATCTTACCAATAAATATATCCCAATCACAGTCACCAATAAAAATGTAATAGTAGAAAACAGTCCATATCCAATGTGTGACATATTTCTAATATTGCATGCTTTCTTCGGTGAAGGAAACCTCCAGAAAGAGGGTGTGTAGCTTTACTCCAATCAACAAGCTGCATCATCGTCATTCGGGATCTGTCAGCCCATCACATAAGGTTGTGTGCTCATGTGTACAAAGGTCATTTCACGCTGTACATTAATTGCGCCGGCGTCCCTCCTCACCGCATGTAGCAAAACATCACGACGGTCCAGAAGGGTTCACTGCGCATGCGGCAGGAACCGAAGCTATGGGTGCTGTCATAGAAATGCCTGTATGCTGTCATCCAATCCTGTATTAGGCAGCTTTATCATACATATGGCGGCATTTAAACACACATCTATTAATATATAAGCGTTCCATCTGATCTTAAATTGATACAGCAGAAGGTGCTCATGTAAATAATAGTCCATACATATAGACATTATGGGTAACACAATAGTGATAAAATAAGTTTAATATGTTTATTGCTGCTGTTGTGTTAACTGTAATGTCTATATGTATGGACTATTATTTACATGAGCACCTTCTGCTATGTAAATGAAATTTTCTTAATTTTTTCCTACTAGTGTGCAAAAGCAAGAAAACATAAAGAAACCTACATAAATGTGCTATCACTGTAATCATAGGACCCAATTAATAAACCTGTCATCAATTAAATAAAAAGGTTTTCCCAAAAGAAATTAATCAAAATCTGTGCTACCAAATCCAAATACCCCCCTCCCTTCTGGATCCCACAGTATGCCTAATCCACAGTTAGAACCAACATGTTTGGTATTACTGTGGTGAAGAGCGTCCACTTAATTTATGGGATGCATGTCTCTAGAAGCACAAGCTGGGCATATGTATGATGTATTGGGCTTTACAATGGCAGATTTGCAATTTTCACCCCGAATCCTCCCCTGTGTTTCTGTATACCAACCATGAAGTCAAAATTGTCAGTGCAGAAGTCGATGAATTCCCATAGGGTTGTCATTTCCAAAATGGGGTTACTTGAAGGGGGTTTCTGCTGTTCTGCACATTGGGGCTCTACATATGGAGTCTACAAAATATACTTGGAGAATCTGTGCTCCAAAACTCAAATAGCGCTCCTTCCCTCTCGAGCTCTGCTATGGGGCCATACAGCGCTTAAATGGGCTATTTCTGTGTTCAGGAGAAATCATGTAACAAATTATAGAGCCATTTTTACATATTTTCCCTGGTGAAAATGTCAAATCTGGGGCTGAAACAATATTTTAGTGGTAAAGATGTAATTGGTTTCTTCACCATGGTAGCAAATTTTGTGACACACCTGTGATAAATTATTTGGGGAGTGTAGCTTGTAAAATAGGTCTCTTATGGGGGTTCCTGCAGTTCTGGATTCTCAAGGGCTATGCCAATGTGACATGGAACCTGCAAACCGTAACAGCAAAATCTGCACTATAATATGGCACTCCAACCCTTCTGAGCTTTACACTGGGCCTGAAAAGTAGTTTCTCTTCACATATTGGCAAACTCATAAGAAATTGCTTAACAGATTATGTTGTCTTTTTGTATATAAGCCCTTCTGAAAATTAAGAACTTAGGGTTAAAATAACATTTAGTGTGAAAATATGTAATTTTTCTTTTCCACATACAAATGTTATACAAGTCTGTGAATCTCATGTGGGTTTAAAATGCTCACTAAGCCCCTAGATGAATTCATTGAGAAATGCTATTTCCAAAATAGGGTAACTTGTGAGGGATTTCTGCTGTTTTGCCATCTCAGGGACTCTCCTGATGTGACATGGTATCTGCAATTTGTTCTAGCAAAAATTGCTAGTCAAATAGGTCTTTTTCCATTCTGAATCCTGCTGTGCACCCAAACAGTAGTTTCTGACCACATAGCGGGTATCGGTGTACTCAAAAGAAATTGTACAACAAATTGTTGGATCATATTCTCTTGTTTCCCATCTGAGAAACTGAAATTGGGGCGTAGAACATTTTCATGTAAAAAATAGAATATTTGATTTTCGCTGCCAAACACTATAAAAATCTGTGAAGCTCCAGTGGATTGAAAATGCTCATCAGACCCTTTAATAAATTCTTTGAGGGGTATAGTTTCCAATATGGGGTCACTTGTAGGAGATTTCTAATGTTTTGACACTCCAGGGGCTCTGAAAATGCAACAGAGCATCTGCAATCTATTCTAGCCAAATTTACACTCCAAAAAATTGTGTGGTCCATTTTCTCCTGTTACGCTCATGAAAATGAGAAATTTGATGCTAAGCAACATGTTTCTGGGGAAAAAAAGATTGTTTTAATTTTCACAGCCGAATGTTATAAAATACTCCAAATCAATTGTTGGTTTAACCCTTTAGTGACGGAGCTAATTTTCAGCTTAATGACCAGACCAAATTTTGCAATTCTGACCAGTGTCACTTCATGAGGTTATAACTCTGGAACGCTTCAACGGATCCCGGTGATTCTGAGATTGTTTTTTCGTCACATATTGGACTTCATGTTAGTACCAAATTTAGGACAATATTTTTTGTGTTTATTTATGAAAAAAATTGAATATTGGCAAAAATTTTGAAAATTTAGCAATTTTCAACTTTTGAATTTTTATACCGTTAAACCAGAGATTTCTGTGACACAAAATAGTTAATAAATAACATTTCCCACATGTCTACTTTACATCAGCACAATTTTGGAAACAAAATTTTTTTTTGTTAGGAAGTTAGAGGGGTTCAAAGTTTATCAGCAATTTCTCATTTTTACATCAAAATTTACAAAACCAGTTTTTTAGGGACCACATCACATTTGAAGTGACTTCAATAGGCCTAGATGACAGAAAATACCCAAAAGTGACACCATTCTAAAAACTGCACCCCCCAAAGTACTCAAAACCACATTCAAGAAGTTTATTAACCCTTCAGGTGCTTCACATGAACAAAAGCAATGTGGAATGAAAAAAAGCAAAAATTAAATTTTACCTAAACATTTTGCTCTAACCCAAATTTATTCACTTTTAGAAGAAATAACACAACAAAATGGACCTCAAAACTTGTTCCCCACTTTCTTATGAGCGCGCCGATACCCCACATGTGGTCAGAAACCTCTGTTTGGACAAATGGGAGGGCTCGGAACAGAAGGAGCAATATTTGAATTTTGGAAAGCAAATTTGGCTGAAATAGATTGCGGGCACCATGTTGCATTTACAGGTCCGCTAAGGTACCTAAACAGAAGAAATCCCTCACAAGTGACACCATTTTGGAAACTAGACCCCTCAAGGCTTCTATCTAGGGGTATAGTGAGCATTTTAGATCCACAGGTACTTCACAGATTTTGTTAACGTTACGTTGTCATATTGAAAATTTTAATAATTTTCTCAAAAATGTTGCTTTAGCATCAATTTTCTCACTTTTTCAAGAGGTAATTCCAAAAATTTGACCTCATGGTTTGTTAACCACTTTTTTATGAGCGCGGTGATACCTCACATGTGGTCTGAAACCTTTGTTTGGACAAATGGGAGGGCTTGGAACGAAAGGAGCAATATTTGAATTTTAGAAAGGAAATTTGGCTGAAAAAGATTGCGGGCACCATGTCGCATTTGGAGGTCCCCTAAGGTACCTAAACAGCAGAAACCCCGCACAAGTGGCCCCATTTTGGAAACTAGGCCCCTCAAGGAATTTATCTAGATGTTTGGTGAGTACCCTGAACCCTCAGGTGCTTCACAGAATTTTATAACGTTGAGCCATGAAAAAAAAAAATAAAATTTTACCACAAAATTGTTATTTCAACCAGGTAGCTTTTTTTTTTACAAGAGTAAAAGGAAAAAATTCAGCATAACATTTATTGTGCAATTTCTCCTGAGTTTGGCGATACCTTATATGTGGTGGAAATCAACTGTTTGGGCGCATGGCAGGGCTCGGAAGGGAAGGAGTGCCATTTGACTGCAAAATTGGCTGGAATCAATAGCGGACGCCAGGTTGCATTTGGAGAGCCCCTGAGGTGCCTAAACAGTGGCGGTCCCCCACAAGTGACTTCATTCTGGAAACAAGACACCTCAAGGCTTTTATCAAGGTGTATAGTGAGCAGTTTGAATCCACGAGTACTTCACAGAATTTGATAAGCTTAGGTTGCCATATTGAAATTTTTTTTCACAAAACTGTTGCTTTAGCATCAAATTTCTCACTTTTTCAAGAGACAACAACAAACCGTGGACCCCACAGGTTGTTATCCAATGTCTTATGAGCACAGGGATACCCCACATGTGGCCAAAAACCTCTGTTTGGATAAATGGGAGGGCTTGGAATGGAGGGAGCACCATTTGAATTCTGGAAAAGTTGAAATAAATTGCGCGCACCATGTCACATTAGCAGGGCCCCTTGGGTACCTATACATCAGAAAACCCCCACAAGTGACCCCATTTTGGAAACTGGATTTTATTCAGGAGTATAGTAAGCATTTTGAATCCACAGGTACTTCACAAAAATGTTGCTGTAGCAACAAATGTCTCACTGTTAGGCTCTGTGGCCATGATCCAGCGACACGGCATCTAGTACACAGTGTCAGCCTCCTGCAGAGATGTGAGTGTTGTCCACGGGAGAACGCAGCTGCCCAAGCCCACGATTTGGGTTCAGGCCGCTGTGGAGCTCTATGCTACCTGCAGAGAACACTCATCTCCGCAGCATAAATTGACATGCTGAGGCTCGGGAAGCTGCGCCACAGGTCGGTTTATGCTGCGGAGAAAAGAAGCACATTGGGCATGGGATTTCTAAAAATCCTTCCACTGTGCTTCTACTGCACAACGCAGCATTATGGACACAGGGAAAACACTCTGCGCCCAAAACGCTGCAAACCCTGATTGTGGGCACACAGCGTAAAATGCTACAATGGATGAATGGATAGATGTCAAACAAATATAACGTCCCATTCCCCTGCATATTCTAAGCTGGCGCCCTTTAGTGCCTTTCATGTGGCACTAAAGGGTGCCTAGCCTTGTATTTAGCCCCCCAAAAAATTAATAATTAAAATAAACGACGTGGGGTCCCCCCTATTTTTGATAGCCAGCTAGGGTAAAGCAGACAGCTGTAGCCTGCAAACCACAGCTGACAGCTTCACCTTGGCTGGTGATCAATTTGGAGGGCTCCCCAGGCGTTTTTTAAAAAAAAACAAAAACGTGGGGTCCCCCCCAAATTAGATCACCAGCCAAGGTGAAGCGGACAGCTGGGGTCTGGTATTCTCAGGGTGGGAAGAGCCATGGTTATTGGACTCTTCCCAGCCTAAAAATAGCAGGCCGCAGCCGCCCCAGAAGTGGCGCATCCATTAGATGCGCCAATCCTGGCGCTTCGCCCCAGCTCATCCCGCGCCCTGGTGCGGTGGCAGACGGGGTAATATATGGGGTTGATACCAGCTGTAATGTCACCTGGCATCAAGCCCTGGGGTTAGTGATGTCACGGCATCTGAACAGATACCCGACATCACTAACCCAGTCAGTAATAGAAAAAAAAAAGACAAAAAAAAAATTTATTTGAAAAAACACTCCCCGAAACATTCCTCTTTTACCAATTTATTGAAAATAAAGAAATTCCGGTCGCTGTAATCCATTTTGGAGGTCCCGCGCCGACTCTGGATCTTCTAGAATATGGGGGGCACGTTCAGGGAACGTATCCCCCATTTTCTGGAAGAGCAAGCTCTCCATGAGCAGTGTGGGTGCAGTAATCTGAGAATACTGCACTCACACTGCCCCAGTCCAACCTAGGGCAGAGTGACCTGCAGTAACCTCATTCCAGAATATGAGGGGCACGCTCACAGAACGTACCCCCCATTTTCTGGAACAGCAGCCTCTCCATGTGAGGAGTGTGGCTGCAGATCACTGCACTCACCCTCCCCCGGTCCACAGTGGAGCCTGTGCATCAGCGACGTCAGCAGGATCCCTGCTTGCAGGGATCCAGCTGACAGCCACTGTCTGCGCATGCGCCGCCAGCATTGAAGAAGGAGGCGGCGATCGCGGGCCCGGAGCGGCAGACAGGTAACGTATAACCGGGGGCTTGGGGGGGGGGGGTGACGGGGGGTGACCTAGTGGGACCTGGGGACACCTTTCTGCCGCATGTGACGTGTCACATGCGGCAGAAAGAGCAGAATGAAGGCGGCCGCGCGCTGTGCGCCGCCATCTTCCACGCTCCGGAGGGGGGAGGGGGGTGGTGGCTCTGGAGAACCGGAGGGGGCTCCGGTGACCAGAGGGCTCCGGTGGACCGGAGGAGGGGTCAGGGGGAGGACATTTCCCTCCGATCTGAAATGTTTGATCATTTCAGATCGGAGGGAAATGACTGCAGAGCCGGCGCCGGCGGCAGTTTTCTGTGCGCTTCGGCGCCATTTTGGATGTCCGGTGGGGGTAGGGGTGGGGGTGGGGGGACTCTCCGGTACCGGGGGCTTTGGGGGCACTAGGGGGTTAGATTTCTTTCTCATCTGACATGTTTGATCATGTCAGATGAAAAAGAAATCAGTTTTACCGGCCATTTCTTTTTTTTCATGTGTTCGTCGGTATACAGTGTATACCGCCGATCACATGATCGGGGTCCAAAAAAAACACCCCGATTCATAATCTGGGGGGTCTCAGCTACCCCCGGTAGCTGAAACCCCCGAGATTTTCGGTCGCTGGGGGGCGCTACAGGGTTTTTTCGGGCCGCCGCTTTAAAGCGGCGGAACAGAATAAATACCCTGTTTTGCCGCCGCTTTAAGTCGTACGGCCGTCGTTATGAGGTTAAAGTGCTCACCACACTCCTAGATAAATTCCTTGCAAAATGGGGTCACTTGTCAGAGGTTTCTGCTATTCTGGCACCTGGGGGTCTTCATGCAATCTGGTCCATAAAAAAGTTTGCACCAAAAGCCAAATGGTGCTCCTTAATTTACGAGCCTAGCCATGTATCAAAACATTAGTTCCCAACTACATGCTGGGTATCGACATACTCAGGAGAAAATGCACTCCACAATCTACTGTGCAATTTCTCCTTTTAACATTGTGAAAATTAAAAATTTTGGGCTGAAAAAATGTACTATTTAATTTTCATGGACCAATATTATAAAATTAGATGAAACATCTCTTAGTACAAGATGGTCATCATACTCGTCAATGAATTCCTTGTTCAGTGTAGTTTCCAAAACTCTTGGGGAGAGAGGTTCTGCTGTTTTAGCATCTCGGGGGGCTCATGAAACTATGGGATGTGCAGCACAGACAGGTGCGTGTGGTCCGTGTGCTGTCCACAATGCAGACAAGCACACAAAGCTACACGCAGCCAATCATGTTGCAATGTGTAATCGGAATTGGCCCAATTGTAAAGCAAGCGATGTGAACTCGTCCTAACCGCTATGCTTCCTTAGAACTGAGAACAGAGAATATTTTTTCCTAATTTCTTTGTCTAAATCTTAGTGTGTCGTTCTGGAATCCAATGTGTCTTATAGTCCAAAAAATACTATAACCTGTAATCATCCTGACCTAAAGAATCTTATTGTCAAGTCATTTTACTGCACAATGAGTGTCAAAAACCAATGGCAGAATGCACTATTTAACCTCACTTGGAGGTTTGTTTTTTTTAAGGATACTATATGGTAAAATGAAGGTGTCTTTCACAATTCCAACTCATCCTCCAAACAACAAGCCATGATACAACTAAGGCTGGTTTCACACTTGCGTTGTTTTGCATCAGTCACAATGCATTGTGTGACAGATGTGACTGATGCGTTGTAAATAGGGATAATCGAATACCAAAATATCCGCTTTGACGAATAGCCGACGAATAGGTCGCCGCTATATTCACGAATATTCGATGCGCAATGTAAGTCTATGGGAAACTCGAATAATTTCACGTTGGACCTAACGGCTAGCTGTGGTGACTGAGGAAAAGGCTAAACTGGATGGGACAAGGCAGAAACAGTATGGGCACAGCCTGTAGAAGTTGCATGACTGTATTTCTGGTGTCTTGGAATAACGTGCTCAGAGCAGCACACAGCGTTTACGTAGTCGCCAGAACAGCTCTCAAACCAAAGTAATCGCTTTTTTGACAAACAGAATGCAGGTCTTTGGTCTCTCTCTCTGTCTGTAGGTCTCTTTCTCTGTCTGTCGGTCTCTCCCTCCCCCCCCCCCTCATCCTTACCGATCACTGACCGATCACCGGCATGGTGCTGCACGGCTGTCACACTGCTCCGGAGGCTTCTCCTGCTTTTGAAAATGCCGGCCGCTCATTATTCCATCTCGTATTCCCTGCTTCCCCTGCCCACCGGTGCCTATGATTGGTTGCATTCAGACGCGCCCCCACGCTGAGTGACAGCTGTCTCACTGCAACCAATCACAGCCACCAGTGGGCAGGTCTATGTAGTGTAGTCAAATAAATAAATCATTTTAAAAAACAGCGTGCGGTGCCCCCCAATTTTGCTACCAGCCAAAGTAAAGCTGAAGGCTGGTATTCTCAGGATAGGGACCCCCATGTTATGGGGAGCCCACCAGCCTAAAAATATCAGCCAGCAGCCACCTGTAATTACCGCATCCATTAGATGCGACAGTCCCGGGACTCTACCCGGCTCATCCTGAATTGCCCTGGTGCGATGGCAATCAGGGTAATAAGGAGTTAATGGCAGCCCATAGCTGCCACTAAGTCCTAGGTTAATCATGGCAGGCATCTATGAGACACCCCCAATGATTAACCTGTAAGTGAAAGTAAATAATCACATACACCTGAAAAAATCCTATATTTGGAATAAAAGTCAAAAAAACCCACCTTCTTTCACCACTTTATTAAAATCCCCAAATACCCCTCCAGGTCATGCGTAATCCACACGAGGTCCCACGATGCATCGAGCTTTGCCACATGAAGGTGACAGGAGCAGCCATAGAACACGGCCGCTCTCTGTGAGCTCCACGCAGCAACTGAAGTGAGCCACGCTGTCAGCTGTGCCGTCACTTAGGTTACCCGTTCCACCGCTCAGGTGGAGGACTGCAGCTGGCCGCGGGTAACCTGAGTGACTGCACTGCTGATCTTGCGGCTCACTTCAGTCACTCATTGGATTTGCAGTCACCGGAAATCAGGCTGCGGCACACAGACAGAGCCGCGCGATGACAATGAAGTCGGGTGAAGGTCTGATCGCGCAAGTCCAACATCACTCAGAGGAAGGTCTTTTTTTGTGGAGAGAAGAAAGTCCGACTTTTGGGGGTTCATCACCCATCCCAAGATGTGGAAGAGTCTTAGGGGTACTTTGCATGTTGCGACATCGCTACTGCGATCTCTTCGGGGTCAAATCGAAAGTGACGCACCTCCGGCGCCAGTAACGACGTCGCAAAGTTTAAAGCTTAGAAGCACCGAGAAACGATCGCAAATGTGTCAAAAATCGGTGATCTGTGTAGTGTCGGTCATTTCCATAATTTCGCTGCAGCGACAGGTACGATGTTGTTCCTCGTTCCTGCGGCAGCACACATCGCTGTGTATGAAGCCGCAGGAGCAAGGAACATCTCCTTATCTGCGTCCTGCCTGCAATGAGGAAGGAAGGAGGTGGGCGGGATGTTTACGTCCCGCTCATCTCCGCCCCTCCGCTTCTATTGGCCGGCTGCCGTGTGACGTCGCTGTGATGCCGCACGACCCGCCCCCCGTAGGAAGGAGGCGGGTCGCCGGCCAGAGCGACTTTGCAGGGCAGGTAAGTGCGTGTGAAGCTGCCGTAGCGATAATGTTCATTACGGCAGCTATCACAAGAGATCGCATCTGCGACAGGGGCGGGGACTATCACGCTCAGCATCGCTACAATCGGCTAGCGATGTCGCAGCATGCAAAGTACCCCTAAGTGTGAGCTGCACATGTTGGTGGAGCAATTGGGCAGAGGGGGTCACTACCAGGAAGTCGTTGAGGTAGGGGATTATACAAATGTTCTGACGCCGCAGGAATGCTACCACCTCCCCCATTATCTTGGTGAAAACCCAAGGTGCAGATGAGAGACCGAACGGGAGGGAGTTGAATTGATAATGCCGAAGACGCTCCCTGTGGAATACTGCGAAGTGAAAAAAAATTTTGTGGGCGTGAAAGAGCAGGATATGATAGTATGCATCTATAGTGGCCATAAAAAATCCCGGACCAACAAGGGGCGTGGTGGACCTGACCGACTCCATCTTGAAACGTCGGTAGATGACGTGGTGATTTAAGGGTTTGAGGTTGATGATTAACTAAGGGGTGCCATTGGTTTTTTTAGAGTAATGGCTGAGATCTGCCTCCGACTCTGGTACTAACAATACTACCCCTAGTTTTTGGAGGTTTTGAATGCAGCCCATGAGAGAGTCGTGACCCCCCCCGGGAGGGAGAGGGAGTGACCCTTGTACAGTGAGGACAATAAGTGGCGAACTCCACCTTGAGACCCCCTTTGATGGTGCTTAAGACCCATGGGTTTGATGATACCTCCTGCCACTGACTTAACAATGCTGACAGCCGACCTCCTATCCTGGTGGCGTCATTGCTTGTCTTGCTGTTGTCTCTGATCTTCAGACCTTTGGGATTGAAAGATGTTCCTTCCCCTGCCCCCTTTCGGGTAACTCCAACGGCCTGTCTTACCCTTCCCTCTGAAATGGGCAGATGTATTCTGGGGGGGACGAAAAATTTCCTATGTTGCTTTTCTTCTGGCAACAGTTTCTTCTTGTCCGTAGCCTTCGCCAGAATCTCTTCTAGGGCTGGACCGAAACCATGCTCCCCTCAAAATGGGAGAGAGCACAGCTTCACCTTGGAGGCAGCATCACGGCTCCAAAGCTTAAGCCAAAGAGCCCTTCTTACTACATTAGAAAGGATCCCACTTCTTGCAGCTACACGGACGGACTCCGCCGCAGCATCAGCCAGAAACCCTGTTGTCTTTTGTAGGAGTGGGAGGGAAGCCAGGATATCTTCTTTGGGTATGTCTTGGCTGAGATGTTCCTCCAGCTGCCCCAACCATCTGAACAGGGATCGGGTCACACAGGTGAAGGCTACTCCTGTCTTATGGAGAACCGCGGATGGCTCCCAGGATTTCCAAAGGAGGCTGTCCATCTTACGGTCCATGGGATCTTTGGGTTGAGACGAATTCTCAAATGGTAGAGTTGTGTTCCTTGCCACTCTGGCTACCTGAATATTCATCTTTTTACATCCCAGCAGCAGGTGGAATTTTCTTCCAGCGGGAATCTATTATTCAATTCATGGGAAATGGTGAGGTGTTTCTCAGGATTCACTTGTAAAACCATCTCTCGGATTATTTCGTGGACCGGAAATCCCACCTTCTTACGGGTCCGAAGACCCCCGAACATTTCATCTTGTACCGATCTAGTAGATTTTTCTTCCTCTACCCCCATAGTCTCCCTTACTGCACCTAAAAGTTCATCCACATCACCCATGGAGAAAAAAAATATCTGGCTTCAATCCTATCTGAAGATAAGCCATCATCCTCTTAAAACATTTCTTCCAGCGGCGATAAGGGACCCTCCAAAGAGTCTGACTCTGAGTCCTCCACAGGGCTGATTTTTCTCTTCTTAGGTGCAAAAGGTACTGCGGGGAGGTGGTGGTGGGGGCTTGGGAAAGGGACGCCAGGGAAGACTGAATCTTCTGACATACAATGCTTTTTAGTTCATCCATAAGGGAGGGTTGTTATTCTCTCACTACCTGATTGGTATAGGGCTGACATAGCTTCTTGGAATGCTCAACAGGAAGCTTCTTATTGCAGATCATGCACGTTTTGATAGATGACTTCTCCTTCTTAGGGGCAGGAGTCTTGTCTCCCTAAGGGGGAGAGAAGAGGCCATTAATATACAGGCACCCAGAAGTGAAGCATGCTGGAATGTTAGAGCCCACCACCCCAACCTTACCCCCTAGTCACTGTTACTCACAGAACCGGGGGCTGAGCTGGGCTCCACAGATGCAGAGCTTGTAGAGCAATCTCCCTCCATCCTATCTTAATCCTGGAGAGTGCTCATAGTTGGGTCCGTAATGCGATCCAGGTTATATCTAGCTGGCCACTTGTGTTGACTCCTCCTCTATCGGTCGGGGGGGGCGCAGGCTTCCACAGGAGCACGAGTGCCGGTAATCCACGGGCAGCAACTGCACGTGCGGACCACCGTGGAACGCATGGACCTGGAAGTGACGTCATCAAAGGGAGCCAACGTCACTTCCGCACGCCATCGCCACCGCATGCCATGCAGCTACCGGAGGTCCACAGCAAGTCAACCTTTACCTCACAGAGGCGCAGGAGGGGCAGACAGGTCCCGAGTCTCGAGGAGACGGGAGCAGCGATGGAGAAGGAAGCAAACTGGCCCCGACCTCAGCTGCCTGGTATGTAAAACTGAATGTCGCGTTTCTCATTGACGGCCACGAGAGCACCGCAGTAAGCTCTCATGTCCCATAGGGACAGCAAACAACACTGTAGATGGGAGGTGGGGGGGGTTATTTAACCTCTTTGTGTTTCCTGTCCCTAATAAGGCGGAGAGTTAACCTCCTGTGTGCTGTTGTGGAGGGTGACTTGAGAAAATATATTATGGCTCTTGTATGAAGAGGAGGAAACATTGAAAATGCAAAAACTCAAATTGGATGAGTCTTTAATGGGTTAAATAATAACAATTACCAGCAAATCTGAATGGTAGGCTATGTCTGGGACAATTTCAATTAATGAGTACTTTGGATAATGATAAATTCAACATAATCTGTCTCTTCAAATATGTGGGATGCTCATATTCAGGTACCAACTAGAATTCAAGGAAGATGAGGATGCTGCTGGGGATTGGATGGAGGGTGAGTCTAACAGTTTTTTAAGTGTGCAGAATGATGGGGGCCATGTACCAGGATAAGGAAACTTGTACCAGTATGCAGGATCATATGTACAAGGTTGGGGGATCATATGTACAAGGATGGGGGCCAGGTACCAGGATGGGGGAAATGTATAAGGATTGGGGAACTGTCTACCAAGATGCGGGGCATGTACCAGGATGGGGGGCCATGGACCATAATTGGGGAATCATATGTACCAAGATGGGGGATCATATGTACCAGGATGGGGGGGCCATGTACCAGGATGTGGGATCATATATAGCCGGATGGGGGCCATGTACCAGTATGGGGATTATACATACCATGATGGAAAATGTACAGGTTGGGGGACCATATATACAGTACCAGAATTGGGGCCATATACCAGGATGGAGGTATAAATTAATAGCATTTCAATTAATTTTAATGGGGAAATTTAATTTGACATAAAAGCAAATTGATTTAAGAGCTCAGTCACAGAACAAATTAAACTTGTAACTCAAGGTATTACTGTATTAATGTGGCTCCTAAATTTCTAGTAACCAGCCACCCCCTGCAATAAAGTGCTTCTTACCAGAAGGTTAAAACATGATCAATAGGTTCAGACTTGGATTACCTAGGTTGTGAAAGCTAATACTTCATAATCACTAAGAAGTGCAACATTTTTTAAATTATGAAAATCAGTTGTGACCTCTATGCCATGTCTTGCAACTTGCTTAATATATGCCTTGCGGCCTTTATTCATTGCACAGTGATGCACCTTTCTTCCACCAAGATATGATGAAATATGCAGCATCTGCAGTGACTGCAGTATACTTATGTATAATGCGCATGTAACAAATGTGTCATGTGGTTAATGTGACAAATGCCATAATCAGAGAAGATGTGGTAGTTTTGTTGTATACATGAGCCAAATGTAATATTAAAACATACAAATGAATGACTTGAAATGTAAGAGACAGACAGACTGCTGTTACGCCTGATCACAGTTGGGATTTTAATGAAATCTACTGCTTCTGAGAATAGTTGGATCTGCCCTGCTAGCTCCGGAGGCTGCAAGGAGGGTGTATATCTCTCCAGGCCAATCTCAGGGACTCTGATAATTAGATCTGACATTTAGTTAGGAGCCCAGAACTTTGAGACATTAAATGTTATTACAAGAGCCGTTAAGCGGCATCAGGGATTAGATTTAGTCTAGTATCATAGCATTGACATATCAGATATGTAGCTTACACTTCAATAGCACCAGCAAAATCTACAGTACAACATTCATGGAAATCCAATGGGCTGGCTAACAAATTTTAGTCTCTGCAAAAACATACGGCACTGGCCAATGAGTAGCCACCCATCCTTAAATTGGTGTCCAATATTGATGAGCAAGCGTGGTCTGCACTGCTTGATACTCAATTATGTATCAGGTGCTCGAGATGAATGGTACTCAATTGAGTATCGTGCGGGTGCTTTATATGCTCGGTTACCTAGCCGGCAGAAAGCCCTTATCCAGAGGGCCGGGCTGGGTCAAGCCGGACCGGAGTGAGAGAGAGATCTCGTTCTTGGCCTTTCTGTTAGGGGATTTCGGAAAAATGCTTGAGTTCCCTTTGACTTCCATTTTGCTTGTTACCGGGGTCAAGCCCGTCCACCCGCGAGCATTTCTAGAGTCCAGTAAGAAAAAATAGTTTTACAAATAACTGTTGTCAATAAACTATGCATATTTATAACATATATGAACTGTGAATTGTAAACTGTGGAAAAATGTGTAAAGTGTGAGAAGTCATGGAATAAATGTCTCGTTCCCACTGTAATAATAATTTTTCACTTGAACTTGTGGTCACCTAATTATGTGATGCAGCTCGGGGGCAATACAACATGGTTGGAGAGATAAATATCTTGAGGAGGAAGGATGGACAAAGTGGTATGAAATGGAAAGCTGGCCACAATTGGTTATCTGGTCAAGAATAAAAGAGGCTAGAAGTGGTGGAAAACGTTAAAACTATTAATTCAAAGTACATTAGAAAAATGTATAGTTTACGAAGGACTGTTGGGTAGAAAACATTTTTTTTATTGTTGGTCAATCCCTTTAACTTGTTTACTAATTTAAAAATTGAGCAGTTAGCTGTGCTTTAAAATCTAGCTGGAATTAAAAGGTGACCCAGCAGCCAACGTCATTTGAATAACAAATAGTACAAATACGCTCTCGAGTACACTCTAAACCCAAAATGAATGCAGACGCTAATAGCAGACTCATACTCTATACAGACCAAAGGCCCGTACTTTGCAGCATAGTGTACTTCAATTTAAAAGACAAAAAAAGTCTATTCAATTTTCTATATACACAGTTGGAGGAAATTTGCAGAAGAGGCACATTGTCCGTCCACATCTCTTTCTCTGCTACTTGAAGAGTCAGGCCACTTTCAGCTTTATATTTTCTAAGTTAGAAAACCTGACAAAACAATGAACTGAAAGGAAATTGGTTTTTGTGTATTTAGACATGCTGCCCTCAAAAAAAAATTACAAGAGGTCTGCAAATGACCGAATTTTCGTGATTTGGGCTCCGCATGCCACCATTTTTTATTTAAGATGAAACAACTCAAATGCAATTTAAGTGAAGACTTTCAGGTATAACTAAAGGGATTGAATAAAAATATCTTGTGAAACGTTCAGGAATTACAACCATTCAAGTACTTATGTCCCAAGAATGACAGAAGTAATTTTGAAGTGGTACCTTTATTGGCTAACCAGAAAAAAAAATGGTCTGGATTGTAGGTCTTAGATGTCGCTGTCAGTGATTGACAGCTGCATTTGAGAGCTTAACATCAGCGATTGTCAGGCGCTTAACTAATTATAAGCCTATCAGACCCTGCCTCTGATAGGCAGCATGTGATATGTTGAGGGATATGGCAAATATGGAAGCCAATGTTAGTCCTCCTTATTGCCATATCAACTATTGGCACCCTGTGATTGCACTGCAGGCATGCCCATGGGCTGACAAAGGGAACAATCTCCTTTTATAATATTTCTTACTTGCTGCTGTTACTATTGGAAGTGCTGGGATCGGATATGTGTCCAGTCCCAGCACACACAGCAGGATATCAGCTATGTCTGCTCCTGCTGTGGATAACACGGGCTCAACTTCTGATTCTGTGCTATCTCTCTGATGCAACTGCACATAGGATTTTGGGAAATAACCTGAAATCTTGACGTACAGCCACATGATTTTGTGCTAAGGGGTTAAAGTGAATAAATATTATGATGACTGTATTAGAAGTCTTCTCTTTGACCACAGCCCTATTTTTTTTTTCAATCACTATGTTTTTTTTGGAAAAATTAAAAATTTTATACATTGAAACATTAGAATTACAAAAATCAAGTATATGTTGTCTTACATTTTAGTTATTTTCCTACAACATTTTCTAGAAGGTTAACACAACTGAATAACATTTTACTTTTCCTTTGGACCTACCAAATCCATTTTTATAAAATACAACTTGCTGTTAAGTCATTCGTCTATGAAATACTTAACTCAATGGGCCATTCGGTGTAAAATAGAACTCACCACTTGACTTACTCTCAAATATCGTTTTCTTTGTAATTTTAGAAACAGTGCGATTTTTGTAACATTTCTAATAGAATTTGGTAATTTAAGGATGCGTACATTTGGAATACATCATTATAATATTTAAAGAGAATGTATCACCACATCACAATATGTCTAATTGTTCAAATCAGGTTTTTAGCATAAATGTATGTTTTTAAATTTTTTTACAATGTTATTTTCAATTTTCCATTTTGCTATCAATATGAAAAATACCACAGACATCTTGGAATTTTCACACTTCCTCTTCTTTTCAGCAGCCATGTGGACATAAGCAGTAATAGATTGGCTATGATCATTTAGACTTGTATTGATGACATTTTTGAGTAATCACTAATCTGGGAAAAGAGGGGAGGAGGATGTGATCTATGACTATCCCTTATTAGAAATGGTGGACCTTGTGTTATCTATTGTGTATAGTGGTGTTAACTGTCACTTTAACCCTATGATGATAGTGAGATGGCAGAAAAGTCTTCTGTATAAAACAAAAATAATGAGTCTATTATTAGGCTTAGTGGATAGTGTGAAAATTGTAAGATCTATCTATCTATCTATCTATTTATCTATCTATCTATCTATTCTCTCACACACACGAATATCAGCCTGTCTCCCCTTCAGCTTTAGTCTCCTGCAATTAAGAGACCTTTGGTCACATGATGTGATGTCAGTGATGTAATAAGGGTTCTTAAGCAGTCTTAATCTCGGAATACAAATGTTGTGGTTCCTAAGAGGAGGGGCCCTGTGAAATTACACAATTACACAATTTGACTCCCAGAGGGCCTCGGCCCTGACTATAACTAGGACTTATTTTGGAGTAGGGCTTATAATTCAAGCATACTTCAAAAATCCAGTAAAATCATCTTAGAGTCATTGTTTACCGTGACGAAGGTCACGCTGAAACGTGCGTTGGAGTGTGTGCTTCTGCAGGTTTATTTTCGGTAGTACCTATTAGATATTTATATAAAATACTCCATGCACTTGCACTTTATATGTTTATTTAATGTATGTTTACCTAATGTGGCCATATTTTTGATAGCTTATTCTTTTGATCAGTGTCAGATTGAGGCTAGGGCCCAGAGGTCGAATTGATTCAGCAGGGCCCACCCTGCTACTACTTACATGGAAATTTAACCTGTTCATACTCATGATATGTACATGAGAAACAATGCACAAAACAATGTGGCAAAAAGCATGTGCCTCTTAATGAAATTGGCACATCTTTTGTGGGCAAACACAAGAAATGTGTTCTAGTCAGGGACTACAATGCATTTTTTTCATACTTATGCCACATTTATGTAGTTTATTATTTTTAATTTGTCCTTGTGCGCTCCTTCTCACCTTCTTTACATTAAGCACCATCATCTTTCTGAAGCGTCAGCCTGGGCTATTGAAAAAATGCCAAAAGTATCACAAATTTAGCAAGATATCAAACTTTTTTTGGCAATATTCCATTAAAAACTGATGATTTAAGGCTGATGTCTCTATAAGGAGAGACCTGTCAGTCAAGTAGAATCAAGCTGCGAGAATTCAGCATGGGCCTGAATTGGTGACTAGTCATCTTAGTCTCCCATTCCCTGTTCAAAGTATGTTTTTTTCTGAGATGCCTCAGGGTTTCGGAGTAAAACATTATGTAGATATGTGTAATGATGGAGACGGTCTCTGATTAACACTGTCTGTGATTCGGGCAGCAAGAACCCCATTGACATGTTTCTCTTAACTTGTTTTCATTTTTTTTATACTATACAGGAACATATCTATGTATGACATTTTATTTATCCTCATAAAGCAAATAAATGAGACAGCAAATCAGGGAAAAAATATTATTATGGGGGAATTCAAATATATATACAGTATATATAAGATATAAATTGGGGAGCACGCTTTGCAAAGGAAACAGGTTTTTCACAATAATAAAAGACAATTACCTTTCCCAACTGGTGCAGGACCCAACCAGAAGGGGGGTAGTGCTAGACTTAATATTAACCAATAGGCCAGATAGAATATCAAAGATACAGGTAGGGGATCATTTTGGTAATAGTGCTAATATAATTTAATAAGATTTATAATAGAGGGGCTACAAGGACATTCAACCTTAAGAAGGCAAATTTCTAATGGCTAAAAGTTGATATTAGTGAAATGGAAAAAAAATCCTAAATATAACAGGTGCACAATATATACTCTAGAAAAAAACAAGCTAAGGCTAAATAGAGGTGTAATAAAAGATAAAAATAAAATGTTTAGGGAATTAAAGCAAGAGGGTAGTGATGATGAGGCATTAAATAATTATAGAAAATTAAATAAGTTGTTTAAGAAGCAAATCAAGGCAGCAAATACTGAGACAGAGAGAATCATTGCCAGAGAAAGTAAAAATAACCCAAAAATATTCTTCAGCTATATAAACAGTAAGAAACTTAAAAATCATAGTGAACAATAATCTTGGAGAAATGGTGGAAGAGGATAATAGATAGGCCAATCTGCTAAGCGCTTTCTTCTTTACAGTATTAACACAAGAAAATCACATGATAGAGGAGATTATCATGGATACCATAAAATATCCATTAAATCACACTTATTTAACTTAGCTGTAAGTGCAGTGTTGTATCAGAACACTAAAGTAGGCAAATCATCAGGCCCAGATGGCATGCACACCCAAATAGTGGAGCAATTAAGTTCCATGATAGACCATTCTTTCTACTATTAGAGAATTTCACAATAACAGGGTCTGTACCACAGGACTTGTACACAGCAAATGTGACAATATTCTAGAAGAGGGGAAAAAATAAACCTGGAAATTATGGACCAGCAAGTTTAACTTCTACTATGGTCAAAATCATTTAGGGTCTTCTAAAAGATGTTATCCTGGAAGATCTCAATTAAAATATCCTCATGACCTAATATTAGCATGAGTTTATGAGGGATCCATCCTGTGAAACCAATCCTTTTACAAGGAGGTAAGTTCCAGACTGGACCAGGGTAAGGCCGTCAATGTCCTCTATTTGGATTTTTCAAAGATGTTTGATACAGTGCCACAAATAATAATATCCATGGATAAATGTTCGAGATGAGAAAACCTTTATAAGAAGAGGTCAGACGGGGTGGAATTAATGTGGATTTGAGGTGCAGATTCTCCAGCACAAATTTGAAGGGATTTGTTGTACATTTGAAGAAATAAATTTTCTTAGGGTATAAAAAATGGCCTCCTGACCTTGTTTGTGTCCTGAAAAACTGGGTAAAAAATCTGTACGGTGGGGGCACCAAAGGGAAATTTTGCACATGGCACCATTCAGGCTAAGGCCGGCTCTGGCTGCAATATCGGCTGCAATACAGCCTATATTATTATTATTATTATTATTATTATTTATTATTATAGTGCCATCAATTCCATGGCGCTTTACATGTGAAAGGGGTATACATAATAGGGACAAGTACAATAATCATAAACAATACAAGGCACAGGGTCCCTGCCCGCGACGGCTCACAGTCTACAAGGGATAGGTGAGGATACAGTAGGTTAGGGTAGAGCTGATTGTGCCGCGCTGTATCAGACTGAGGGTTATGGCAGGTTGTAGGCTTGTCGGAAGAGGTGGGTCTTCAGGTTCCTTTTGAAGCTTGTCCTGCATACCTGACCTCAGTTAATGTGAATGAGGAGAGAGGTTGCTGTGGGGGACCTGGCAGGCTGCCGGGAAGTAGAGAGATTCTATTTGATCTCATCTTGGCCCTGTATGAGAATAAGTGTGATTCACACCAGCAAAGTATAAAAAATGTAAAAAAAAAAAAAAAAAAGCTTATGTAAAAACGAAAATATTATAACTATATATAGAGAGCAGACAAAAAAATAAATTAGGAAACTTCATTGTCTAAAAGTCTAATAAGTCATCCTCCGAAAATCACATAAAAACTATTTGTTTCTAATATTACAGCTTAAAGCTATGGAAGACTCCTTGTATAAATTCAAGGATCTTAAACACCAGCAGATGCTAGTCATAAAACTCCCATCTATATTTCATAATCACATTTTAGATAAAGGGTATAGGCTCTGCTCACAATACCGGCGTGGCTGTAAATATAACCAGCAAATAAATGAAGGTGAATAAACATGTTCATGATACTATATCTGATTCAAAGCGGCATTTAAAACAATTATAGCGGTTTTATTCTTTTTTTAATACTTCTCACCCCTTCTGCTTTCTCCTGGGTATCTATTTCTTTAAGCGGCAGAAGCTTGGGTTTCTTAACATACCCTTTCACATGTGATAGCAATCCTCCATTGTAGAGAGGTAAAAAGATAAGAAAGAGCAAACAGACCGTTCTCCAGATAAATGCGTTTTTTGTTTTTGTGGTGCGGCAATTGTTCATTTGGTAAGGGTGTGAGTAAGCACAACTCTTATGGGTACTTTGCACGCTGCGACATCGCTATCCGATGGTAGCGATGCCGAGCGCGATAGTCCCCGCCTCCGTCGCACATGTGATATCTTGTGATAGTGACTCGCCCACCCCAGGGCTATGGGACACCCGGTACCGGGCCGGACTAGTCCGGGGGACGTCAGTGGTGGTGGGGCCCTGGTGGGTGTCAGTTTAATATGGCTGGTGACTTGGGAGCAATTAAAGTATTTGTTTCGTGACGCCACCTGTGTTCTGCGGCTATTAAGCCGCCGCTGCTGTGTGAGGCCTCTGGGGTGATGATACGGCAGCAATGGTGGTACTGCTCCCCACAGGTGGAGCGGAGCCCCGGGGACACTGTTAGTGCTCGTGAAAGTCTATGGTGTTGTGTGGCTAACACGGTGCAGGGCCGACAGGCAATGAAAGAACCAGGCACAAACAACAGTCTCTTTACCTTCTCCTCTTTTACTTTAGGAACAGTCCAATTCTGGGAGACCGTCACAGGTGGTGAAGGGGATCCGGTCGGCCTGGAAGTACTTGGGGTGATCTTTCTGGCCAGCTGAGTATGAGGCCTACTCCTGTTCCTTTCTTTACTACGATAGGACCCTGCTTCTCTGGATCCAGCAATGGCCCTCTTTGCTGCTGGGACCGGTGGTACGTCCCTTTCCCTCTGTGGTAGGCTGCGCAGGCCCTCTCTGGTGCTTCTCTGCTGGAGTCCACACCGGGCCCTGATGCTGCAGCTGTACCTTGGGGCTGTTTATGGGCCAGGTGCTTGCAGCTCTCCTGCCCTTCGGATTCGGCTACCTGGTGGCCACAGACTCCGATGTCCAAGTCTCTTCTCTGCCTCTCTGCTACTCCTGCTTCCCTGGGCCAAGCTGTTCCAGCTCCAGGCCCCAGATCCACAGGACAGCACACTCTGCGTCTGCTTCCTTTCACTTCTCTCTACAGACTGAACACTACTTCCTCCCTCAGGTCAGACTTAAGGAATGCTCCCTGGAATTCCAGGTTCAGAGTTCCCCCTGCTGGCCGGAGGGAGAACTGCGTTGGATGTTAAACTTGCTGGCCAATGGACCTCCCAATTACAGTTAGGTCCAGAAATATTTGGACAGTGACACAAGTTTTGTTATTTTAGCTGTTTACAAAAACATGTTCAGAAATACAATTATATATATAATATGGGCTGAAAGTGCACACTCCCAGCTGCAATATGAGAGTTTTCACATCCAAATCGGAGAAAGGGTTTAGGAATCATAGCTCTGTAATGCATAGCCTCTTCTTTTTCAAGGGACCAAAAGTAATTGGACAAGGGACTCTAAGGGCTACAATTAACTCTGAAGGCGTCTCCCTCGTTAACCTGTAATCAATGTAGTAGTTAAAAGGTCTGGGGTTGATTACAGGTGTGTGGTTTTGCATTTGGAAGCTGTTGCTGTGACCAGACAACATGCGGTCTAAAGAACTCTCAATTGAGGTGAAGCAGAACATCCTAAGGCTGAAAAAAAAGAAAAAATCCATCAGAGAGATAGCAGACATGCTTGGAGTAGCAAAATCAACAGTCGGGTACATTCTGAGAAAAAAGGAATTGACTGGTGAGCTTGGGAACTCAAAAAGGCCTGGGCGTCCACGGATGACAACAGTGGTCGATGATCGCCGCATACTTTCTTTGGTGAAGAAGAACCCGTTCACAACATCAACTGAAGTCCAGAACACTCTCAGTGAAGTAGGTGTATCTGTCTCTAAGTCAACAGTAAAGAGAAGACTCCATGAAAGTAAATACAAAGGGTTCACATCTAGATGCAAACCACTCATCAATTCCAAAAATAGACAGGCCAGAGTTAAATTTGCTGAAAAACACCTCATGAAGCCAGCTCAGTTCTCGAAAAGTATTCTATGGACAGATGAGACAAAGATCAACCTGCACCAGAATGATGGGAAGAAAAAAGTTTGGAGAAGAAAGGGAACGGCACATGATCCAAGGCACACCACATCCTCTGTAAAACATGGTGGAGGCAACGAGATGGCATGGGCATGCATGGCTTTCAATGGCACTGGGTCACTTGTGTTTATTGATGACATAACAGCAGACAAGAGTAGCCGGATGAATTCTGAAGTGTACCGGGATATACTTTCAGCCCAGATTCAGCCAAATGTCGCAAAGTTGATCAGACGGCGCTTCATAGTACAGATGGACAATGACCCCAAGCATACAGCCAAAGCTACCCAGGAGTTCATGAGTGCAAAAAAGTGGAACATTCTGCAATGGCCAAGTCAATCACCAGATCTTAACCCAATTGAGCATGCATTTCACTTGCTCAAATCCAGACTTAAGACGGAAAGACCCACAAACAAGCAAGACCTGAAGGCTGCGGCTGTAAAGGCCTGGCAAAGCATTAAGAAGGAGGAAACCCAGCGTTTGGTAATGTCCATGGGTTCCAGACTTAAGGCAGTGATTGCCTCCAAAGGATTCGCAACAAAATATTGAAAATAAAAATATTTTGTTTGGGTTTGGTTTATTTGTCCAATTACTTTTGACCTCCTAAAATGTGGAGTGTTTGTAAAGAAATGTGTACAATTCCTACAATTTCTATGAGATATTTTTGTTCAAACCTTCAAATTAAACGTTACAATCTGCACTTGAATTCTGTTGTAGAGGTTTCATTTCTAATCCAATGTGGTGGCATGCAGAGCCCAACTCGCGAAAATTGTGTCGCTGTCCAAATATTTCTGGACCTAACTGTACCTCCAGGCTCAGCATTAACCCTTTGGGAGGGCAATGCTGTTGTGGCGACCAGGTCCTGGGGCGCCACAATAGCTGCCGTAGCGAACATTATCGCTACGGCAGCTTCACACGCACTTACCTGCCCTGCGACGTCGCTCTGGCCGGTGACCTACCTCCTTTTTAAGGGGCGGGTCGTGCGGCATCACAGCGACGTCACATGGCAGGCGGCCAATAGAAGCGGAGAGGCGGAGATGAACGTAAACATCCCGCCCACCTCCTTCCTTCCGCATAGCCGGCGGAGGCAGGTAAGGAGAAGTTCCTCGCTCCTGCGGCTTCATACACAGCGATGTGCGCTGCCGCAGGAATGAGGAACAACATCGTACTTGTCGCTGCAGCGAAATTATGAAAATGACCGACACTACACAGATCACCGATTTACGACGCTTTTGCGATCATTTATCGGTGCATCTAGGCTTTACCCGTGTTTTGGGTTGTTATCATGTTGGAGTACTGCCCTTCGGCAGGGTTTTTGAGGGGAAGGAATCATGCTCTGCTTCAGTATGTCACAGGACTTGTTGGTATTCATCGTTCCCTTAATGAGCTGTAGCTCCCCACAATCAGCAGCATTCATGCAGCCCCAAACCATGACACTACCACCACCATGCTTGACTATAGGCAAGACACACTAGTCTTTGTACTCCTCACCTGGTTGCCACCACACACGCTTGAGATCATCTGAACCAAATAAGTTTATCTTATTGTCATCAGACCACAGGACATGATTCCAATAATCCATGTCATTAGTCTGCTTGTCTTCAGCAAACTATTTGCAGGCTTTTTTGTGCATCATTTTTAGAAGAAGCTTCCTTCTGGGATGAGAGCCATGCAGCCCAAATTAATGTAGTGTGTGGCGTATGGTCTGAGCAGTGACAGGCTGATTTCCCACCTCTTCAACCTCTCAACAATCCTGGCAGCACTCATACGTCTATTTGAAAAGACAACCTCTGGATATGACAATGAGCAGATGCACTCAACTTCTTTGGTCGACCATGGTGAGTCCTGTTCTGAGTAGAACCTCTCTTGTTATACCGCTGTATTGTCTTGGCTACCATTTTGCAGCTCAGTTTCAGGGTGTTGGCAATCTTCTTATAACCTAGGCTACCTAGGCTATCTCTTTATAGAGCAACAATTCTTTTTATTAGATTCATAGAGAATTCTTTGCCATGAGGTGCCATGTTGAACTTCCTGTGACGAGTATGAGAGAGTGTGTGTGCGATAACACCAAATTTAACACAACAGTTCCCCATTCACATCTGAGACCTTGTAGCATTAATAAGTCACATGACACCGGGAGGGAAAATGGCTACTTGGGCACAATTTGACCATTTTCACTTAGAGGTGTACTCACTTTTGTTGCCAGTGGTTTAGATATTAATAGCTGAGTGTTCAGTTATTTAGGGCACACCAAATTTACACTGTTATACAAGCTGTACACTGACTACTATACATTGTATCAAAGTGTCAGATCTTCAGTGTTGTCCCATAAAAATATTTAATAAAATATTTACAAAAATGTGGGGGTGTACTCACTTTTGTGATATACTGTGTATATGTGTGAGTGATTATATCCAGCTCACTCATCAACGTCTGGTCAGCAATTCCTATGATTTATGCCCCCGAATCTTGACAGTGATCAGAGGATGAACTGGTCCTTCGCACAATGTCTGACTCTGTGCGTAGCAAATTACTTTGTATGCCGAGCACAGGGCTATGGAGGAAATACAGCTCAGAGGCTATATGGTGGGCACTACTGAAAAGGCATGTTTGTCACTGTGGAGAAGACTATGTAGCCCTAGTGAGGGAGGCATGTGGCTTCCAGTGTTGAGGTGGCATTCGGAAGGGAGCTTTTGCTCCCACTTTACTTTAGAGGGGAGCATTTAGTAGGCACTGTTAAGCTATATTCGCAGATTTTTTACTGTTTTTTTTTTGCCTGCAGTGAAGAAGCTGCTTACAAAAAGCAGGATTTGCTGCAGTTTTTATTGCTTTTTTTTGCTGCATTTTTCTTGTTTTTTTTTTTTTCATTTTCTGTTGCATATTCTATGTGTAGTTTGTCTGCAGTACATGTTTAACACTAGAACTACTGGACTCGTGACACCTATATAGAAATACATGGTGCAAAGTAGTCAAAATGACTACCTCAGTAGTTCTAGTGTTAATAAAGTTAGTTGTCCACCAAAAACACAGCAAAAATGCATTGTTGTATTTTTTTACAGAATTTTTGCACTTCATTGCTTTCTATGTTGAAAAAAAACCTGCAAAAACACTGAAGATTTAAGAAACGCAGCACTCTTTCAATTCAGTCAGGGACAAAAAGTAACTGTGTGTAAGATTTCTGAAATCTCATAGCGTTTGCTGGTACTGTAAAAAGCAGCTTATATTTTTCATAAAAAATACAGTATAAAAAAACCTGCAGCATATAAAAACACTGCAAAGGTGCAATATGTAAACATAGCTTAACAATGGCATGTGGCTGGCAGCATAAGAACATTTGCCATACACTGATGTGACTAGTTATTACTCCCTTGGTAGTTGAATAGGTGTCAGCAACGCATGCATCTATACAGCATATACAGTTAGGCTATGTGCCCACGCTGCGTAAAATGCGCGGATTTTGCCGTGGATTTCTCGCGGAAAAGCCGCAGATTTTCCAGAAATCTGCAGCACAGCTACTCCCCAGCCATTTCTATGGCATTTGGGAAATGCTGTGCTCATGCTGCGGATTTTTCCGCAGCGGAAATCATGCGGATTTTCGTGTGGAAAAATCTGCAGCATGTCAATTATTGTTGCGGATTTCTCCGGAGGGTCCCATATACTTACCTGCCTCATCGGAGTCACTTTCTCTGTCCGGTGTACAGCAGCGGGATGGATCCAGGTATAGGAAGGAAGAGGTGGGCGGGGCCTGCACAAGCTCCGGTCATGTGACAGCCGGAGCTAGTTCAGGCCCGCCCACCTTCTCCTGCAGACGCTGACAGAGTGACTCAGCCGCCGGAAAGCGAGGTGCTGCGTGATGGAGGTGAGTATGAACTCCCGATCACTGCAGCACTTGTTCTGCGTTGAGGATGCAGTGCCGAAGCCATGGTACTGTATCCTCAATGCAGAATGCCCGCACTATATCCGCAGGACATTCCGCAGGATGGAAACAGACAAAAGTTGTGGTGCGGTTTCCTGGGAGCTCCTGCGGAATTCGGGCTCTGCATGCCAATATATTTTATTTAAAATGAAAAACCTGAGATGCAATTGAAGTGTAGACTTTGACGTTTAAAGGGAATCTGTCAGGTGATTTTGTAGTACAATACCAATGTTATGTTTAAATAGGGCTTAAAGAGACCGAGCATCTGCCCAGAGCATCTCGCCGAGTAGCGAGATGCGAGCACCGAGTAGTGACGAGCATGCTCGCTCATCCCTACTTAACTGCATTTGGTTGAATCTGACCAGAAAGCCCCATTCAGAATTCATGCTGTCTTCAGTCCATGGTTGCCAACTTGATTTTTTATTTTTATTCTGGTCAGCTTATGAAAAACGGACAATGTTTTTTACAGATTAAATTGTAAACCTTAATAAATCGATATGATTATAAGTGATCCATGTCTACAGCCCACAATTCTGGTATAAAGACATCAGCTACATTCACTGTGAACTGTAAACTGATGATAATTATATTCAAAATAATCTGTAAAAGTCCTTTCATCTAGAAAAAAAAAATCATGAATGACTTAAAAAAATTACAGACATGGCAAAAAAATGCCCTATATTTATGGACTGTCCAGGAATTTCTGGATGGTTGACTTCACTCACATCATCAATACATACTAACGACCCAGTGCCATTGGAAGCCATGCATGTCCATACCATCACACTATCTCCACCATGTTTTACAAAGGATGTGGTATGCTTTGGATCATGAGCCATGCCAAGCCTTCTCCATGCTTTTCATCAGTTTGATCTTAGTTTTATTTGTCCAAAGAGTTATTTTCCTGCACTGGGCTAGCTTCTTTAGATGTTCTTTGGTAAAGTATAATCTGACCTTTCTATTTGTAAGGCTGATTAATGGTTTCACCTTGTCATGCAGTCTTCTCTTTATGGTTGACTTAGATACTGAAACCTCTACTTCCTGTAGACTGTTCTTCACTTGCGTGGATGTTGTAAAGGAATTTTTCTTCACTATGGAAAGGATTCTGTGATCATCCCCCACCTTTGTCAGGCCAGGCATTTTTGAATTGCCAAGTTCACCAGTGCGTTCTTTTTTTTTTTACAGAATGAACCAAACTATTCATTTGGCTACTCTTAACATATCTGCCATCTCTCTGGTGGATTTCTTCTTTTCTTTCATCCGAATGATTGTCAGTTTCACTTCCATTAAGAGCTCTTTGGACCGCATGTTGTGAGTTCCAACTAACAGCTTCCAAATGCAAATGCCGAACCTGGAATCAGCTCCAGACCTTTTACCTGCCTAATTGCTGATGCATTACCAGGAGAAAAGCCCATACAGCCCATTAAAGAGCTCTTGAAATAAGTGTCCAATTACCTTTGAATTCCTAAGCCCTTACTCTTGTTAGGATGGGTATACCATAAAATTAAAGCTGAGAGTCTGCACTTTAAGCCCATATTGATTACATAACTGTATCTTAAATATATTTTGTTAAATAGCTAAAATGTTAAAACTTGTGTCAATGTTGAAATATTTCTGGCTAGACCTTACCGTATAATATGCAGCTCGTGCCTTACTACACCCGCCTTCTTGCAAACTACACTTTTTTTATTTCAAACTGGCACAAATAACTCTTTTATCCACATCCCTTTTCATGGCAGAATTTTTAGGGGGGCTGGCAGCTATCATAAATATTTATTGGACATCATGTCCTATTTCGTATTCTGCTCTTTTTGTGAAAAGTAGTAAAATCTTCCTAATGGTGTTTTTTTACTTGAGATTTTGCATGCGCAGCATGTTACTACATGCATGACTCATTTTTTACCTGTGATTATATTATGTGAAAAGTGATGTATGCTCAGAAAGACAGTTTAATGACTATGTATTGTACAATGAAAATTGCATAGTCTAGAATTTCTTGCAAACACAGTCATCAAGTGTATGTGGGTGATGTGCTCAAATGACATAACAAATACACATCTTGATACAAGTAAAATATATCTTTGTACCGTGTTAGCCAGTACTACTGGCCAAATACACATCGGAATTAGTACAGAAAACAGGGGATACTACAGAACTGTGGCCTTTTGCAAATCAAACACAAGTCTTTTCCAGGTAAATATTTATTTAAAGTGCACCAATCACAAGGATTTTCCTACATAACTTAAAGCCATTGTTATACTGGTGCTATCATACTTATTCTATACATACCATTAGTTGTCAGTTAGGATGTATAGATTTTGAAACACAAGCAAGGAAAGTTTGTAAAATAAACATTAGTGATGAGCGAGCATGCTTGTCACTACTCGGTACTCGCACGAGTATCGCTGTACTCGGGCTGCTCGGTGGGGACCGAGTAATCTCGCGATACTCGTGCTGTACTCGTGGTCTTCATTTCTGCATGTTGGCGCTCTTTTGAGAGCCAGCCCTCATGCAGGGATTGGCTGGCAGACCACTGCAATGCCACAGCCCTGTTAGTTGTGGAATTGCAGTGATTGGCCGGCCTGCACAGCGTGACCGAGCCTTTATATCGGCCGGCGCGCTGTGCTCTGCTCACAGCTATTCAGACAGTCAGTGTAGGGAGAGTGTCGCTGATTCAGGGAAAGCTTTGCGTCCCTTTATAGCTTTTTCAGTTGCAGGGCTGCAAACAGTGTGACCAAAAGTCCTTCTCAGGACTATTCTAGTTGTATACAGGCAGGCAGGGTATAGCCAGGTCGGAGTACAGTAGCAGAGTCCTTCTCAGGACTATTGTTGCTATATACAGGCAGGGTATAGCCAGGTCTGAATACAGGCTAGTGACCAAAAGAGTCCTTGTCAGGACTATTGTACCAGTATACAGGCAGGCAGGCAGGGTAGTGGTGACCGTATACCAGCCTTCATCATATCTGGGGCTGGTGTACACAGTGTAAAACAGTCCAGATAGTGTCTGACTTGTCTGTAATTGTCGCTCCCCAAAAAAACCTGTTAGGTTCTTATTGCATCCGTGCTTGGTTTTTAAAACCGCACGTGTGTGCCTGTTGGTGGCAGCGTACAGGTGCACTTGTGTGCAATTTCCACACACTTTGATATAACGCACAAGTAGTGAATATACACGTCAGCAGTGCACAGCATTGCAAAATGCGCAAGGGCATTGGCAAGGAACAAGGAAGTGGACGTGATGGTGGTGCAGGCAGAGGCCGAGGTCGTGGGCAAGCTCTAATTTCGCCACAACAAAGGGCCACATCTAGTCGCTCGCACGTCCTGTCCCAAATTCTTGGGGACCGCAGCAGTACACCGCTCTTGAACCAAGACCAGTGTCAACAGGTTGTTAGTTGGATAGCAGATAATGCTTCCAGTCAGATTGGCACCACCACAAACACTCTGTCTTCCACACGGTCAAGTGTCAGTAGCCGTGATACTGCACCGCACATTTCTGAACCTGATCCTCCTTCCTACCACCAGGCTGAGTACACGTCCTCCTCGGACATTAATGATCCCACACTTGGACACTCGGAAGAGCTGTTCACGTTTCCATTCACACATTCTGGCCTCTCGCCAGCTCATATTGAAGTGGGTCATGAGGAGATCGTCTGTACAGATGGCCAAATATTTGAGCAGCCACGTTCTCACGAAGTTGGCAACGTGTCTCAACAAGTGGTGGACGATGATGAGACACAATTGTCAGGAAGTCAGGAGGAGGAGCAGGGTGCGGAAGAGGAAGACGACGTGGTGGATGATCCAGTAACTGACCCAACCTGGCAGGAGGATATGCAGAGCGAGGACAGCAGTGCACAGGGGGAGGGAGGCGTAGCATCACAACAGGCAGTAAGAAGCAGGGTGGTGGCCCCAGGCAGAAGTCAGGCAACCGTTCCCCGGAACAACACGACGACACAAGGTGCCTGTACAAATGTTAGGTCTTCCCGAGTCTGGCAGTTTTTTAAGTTGGATCCAGATGATTCAAAAAAGGCCATTTGCAACACCTGCCATGCCAGCATCAGCAGGGGTACCAAAACTAGCAGCCTGACCACCACCAGCATGATCAGGCACATGTCAGCCAAGCACCCGACTTTGTGGGAAGTACAACAGAGTCGAGGAGCAGTGCTTGCTGATGTCACTGCTACGTCTTCGCTGGTTGTGCATGCGAGCCAATCCTCTTTCCATGCTGCCTGCAAACAAGCCTCCTCCACTCCTGCACCTGCAGTTGCCTACGCAGAAAGAACACCATCATCAAGCACGTCCTTGTCCCAGCGCAGCGTTCAGTTATCCATTCAGCAAACCTTTGAACGCAGGCGCAAATACACTGCCAACACCCCACATGCCACAGTTCTAAATGCTAACATTTCGCGACTGCTTGCGCTGGAAATGTTGCCTTTTAGGCTGGTGGAGACAGAAGCATTCCGTGACCTGATGGCGGCAGCTGTCCCACGTTACTCGGTCCCCAGACGCCACTATTTCTCCCGGTGTGCCGTCCCCGCGTTGCATAACCACGTGTCACAAAACATCACACGTGCCCTGAACAACGCTGTTTCACCCAAGGTCCACCTAACCACAGACACGTGGACAAGTGCTTGTGGGCAAGGCCGCTACATCTCGTTGACGGCACACTGGGTTAATATTGTGGAAGCTGGGACCCAGTCTGAGCGAGGGACGGAACACGTCCTTCCCACACCAAGGTTTGCAGGCCCTACCTCAGTCAGTGTTTCACCCACACTCTACAGCTCAGGAATGTCATGCTCTTCAGCCTCCTCCTCCTCCTGCGCATCCTCATCCACTGTGCCCTCCACACCAGTCACAAGCTGGAAGCACTGCAGCACTGCCTCGGCGAAGCGGCAACAGGCTGTGTTGAAGCTAATCTGCATAGGTGACAAACCCCACAATGCAGAAGAGCTGTGGACAGCTCTGAAACAGCAGGCAGATCACTGGCTCACACCTCTGAACCTAAAGCCAGGAAAGGTCGTGTGTGACAATGGCCGGAACCTGGTGGCGGCTTTGAGGCGAGGCCAGCTGACACATGTTCCATGCGTGGCCCATGTGCTCAACCTCGTGGTTCAGCGGTTTATAAAGTCATACCCAGAGCTGTCTGATCTGCTGGTAAAAGTTCGCCGCCTGTCTGCACATTTTCGAAAGTCACCTACTGCTTCAGCCGGCCTTGCCGGCTTTCAGCGCCGTTTGCATCTTCCGGCTCACAGACTGGTGTGTGATGTCCCCACGCGTTGGAATTCAACTCTGCACATGTTGGTCAGGATATGTGAGCAGAAGAGGGCAGTTGTTGAGTACCTGCATCACCTAAGCCGTCGGGAAATGGGTCAAACTCCACACATAACACCTGAGGAGTGGAGATGGATGTCAGACCTATGTACCATCCTCCAAAACTTTGAGGACTCCACCAAGATGGTGAGTGGTGATGACGCCATTATTAGCGTCACCATACCGCTACTCTGCCTTCTAAAACGGTCTCTGCTGAAAAACAAACATGATGCATTGCAGGCGGAGCGCGATGAGTTGCAGCAAGAAACAGTAGTGGGTGTGGGTGATAACACACAGCCCAGCCTCGTCTCATCACAACGTGCAGTGGAGGACTATGACGAGGAGGAGGATGAAGACATGGAGCAACTCTCCGGCCAAATTGAGGATATGACATGCACACCAGTCATATCCTCGGTTCAGCGTGGCTGGCCAGAGGACAGGGTAGATGAGGAGGAGGAGGAGGAGGAGGACAGCATGTTCAGTCATCTTGTTGGTCAGGCTACTGAAGTCCTGGCTGTTAAGAGTCTGGCGCACATGGCTGACTTTATGGTAAGCTGCCTGTCTCGTGACCCTCGCGTTAAGAACATCTTGGCCGACAATCATTACTGGTTGGTAACACTGTTAGACCCACGCTACAAGGAGAACTTTTTGTCTCTTATTCCCGTGGAGGAGAGGTCAACCAAAATGCAGCAGTTCCGGAAGGCCATACTCACGGAAGTAGGCAAAGCATTCCCCTCACAAAACGCTAGCGGCATAGGTCAGGAATCAGTGGACAACCGAGGCGTACAGCCGAGAGAGGCACAAGTCCAATCCGCCAGAGGTAGGGGAACAGTCTTTAAGATGTGGGACAGTTTTCTCAGCCCCTCACGTACCACAGCCCCTGAGGTGCGGGGTAGTGCCACAAGAAATCCTAAGTTTGCCCAGATGCTGAAGGAGTACCTTGCAGATCGAACAACTGTACTCCGACATTCCTCTGTGCCTTACAATTATTGGGTATCCAAGCTGGACACGTGGCATGAATTGGCTCTCTACGCCTTGGAAGTCCTGGCCTGCCCTGCTGCTAGCGTTTTGTCAGAGCGTGTTTTTAGTGCCGCAGATAAACGCACCCGCCTGTCAACTGAAAATGCTGACAGGCTGACTCTGATCAAGATGAACAAGGGTTGGATTGGGCCAGACTTCACCACACCACCAGCAAATGAGAGCGGAATTTAAAGTTTGCCATGTACCTCCACTCACCCATGGGTACACACTTCTGGACTTTGGATAATCGCTGGACTGCTCCTCCTTCTCCTCATGCGCCACCATGATGATGACCGTTACAAATTGCAATACTTAGGCCTTTGTTTCAGGTATACCCCCAGTGGTAAATTTTTTCGCCCATTCTTTGCAGAATGGACATTACAACGACAGGAGACCCGCTCCTTTGCAATGGGAACAATGTTTTGAGGCCCTCATGCACGTCTCTACCCAGGGACAACGTGGAGCCTCCCAATTTTTGGCTGCCCTGCCTAAGGGCTATACTATAATACACCCACTTCCTTAAAATGGACACTTAATGTTTTGAGGCCCTCATGCACGTCTCTACCCAGGGACAACGTGGAGCCTCCCAATTTTTGGCTGCCCTGCCTAAGGGCTATACTATAATACACCCACTTCCTTAAAATGGACACTTAATGTTTTGAGGCCCTCATGCACGTCTCTACCCAGGGACAACGTGGAGCCTCCCAATTTTTGGCTGCCCTGCCTAAGGGCTATACTATAATACACCCACTTCCTTAAAATGGACACTTAATGTTTTGAGGCCCTCATGCACGTCTCTACCCAGGGACAACGTGGAGCCTCCCAATTTTTGGCTGCCCTGCCTAAGGGCTATACTATAATACACCCACTTCCTTAAAATGGACACTTAATGTTTTGAGGCCCTCATGCACGTCTCTACCCAGGGACAACGTGGAGCCTCCCAATTTTTGGCTGCCCTGCCTAAGGGCTATACTATAATACACCCACTTCCTTAAAATGGACACTTAATGTTTGAGGCCCTCATGCACGTCTCTACCCAGGGACAACGTGGAGCCTCCCAATTTTTGGCTGCCCTGGCAAAGGGCTATACTGAAATAGACCCACTTCCTTACAATGGGCACTTCAGGTTTACAGGCCATCATGCACGTCTCTATCCAGGGACAATGTGGAGCCTCCCAATTTTTGGCTGCCCTGGCAAAGGGCTATACTGAAATAGACCCACTTCCTTACAATGGGCACTTCAGGTTTACAGGCCATCATGCACGTCTCTATCCAGGGACAATGTGGAGCCTCCCAATTTTTGGCTGCCCTGGCAAAGGGCTATACTGAAATAGACCCACTTCCTTACAATGGGCACTTCAGGTTTACAGGCCATCATGCACGTCTCTATCCAGGGACAATGTGGAGCCTCCCAATTTTTGGCTGCCCTGGCAAAGGGCTATACTGAAATAGACCCACTTCCTTACAATGGGCACTTCAGGTTTACAGGCCATCATGCACGTCTCTATCCAGGGACAATGTGGAGCCTCCCAATTTTTGGCTGCCCTGGCAAAGGGCTATACTGAAATAGACCCACTTCCTTACAATGGGCACTTCAGGTTTACAGGCCATCATGCACGTCTCTATCCAGGGACAATGTGGAGCCTCCCAATTTTTGGCTGTCCTGGCAAAGGGCTATACTGAAATAGACCCACTTCCTTACAATGGGCACTTCAGGTTTACAGGCCATCATGCACGTCTCTATCCAGGGACAATGTGGAGCCTCCCAATTTTTGGCTGCCCTGGCAAAGGGCTATACTGAAATAGACCCACTTCCTTACAATGGGCACTTCAGGTTTACAGGCCATCATGCACGTCTCTATCCAGGGACAATGTGGAGCCTCCCAATTTTTGGCTGCCCTGGCAAAGGGCTATACTGAAATAGACCCACTTCCTTACAATGGGCACTTCAGGTTTACAGGCCATCATGCACGTCTCTATCCAGGGACAATGTGGAGCCTCCCAATTTTTGGCTGCCCTGGCAAAGGGCTATACTGAAATAGACCCACTTCCTTACAATGGGCACTTCAGGTTTACAGGCCATCATGCACGTCTCTATCCAGGGACAATGTGGAGCCTCCCAATTTTTGGCTGCCCTGGCAAAGGGCTATACTGAAATAGACCCACTTCCTTACAATGGGCACTTCAGGTTTACAGGCCATCATGCACGTCTCTATCCAGGGACAATGTGGAGCCTCCCAATTTTTGGCTGCCCTGGCAAAGGGCTATACTGAAATAGACCCACTTCCTTACAATGGGCACTTCAGGTTTACAGGCCATCATGCACGTCTCTATCCAGGGACAATGTGGAGCCTCCCAATTTTTGGCTGCCCTGGCAAAGGGCTATACTGAAATAGACCCACTTCCTTACAATGGGCACTTCAGGTTTACAGGCCATCATGCACGTCTCTATCCAGGGACAATGTGGAGCCTCCCAATTTTTGGCTGCCCTGGCAAAGGGCTATACTGAAATAGACCCACTTCCTTACAATGGGCACTTCAGGTTTACAGGCCATCATGCACGTCTCTATCCAGGGACAATGTGGAGCCTCCCAATTTTTGGCTGCCCTGGCAAAGGGCTATACTGAAATAGACCCACTTCCTTACAATGGGCACTTCAGGTTTACAGGCCATCATGCACGTCTCTATCCAGGGACAATGTGGAGCCTCCCAATTTTTGGCTGTCCTGGCAAAGGGCTATACTGAAATAGACCCACTTCCTTACAATGGGCACTTCAGGTTTACAGGCCATCATGCACGTCTCTATCCAGGGACAATGTGGAGCCTCCCAATTTTTGGCTGCCCTGGCAAAGGGCTATACTGAAATAGACCCACTTCCTTACAATGGGCACTTCAGGTTTACAGGCCATCATGCACGTCTCTATCCAGGGACAATGTGGAGCCTCCCAATTTTTGGCTGCCCTGGCAAAGGAAAATACTACAAAGACTCACTTCCTCAAAATGGGCACATTAGACTCAAGAGGCCTTCATGTACGTCTCTTCTCAGGGACATCGGAGTGCCACACAATGTTTTCACGTAAAATCTTTCATGTATTAATCTCAAAAAGTAACATACACCAGCTCTATCTCACTATTGCGTATGTGCCCTTAACATTTCTGCCATGAAAAATCATTTTGGGGTAATTTTGGAAGGTTTTCTGGTGAGTCCGTAAAAATGGCGTGAAACGCGGACAAAATTGTTCACAGCTGTGACTTTTGAGTGATAAATGCTTCAAGGGGTCTTCCCCATGCTGTTGCCATGTCATTTGAGCACTCTTCTGAGACTTTTGTGACATTTTTAGGGTTTCTCCATGCTGCCGGGGGGTCATTTCACAAAAATACTCGGGTCTCCCATAGGATAACATTTGGCTCGTTGCTCGGGCCGAGTACACGAGTATCTTGGGAGGCTCGGCCCGAACTTCGAGCACCCGAGCTTTTTAGTACTCGCTCATCACTAATAAACATCTTTTTGATTGGCAGCAGCTGCTGATCAGCTAATAGCTGGGGTGGGTTTTCATAGTGATGTTCGCCCCCCTGCCTGTTGTTCCTCCCCATGTTTTATTTATGCTAATTCCATTATAGAAGCATTTTACTAATGGTTGTGGCTAAATAAATGTCTAGAAGGACCTTGCTGATGTCATACCTATGTGACCAGAAGGGGCGTGGCCTCAGCCAACAGAAAAATAATGTTGCTTAATTATATACTGACTATACTGTTATACATTATCCTAGGTAATCCTGAAACATTAAAAGGAAGCTCTCAGTAGGATCAACCATCCCATTCTGTCTATATGGGCATGCAGGTCATAGAAAGTTGAATACAATGATACATTGATCCGCTTGTGAAAACTTGCAATCCGATGTCCGATTCCAGAGAAATACAAATTTTTGTTTATATGTAAATGCCGGACACAGATCTGTATGTGAAGCTGCCTCCAGAGCTGATGGTAAATGAAAGAAGGTGTTACCTGTGTGAGACATGTAATGACTGACACTTTGCGCCCATAATCACACAATGCTCTGCAGTGAGATTAGAACTATCATAGTACAGCAGAGTTGAACTTTGTCACAATACAAACATTTGCAGCAGCATTAGTGCTCATGGTGCTGTCAGCTATGCTGCAGAGTTGTGTCTGATTATCACTAACATACTACAGCACAGTTGAACCATGTCTCATTACAAGTACATCAATCACATTTGTAGTTGTCCTCTCACAGTCTGCTGTACTGCCCATTCCCCACACTGGATGCCTGAGAGATGCAAGCTGTCAGCACTGTGGCAGGACTGCATCTGCAAATGTGCTTGATATAAAGCAAACTACACTGCTGCCAAGCAACAGCTGCAGAAAAAAGAAATGGACCGCACATCCAAAACTCACCAATTGATGTAGTGCTGCTAGCAAAATTTATAAAACAGAAATACAGAACTGGAGGTTCTTAGTTTAACATTCTGATCAGACTGTATGAAGTCCACTGCCACGTCACAGTAAACATCTAAATGGGCCCCTATATTAATAGCCTTAAAGATGCAGCATTATGAGCCAGCCACCGCTGGTGCAACAATGTACCAGCAGGGTGGTAGACCTGGTGCCCCACAACACCGATGCTGCAAGGCTGAATCCCCATGACTCCAGGCCACACCGCCCCACAGGCACAAAACCACAGCAACAGTGGCTGCCACATAGCACCAACACCTAGTAAAAAGAGTTTGAAAGCACAATCCATCAGCTCTCAAAATATGAACTGAAAGCAAAAATAGGCGGAACCTGTCTTTTGATTTTGCTGCTAATTAAAAATGGCTATGCCAAATGCAATGAGTTCTGGTCCAAGTAAAACAAAAGCAGAGGACAGACCATACAATGCAACCGAACAAAACATGAGGTTCTTAGTTTAACATTCTGATCGGACTATATGAAGCCCACTGCCACGTCACGGTGAACCTCTCAGTGGGTCCCTACACTTAATAGCCTTAAAGGTCTGGCGTCATGCGCCAAACACCACCATACTGGATGTCTGTGAGATGGAAGTTGTCAGCACCGTGGAAGGATGGCATCTGTAAATGTGATTGTTATGAGACAGGTTTCATTGTACTGTGTTAGCTCTGCTGTACTGTGTTAGTTCTAATCTCACTTCAGAGTTGTGTGTGATTTTGAGCAAAATATCAGTCGTTACATGTCTCACACTGATATTGCCCCTTTCATTTAAAATAAGCGCTGGAGGTAGATTCTCAGGATGATCTGTATTTGACCCATAAGTCGTAACAGCTCATTTACATATAAAAAGATGTGGATTTCTTTGGAACAAGACATTGTATCACATATATCAAGGTATCATTTTATTTAGCCTCATATGACCAGAATGACCATAAAAGTGGCTTAGGAGGGTTGATTCTACTGACAGATTCTATTTAAGAAATGCAGACACAAGAATATATGAAAATATTTTTTTAAATTAATATCTTATGTTGTCTCTCTCTCTTTATAATATTTAATGTAGCTTATGATGTTTTTTAGTCATGCTTGTGACACTTATTGACTTACAACCAGGGTTGAATTTACAGTTTTTGCAGCCCTAACATCAAGTATAGCCTACTGTGGGCAACCAAGGCAATTTACTGTTGTATTAATTAAAGGGAACCATCAGGATTTTCATTTATAACCTAAAGCCAGTGCAATACTGGCACTATCAGTGGATCATTTGTATAATAGTTATGCTAATTTTAACAGGGGGAGGGGATAACTATGCATACCCCCCAGATATTATCTGATCCTCAGCTGCTGTCACTCAAGAAGCTGCCGATTTTATAAACTTTACTTTCTTGGATTTCAAAACCTATACCTCCCAGCTGACCACTACAGCTATGTATAGAGTCAGCCTGATAGTGCAAGTATACCACTGTCTTTAGCCTATATACGAAAATCCTGGTGATTGGTTCCCTTTAAGCTACACGTTTTTGTAAATACATTTTAAATATCACATGAACCACTTTTGATGACAAATGTGACGCCACTGGACTATCAGGTTGTCACAGGGTACTGCACAAGCTGCCCTTCCTGCAGTATTCCACCTCCCTCTTGGTTCTGGATCCCTACTTAAGTGGCGTTGCCTCCAACAGCAAAAAAAATCCTAGAGACACCCTGCACTACACCTACCTGACACACCAGTGGACGGCTTGAGTGGTATAGGGTCGCCCATCTGGGGGATCAGGGAGGGGAGGTGAGGAGTGTGGGGAGTAGAGTCTGGCTGTGAGAGGAGAAGGAGTTGGAAGTAGCCCTCGAGCTGAGAGGAGCTCAGAGGAAGTGGGGAGTGGTGACTCCCAAAGTAACTGCCTAGGTTGCAGACGGTGGTCTGGGCCTAGAGGAGTCGGACCCCCAGTCACAGGGGATTGTGGCGAGGTACTCGGACCTGTCGAGGAGGACGTCCGTCAGCCTAGCCCTATCACCGGTCCGGGACCGAAGGCACGATGAGGTACATGGACCCTAGGTTCGGGAGTAGCTTCAGGCAACCCGACAATTCACCTGAGGAGAACAGAACCTTTACGATCCATTCCCACCCACTCCAGAATCGTGGCATTAGCACAACGAGGGGGATAGGACTTTCCAACCAAAACGGTCCAGAAAATCCCAAGCGTTAGCCCTGAGAGCAAGCTCCCATACTTAGCCATAGTAGGGAGCGGGGCCCGGCTAGTTCCATGCTACCGGGCCATCAAATTGAAGTCAAACTAAGTGCCAGGAGGCAGGTCACGGATCACCAGGCAGCACCACTTGGGGACGGGACCCGGACGAGCTCCCCTCAGCGGCAGCGGTACCCAGAGACTTGGATTACCCGGTTGTCAGTATCTGCTTAAGAACTGAGTGAGAACGAGAGTGACCCCTGCATCCCCATGGCACCCCCTCACCGAGTCCCGGGGCACCCCCTACCCGTGGAGGGTTACAACACCTTGCTGCCCCCGCTCCATCACCCCCGGGTACCCCCAACGGCAGCTGTGGTGCTTTTAATTACCACACACCACGGGTGGTGTCACAAACTATAACTCCCCTGTAATCTCCCCCTTTTCATTTGAGTGGCCGCACAACCCCCGGGCCCGGAGACCCTCGAGCCCCAGCGAACCCGGATCCGAGCAGCTTGGCTGCTTCCACAGGGGCGGTACACAAACACACACATTTTTCTGGAATGTTAGAATATGTCTGATGAAGGGGGAATTGCCTTCTTGTCCCTCAGTATCCTAAACACCAAGAAATTAGCTTTACACATAAGAGAAGTTTAAGCCAAATTTGTGTACAAGTACTTTTCAAAACCGTCCAGGGACATCCATTGAAGTGGGAATAAATCTGCAGAAGTTGAAGCAACATTTGATGACAGTTCCACAGGCACAGTAGTCACTTGAGCATCATCATACATGGTAAAAGTGTACTTGCATCACCCAGGGAAGCTGCTAGTTATCACCAGGACATTTCAGTAACAACGAGACCCAGATTAAACATGACAAATCCAATGGGCAAGGCAGAAGAATAGTTAGCATTATATACAATTGAAATTATAATGCCTGAGGACAAAGCTACACATGACAGTGGAGGCATGCCTTGAAAATGCTCGGCCATATAGCCAACTGAATTAACTTATATACCCAGACCAAGTCCCTAAATTTATTAAAAACCCATAGCAGACTCAAATTTTTCACTCCCGAGACCAAAAGTCTAACTTAAATCATTATTATTATTTATTATTATAGTGCCATTTATTCCATGGCGCTTTACATGTGAAAAGGGGTATACATAATAGGGACAAGTACAATAATCAAACAATATAAGGCACAGACAGGTACGGGAGGAGAGAGTACCCTGCCCGCGAGGGCTCACAGTCTACAAAGGATGGGTGAGGATACAGTGGGTGAGGGTAGACATGGTCGCGCAGCACTACGGAGGACTGAGGGGTTCCGCAGGTTATAGGCTTGGCGCAAGAGGTGGGCCTTCGGCTTCGTTTTGAAGCTTCTCAAGGTAGGCGAGAGTCTGATATATTGTGGCAGAGAGTTCCAGAGTATGGGGGGATGCATGGGATAATTCTTGGATGCGATTGTGGGACCCCAAATCACACTAAACTTTTACAGTATCCAGATGAGAGCCTTAAGTATAGATACAGTATGCCTTTCTTAAAATGATAAATATGTTGTTACGTGTAATTTGAGACCTAAGTATACAAATTCAATGGCTTTTGATGTAAGCAGGGGCGTAACTACCGCGGTCACAGCGGTCGCCATTGTGATCGGGCCCGGGAGGTTAGAGGCCCGCGGCCGCCCAGCAGATCAGTAGCCAGCTCCTGTCAGTGAGAGAGGAGCTGCGCTGATCTGTCACTGTGCACGCGGCCACTATATGACCCGCTGCCGCCGACGACACCGGGCCCCCCTACCCGATGTCAGCGGCGGTGCCGGGGCCGCCCTGCCCCGTCACCGCGCACAGTAATAATGAAGCATAGAGTAGCCGGCGCTGATCTGCATCATCATTCTCCCCCTGTGCCTGCGCGGTGACGTCACTCCTGTGCAACTGCTGTGCTGAGTGCATAGAGCGCAGGGAGGGAGGACGCCGACCGGAGCACTGGAAGAGCGAGGAGAGGGGAGGACAGAGCAGCGGTGGTGGAAGAGGAGAGCGGTGAGGACAGTAGCAGTGGAACGAGGAAACGTGAAGACAGAGCAGCAGTGGAAGGAAGAGAGCAGTGAGTACTTTTTTTTTGTTTTTGTTTTTTTTATATAAAATAAATAAGTGCGTACACGGTGGTCAGAGGTCTGGGGAGGCTGCATTATACTGTACATGGAGGCCTGGGGAGGCTGCATTATACTGTACATGGAGGCCTGGGGAGGTTGCATTATACTGTACATGGAGGCCTGGGGAGGCTGCATTATACTGTACATGGACGCCTGGGGAGAGGCTAGCTGCTACATTATACATGGAGGACTGGGGAGGCTGGCTGCATTATTATACATGGAGGCCTGGGGAGGCTGGCTGCATTATTATACATGGAGGCCTGGGGAGGCTAGCTGCTATATTATACATGGAGGCCTGGGGAGATTGGCTGCATTATTATACATGGAGGCCTGGAGAGGCTGGCTGCATTATTATACATGGAGGCCTGGAGCGGCTAGCTGCTATATTATACATGGAGGCCTGGGGAGATTGGCTGCATTATTATACATGGAGGCCTGGGGAGGCTGGCTGCATTATTATAAATGGAGGACTAGGGAGGCTGGCTGCATTATTATAGATTGAGGCCTGGAGAGGCTGTCTGCATTATTATACATGGAGGCCTGGAGAGGCTGGCTGCTATATTATACATGGTGGCCTGGGGAGGCTGCATTATTATAGATAGAGGCCTGGAGAGTCTGGCTGCATTATTTTACATGGAGGCCTGCAGAAGTTAGCTGCTATATTATACATGGAGGCCTGGGGAGGCTGGCTGCATTATTATACATGGAAGGCTGGGGAGGCTGGCTACATTATTATAAATGGAGGTCTGGGGGGCTGCATAATAAACACGAAGGACACCTTATACATGGACATGGGCTGCATTATACATGGAGGAGTATGAGGCTGCAAAATACAATATGAAGTTTTATGGGGTTGCGTTATAATACATATAGGACTATGGGGGCTACATTAAAATATATAGAGGACTACGGAGGCTACCTTATACATGGACTATGGGGGTGCATTATAAAGCATGTAGGACTATGTGGTGCAGTATAATATATGGAGTACTATGGGTGAATTATAATACATGTAGAACTGTGAGAAATTCATTATAATAATTGGAGGGCTATGAGAGCTACTTTATACATGGAGGACTATCAGAAATGCATTATAATATATAGAGGACTATGGGGTGAATTATAATACATGGAGAGCTATGGGGTGAATTATAATACATGGAGAACTATGAGAAATTCATTATAATATTTAGAGGGCTATGAGAGCTACTTTATACATAGAGGATTATGGGCCTGCATTATAATATATGGAGGACTATGTGATGCAATATAATATATGGAGTACTATGGGGGGAATTATAATACAAGGAGAACTATGGGAAATGCACTATAATACAGTCATGGCCAAAAGTTTTGAGAATGCTATAAATATTAATTTTTACAAAGTCTTCGGCTTAAATTTTTCTAATGGCAATTTGCATATACTCCAGAATGTCATAAAGAGTGATCAGCTTAACAGCAATTACTTGCAAAGTCAATATTAGCTAAGAAAATGAACTTTAACCCCCAAAACACATTTCAACATCATTGCATTCCTGCCTTAAAAGGAGCAGCTAACATTGTTTTAGTGATTGATCCATTAACACAGGTGTGGGTGTTGATGAGGACAGGGCTGGCGATCAATCAGTCATGATTAAGTAAGAATGGCACCACTGGACACTTTAAAAGGAAGCTGGTGCTTGGTATCATTGTTTCTCTTCAGTTAACCATGGTTATCTCTAAAGAAACACGTGCAGCCATCATTGCTCTGCACAAAAATGGCCTAACAGGGAAGAGTATCGTAGCTACAAAGATTGCACCTCAGTCAACAATCTATCGCATCATCAAGAACTTCAAGGAGAGAGCTTCCGTTGTTGCCAAAAAGGCTCCAGGGCGCCCAAGAAGAACCAGCAAACGCCAGGACCATATCTTAAAACTGTTTCAGCTGCGGGATCGGACTACCAGCAGTGCCGAGCTAGCTCAGCAATGGCAGCAGGCCGGTGTGAGTGCTTCTGCACGCACTGTGAGGCGGAGACTGCTTGAGCAAGGCCTGGTTTCAAAGAGGGCAGCAAAGAAGCCACTTCTCTCCAGAAAAAGCATCAGGGACCGACTGATATTCTGCAAAAGGTACATGGAGTGGACTGCTGAGGACTGGCGTAAAGTCATTTTCTCAGATGAATCCCCTTTTCGATTGTTTGGGACATCTGGAAAACAGCTTATTAGGAGAAGAAGAGGTGAGCGCTACCACCAGTCTTGTCTCATGCCAACTGTTAAGCATCCTGAAACGATTCATGTGTGGGGTTGCTTCTCAGCCAAGGGAATCGGCTCACTCACAGTCTTGCCTAAAAGCACAGACCAGAATGTCCTCCAAGAGCAACTTCTCCCAACTGTCCAAGAGCAGTTTGGCGCCCAACAATGCCTTTTCCAGCATGATGGAGCACCTTGCCATAAAGCAAAGGTGATCACTAAATGGCTCATTGAACAAAACATAGAGATTTTGGGTCCATGGCCTGGAAACTCCCCAGATCTTAATCCCATTGAGAACTTGTGGGCAATCATCAAGAGACAGGTGGACAAACAAAAACCAACAAATTCTGGCAAAATGCAAGCATTGCTTATGCAAGAATGGACAGCTATCAGTCAGGATTTGATCCAGGAGTTGATTGAGAGCATGCCAAGGAGAATTGCAGAGGTCCTGAAGAAGAAGGGTCAACACTGCAAATATTGTCTTGCTGCATTAACTCATTCTGACTGCCAATATAACCTTTTGGTACTCATAATATGATTGCAATTATATTTCTGTATGTGATGTAAACATCAGACAAACACAATTAAAAGCCAGAGGGAACAGATCATGTGAAAATATAATGTTGGTGTCATTCTCAAAACTTTTGGCCATGACTGTACATGGAGGACTATGGAGCTGCATTCTAATATATGAAGGGTTATGTGGGACCCTTTATACTATTTGGAAGGCTATGTGGGGGCCATTATAGTATTTGGAGAACTATATACAAGGGGGGAGAAAGATACAAGCATGGGATGGGAACATTTTGTGCTGAGGGAAAAAGGCTCTTCTCTCAGCACCCAGCTTTCCCATGCTCTGATATGGGAAAGCTGTGTGTTGAGGGAAAGATGTATAGCAGAGCATGGGAAAGGTGGGTGCCGAAGACAAGATGGATATCAGAACATAGGAACGCTGGGTGCTGATAGAAGGATTTCAGATCACGGTAAACCTGGGTGCTTATTATCCCGTACCCCGTCATTATCCCGTATCCCAAGTGTCAGTGTACATGGAGAGGGGGGCCCCAGGTCTGAACTTTGCACCGGGGCCCGTCAACTCTAGTTACGCCACTAGATGTAAGTGTTAATTTTTTGTGATATCTCTCTTGTGCATTAGTTTAAGAACGGCTACACCTGCGGTTTAGACCCCAGATCAGACCCCTAAATTAATTCATACCGCAAATCAATTCCCTAAGTTAAATTAGACCTCAGACCCCAGAACTCATACATTGATAAATTGATCAGACTCAAACCAGGTCTTAAATGAATTCATGACCCAGAAAAGACTCCAAATTAATACATTCAGGCTTCAGAACCTTCCATCAATTAAGACCCCAGATAAGAATGAATCTCTAAGTTATCTCAAACATTAGTCTAGATTAATGAATCGATCAGACCCCAGACTCAAAGGAAACAACCGCCTCATATTGACCGCTGTGTGTTCCCACTTGGTGCTGCGTGCTACACAGTGTAACATGTGCGTTGGCCAAAAGTAGAGCCATGCTCATTTCTCCCTGGGCATAATATGCTTGTGGTGACCATCAGGTGATTTCTTACCTCCCTGCTATCCAGTGGAAGATTGCTTGTGTAGCCTGTCTCCCTCCCAGCTCAGAAGGAGTGTGTATTCGGGATGCAGAGTGTGATTGCAGACAACAATAAAATTGACTTGACTGCCGGTGCTCAGGGCAAAATTTGTCTAAGACAAAAAAAAATTATAATTAAAAAAAAATGCATTTTGATTATGAGAATGTAAGAATATAATTAGGTGTCAAAACTTTATTTGTATTATACCTACATGCGATGTAACTGGGACCTGCTTTGCTCAAACAGGGTTTCTGACAAACCTCATAATAATTGATGTCTATTAGTCTGCAATCTGCACTAATCCATAAATGCACAGGATTTAGCATAAAATGCATCTTCCCATCACTGTTCTGATGAAAATCATTCTGCAAGAATACTGGAACGTCTTCCAGGAAGAGAAAGGACCACTGAATAAATCCATAGGACTTTATCATCTTGGATAAAGTCCCTATTTATTTATTGATAACATGAAAAAAAAAGTTAAAATTTGAGAATTACCATTGTATAAACCATTTTATCTGATCAATCAGGCTTCTAATAGGAATAAGGGGCACTTTACACGCTGCGACATCGCTAGTAATTGCTAGCGATATTGCGCGATAGCACCAACCCCCATCATGTGTGCGATATTGTGTGATCGCTGCCGTAGAGAACATTATCGCTACGGCAGCGTCACACGCACATACCTTGACAGCGACGTCGCTCTGACCGCCGAACAATGCCTCCTTCAAGGGGGGGGGACGTTCGGCGTCATAACGATGTCACTGCCGCGTCACTAAGCGGCCGCCCAATAGAAGTGGAGGGGCAGAGATGAGGAGGACATAACATACCGCCCACCTCCTTCCTTCCGCATTGCCGGTGGACGCAGGTAAGGAGATGTTCGTCGCTCCCGCGGTGTCACACATAGCCATGTGTGATGCCGCAGGAACGACAAACAACATCGTACCGGTGGCAGCAGCAATATTAAGGAAATGAACGACGTGTCAACGATCACCGTTTTGGAATGATTTTGCGATCATTGATCGTCGCTCATTAGTGTTACACGTTGCAATGTCGCTACCGGCGCCAGATGTGCATCACTAACGACGAGACCCCGACGATATATCGGTAGCGATGTCGCAGCGTGTAAAGTATCCCTACAGCTATGCTCACACATTTTTTTAAGGTAGATTTTGAAGTGGATCTACTTTTCAATCCACATAAAATGTTCTATTGTAAAAGTAAGCCATAGCATCATACCTGAGGGACTGGGGACAGTAGGCCAGTATAAATGGAGAGTAATTTCCCTATACTGATTCAATATTTGTTTAAAGAGGTTGTCCACTACTTTGACATTGATGGCCTAGCTTTAGGATAGGTCATCAATGTCTCAACAGCAAGGATCCGCCACATCGCACCCCGTCGATCAGCTGTTCTTGATCTTGGCAGCGGCAGTAAGCAGCAGTAAGCAGCCAGAAATGCTCAGTTCCAGCGCTGATCTGTCTTCTGATAGCGGCCGCGGAAAGGTACTGCACATCAGCCTCCTATTGATTAGAATGTTAGGTAGATGTGCAGTACCCAGCCACGGCCGCTATCAGAAGACGGATTAGCACCGGAACTGAGTATTTCTAGCTGCCTGCTGCTGCCGCAAGGATCGAGAACAGCTGATCAGTGGGGTTGCGGCGTGTCGGACCCCGGCCAATCAGACATTGATGACCTATCCTAAGAATAGGCTATCCATGTCAAAGTTGTGGACAACCCCTTTAAATAAGAGTACAACTACATTTTTGTGTACTCAATACTGTACTTAAGAATGTCAGACTGACTGGTGTGTTTGTTTATGTTTGGTGACAAGATTTTAAATAATCCAATATTGTTTATCTCGTTCTGAAGCCTATACTCTAACACTTGGGCTACATTCACAGATTTGTGTGGTACATTCAATTGCTCTGTTTTTTTCTCAGATAGCACACTGACGCATAGAGTTTCCTTGATCCATACACACATCAGTTTTAAAAACAAGTCCGGGTCTCCGATCCGTGAGACTCAGAGTATGTCTTTTTACAGATAAAACTTGGCCTTTAAACCCTTTACGACCAAGGACGTAACTGTACATTCTTGGTCCCCTCCCTCTGGATCTGGTCAGCGAAGATGTGTGGCTCACAGGCACAGGTGGATCCGCCATCCACCTGCGCCTGTTAATCCTTTAGATTGCACTGTCAAATACTGACAGCGCAATTTAAATGGATGCGGTGAGGATCACACTGTTCTCCACCATCATCATCAGCCCCGTGATCACATCATTGGTGATCATGGGGTGACAGCTAGGTCAATCAATGTGTGGATGAAGGACCAGCACATCAGAACTCTGTCATGGCCAGCCCAATCTCTAGACCTGCACCCCATTGAAAACCTCTGGAATGTAATGAAGAGTTAGATGGATAGTCACAAGTCATCAAACAAAGAAGAACTGCTTACATTTTTGCACCAGGAGTAGCATAAGGTCACCCAAAAGCAGTGTGAAAGACTGGTAGAAAGCATGACAAGACACATGAAAGCTGTGATTAAAAATCAGGGTTATTCCACAAAATATTGATTTCTGAACTCTTCCTGAGTTACAACATTAGTATTGTTGTTTCTAAATGATTATGAACTTGTTTTCTTTGCATTATATGAGGTCGGAAAGCAATGCATTGTCTTGTTATTTTGAACATTTCTCATTTTCAGAAAATAAATACAAAATTTATTGCTTGGAAATTTTGAGACACGTTGTCCGTAGTTTATCGACCAAAAGAACAATATATGTTTTACTCAAAAATATACCTATAAAGAGAAAAATCAGAAAAACTGAATATTTTGCAGCAGTCTCTTAATTTTAGCCAGAGCTATATATATATATATATATACTGTATATATATATATATGTGTATGAGTATATATATATATATATAGATATATTATATATATGTATGTGTATATATATATATATATATATATGTGTATGTATATATATATATATATATTTATATATATATATATATATATATATATATGTATATATATATATATATATATATATATATATATATATATATATATAAAATACATATGTATGTGTGTATATATATATATATATATATATTTATTTATTTTATTTTTTTTACATAGTTACATATAGTTACATAGTTACATAGTTACTTAGGTTGAAAAAAGACCTAGGTCCATCTAGTTCAACCTTCCTCCACCAGTTCTACATTTAGTCACTAAGTCATTTATAACCAACAATGTTTTGTGTACTGAGGAAATCATCCAGCCCTTTTTTAAAAGCTGTTATAGTATCTGCCATTACTACCTCTTGTGGTAGGGCATTCCACAGTCTGACCGCTCTAACTGTAAAGAACCCTTTCCTATTTAGGTGTCGGAATCGCTTTTCTTCCACTCGCAGTGAGTGCCCCCTGGTCCTTAGTATTGTTTTCGGAAGAAATAAGTTATGTGCCAGTCCTTTATATTGACCACACATGTATTTATACATATAAATGAGATCTCCTCTGAGACGTCTTTTTTCTAAGCTAAACATATCTAACTTTTTCAATCTGCCATCATATGGGAGGCCTTCCATTCCTTGTAATAGTCTAGTTGCCCGCCTTTGAACTGACTCTAACTTCTGAATGTCCTTTTTAAAATGTGGAGCCCAAAACTGGATCCCGTATTCCAGATGTGGCCTTACAAGTGATTTATAGAGGGGTAACAATACGTTGGGATCACGGGATCTAATCTCTCTTTTTATACACCCTAAAATCTTGTTTGCTTTAGCAGCTGCTGCTTGACATTGAGTGCTGCTGCTCAGCTTATTTGTAATGAGAATACCCAAGTCCTTCTCCTGTTCTGTAGTCCCGAGTTTACTTCCATTTAATGTATACGCAGCTATAGGATTACTCCGTCCTAGGTGCATTACTTTACATTTATCAACATTAAATCTCATTTGCCAAGTATCTGCCCATTCTGACATCTTATCCAGATCTTTTTGTAATATTGTACTATCCAGGTCAGTTTTTAATATCCTACATAGTTTGGTGTCATCGGCAAAGACTGACACTTTACTATCAATCCCATCCACAAGGTCATTAATAAAGAGAGTAAAAAGAATTAGTCCTAGCATAGATCCCTGCGGCACCCCACTGCTGACTATAGCCCATTTAGAGAATGTAGCATTTATGACTACTCTTTGTTTCCTATCTTTTAGCCAATTCCTTACCCAGTTGCATATTGTGTCCCCTAGTCCTTGCTTCTGGAGCTTTAGTATAAGGCTATTATGTGGTACAGTATCAAATGCCTTTGCAAAGTCCAAATAAATCACATCAGCTGCATTACCAATATCCAGGTTTGCACTTACCCCCTCATAGAACCCCAACAGGTTGGTTAGACACGACTTATCTTTCATGAATCCATGCTGTTTGTCAGTTATCATATTATTTTCTGCAATATATTTTTGCATGTCATCCCTTAAAATGCCCTCAAAAACTTTGCATACTACTGATGTCAGGCTTACTGGACGGTAGTTGCCTGGATCTACCCTCTTACCTTTCTTAAATATCGGTACCACATCAGCAATCCTCCAATCCTGAGGCACCAACCCTGTTACAAGTGAGTCTAAGAAGATGAGATACAGCGGTCTGTCGATTACGGAGCTCAATTCCCTCAATATTCGTGGATGAATGCCATCTGGCCCTGGGGATTTGTCAATGTTTAATTTACTCAGACGTAGGCGTACTTCATCTTGTGTTAAATTAATTATATCGGGTGGTGGACTTTGATTTTTCACTTGTTGAATGATCCCTGGTACAGTCAGTTCCTTGGTGAACACAGATGAGAAATGCCTATTTAATATCTCAGTCTTTTGTTTGTCCTCTATAACTAACTTGTTATTATATTTTAAGGGTCCGATACTATCCTTTGTTTTCCTTTTGGCATTAATGTATTTATAAAAGATTTTGGGATTTATTTTAATGTCATTGGCGATTTTTGTTTCAGTAGCTAGTTTTGCTTGTTTGATTTCTTTTTTGCATTGCCTATTGATATCTTTATACTCCTGCAATGCTATTTCTGTATTCTCAGCCTTTAAGATTTTAAACGCCCTTTGTTTTTGTTTTATTATACTTTGTACAGTCTTATTTATCCATAGTGGTTTCTTTTTATTCCTGGACATTTTATTACCAGAGGGTATACGTTTTTTTACAGGACTCTAGTAGTATATCCTTAAACTTACCCCATTTATGTTCGGTATCCCCAGTTACCATGACTCTGTCCCAATCTACACATTTAAGCTCTTCCCTTAATTTGTTGAAATCAGCTTTCCTAAAATTCCAGGTTTTAGCATTCCCCCTTTGAAATGTTCTATTGAATATTATGTCGAAGCTTACCATATTATGATCGCTGGTGCCCAAGTGCTCCCGGACCTGTAGATCTGAAATTGTATCCGGTCTATTTGACAGGACCAGATCTAGCAAATTATCTCCCCTGGTCGGTTCACCTACCATCTGAGAGAGGAAATGGTCTTGAATGGTAGATAAGAACTTACAGCTTTTAGCAGAACCAGAAGATTCTATGTCCCACTGTATGTCTGGATAGTTGAAATCCCCCATAATAAGAACCCGATTATTATTATTAGCTGCCTTTTCAATTTGTTCCAGCATTTCACCCTCTATTTGTTCAGGTATGTTAGGAGGCTTATAGCAAACTCCAATTAGCATTTTTCCATTATTCCCCTCCCCATGTACATTTACCCATACTGACTCTACATTGTTGCTGTTCCCCTCAATGTCATCATACAACACAGGTTTTAGGTTAGATTTGATAAATATACACACCCCACCACCTTTTTGGCCTTTCCTGTCCTTCCTAAATGTACTATAACCCTGTATGTTTGTCACCCAGTCATGGCTTTCATCCAGCCAGGTTTCCGTAATGCCCACCACATCATAATCCATGGTTGACATAAGAGTCTCCAATTCATTCATTTTGTTTGCAAGACTTCTTGCATTTGCCAGTAGACATTTAATCCTATTAACACCTTTATTACTCCTAGCCTCCCTACGTTCCTTGTATGTCCCATCCTCACCTAATCCTTCATTGACCCCTACCGTCTCCCTGTCTCTATCTGCTCTATCTATCCCCTTATTTGCTCCACTACCCTCCCTCCCCTTTTAAGTGAAAGTTAGTTAGTTGAGGACCTTGTAGGTCATTATTTATCTTTAGATTATAGAGCAAATCCCTGTAGGTTATTTATAGCTTTTTCCTCATTTCTAGTCTTTATTCTATGTTTTTTTTATTAGGGAAAAGCAATGCATTTCAATTTAGAAAACAAATCATGTACTGCCAGTGCGGCAATGAATACTCAAATGATATATTTTCACCATTCAGATCGTTTAAATTTGTCCTCACTAAATTTAGGTTCAAGAAGAGGAATATTTTACTATGTTTAGTATGTCACCTGCGCTTCCAAAACAACTTGAGAATCTGTCTTTTTTTTACCTTTGACACAGGAAAAACTTTTACCATTACTCTGATTCATTCTCGCATGGACTACTGAAACTGTTGTAAATCTCTATTAATCGGTCCCCATCTTATTAAACTCTCATTTCCTCAATCTTTCATGAATGCAGAAGAAAGGCTCATATTTCTGTCCAGCCTCCACACGGATACCTCCACCCTATGCCAGTCATTGAACTGGTTGCCCATCCACTACAGAGTGCAATATAAACCTATGATTCTCATCCAAAATTACCTGCACAGTTCTGCAGTGTCCTATGTCTTTTCTCTCATTTCTGTCTTCCACTCGAATGTATAAGCTCCATTCTGCAAGTAGTCTAAGATTAATATACTCTATGATCTGATGCTCCCACTTTCGTCTCCAAAACTTATTACATGCTGCACCAGTTTTCTAGAATGCACTATCCCAGTATATCCGGTTAATTCCCAATATCAAAATGTAAAAAAAGACTGGCTCTTCTTGTATTCTTTTCAAGTTAAATCTTTTAATTGTTCAGTTCCATGCATGGGCAGGCATCACAATGTGACGCGTTTCGGCTTGAACATAAGCCTTTCATGTTCTGTTTGAGAAAGGCTTATGTTCAAACCGACCAATTTTGCTGTGAAAAGAATACAAGGAGTGCTGGTTGTTTTTTACAATTGGATTGTGGATGTTTTCCATAGACCTGAGCACCATCTACTTTTGAGTGCCTCCTGGAACTTTTTTTCTCTTAATTCCCAGTATCCCATCTTAATTCCCACTTTTTGACAAATAAATAAATCCACAGATTTCAGCACAGATTTCAGCATGCTCTAAAACCAGATTTCTTTACACTGGCCTATTACCTCACTTTACTAATAAACTATTATCTGTTCTCTATTGCTAACGTTTCCTTAGACTCTTGTCCCTTCTATCATCTGTTTCCACATCCTCCATGAACTTAGAACCACTTTGTATTTACCGTACTTATACAGATACTGGCTGATGACTGGTTCATGTCGTGTTATTTAAAATCCCAACTTATTTATAATAATGATGGCTGGACTATACATAATCATTTTTTACCTTTTTGTGTCACCCCTTCCTCAAAGATTGTAAACTTGTGAGCAGGGCCTTGCTCCTCCTGATTGAACTGTTTAATAATATATTGCTCTGTAAGGTAGGGTTCACATGTGCTCAAGTGATCCGACGGATGTAAAATAACATACGTAAACGGATTGTACAAACAGATCACTTTTATAACCGATTTGTTAACGGATCCGTTATCACTATAGTCAATGGAACCGATATCGGAGAGAGAGACAGAGAGAGAGAGAGAAAGGGAGACTTGTAAATAATTTAAAGCAACAGCGTGAGATGACCTCTGTTTTGGATTACTAGCCAAGGTCTGCTTCACCTAACAAAAATAAGGGGTACCCCACATTGTTTTTTTAAAAAAGTATTGAATTTGGGGCTAAAAAATAAGGCTAAACACCCTTTAGTGCCACATGAAAGGCACATCTATCTATCTATCTCTCTATCTCTCTATCTATCCCTATCTATCATCTATCTATCTATCTATCCCTCTATATCTATCTATCTATCCATCTATCTTATCCCTTTATCTATCGATATCTATCTCTCTATCTATTTATTATCTATCTCTTTATCTATCTATCTATTATCTAGCTATCCATCATCTATCTATCTATCTATATATCTATCCATCTATCTTATCCCTTTATCTATCGATATCTATCTCTCTATCTATCTATTACCTATCTATCTATTTATCTCTCTATTACGTTCATTCGGCTGCTCTCCGCCCCTCCACTTCTATTGGTGGCCTGCTGTGGGACGTCGCTGTGACGCCGCATGAACCGCCCCCTTAAAAAAGAGGTTGTTCGCCTGCCACAGTGACTTCATTAGGAAGGTAAGTTCATGTGACGCGTACCTGCAATATTGTTCGCCACGGGCAGCGATTTGCCCGTGATGCACAAACGACAGGGGCGGGTGCTATCGCTAGCGATGTCGCTGTGTGTAAAGAAGCCTTAAGTCTGATATTGTTAGTACATGTCCTTTCTGATTTGAAAACTACTGTGGAATATGTTGGCAGTATGGAACTAAAATGTTAGCTTATTAATTATTATTATTATGTTGTATTATTTGTGTTTATAGAGCTAAATGCAGTCAATATAGAATTCATACTGGAAACAAGTACGGTAGTTCTTCCTCCTGAAAGCTAAAACTAATTGTCTTCCATAAAACTTTCCTTGTGTATAGGGTCGAGGTGGTGAAAAGGTTAGATGGCGGCATGCCACAATGCGGTCAGACATTGCATTGCTCAGCTCTTGATGCCTCGGGAGGTGTTAACGGCAGGTGAATAGGAGGGCAAACAGCATTCAACTGTCCATATCAATCACTTTCACGACTTTCTTTTGATAATCCCTGCAAGGCGAGAACTTCTGTCAGAATTCTGCTTTCTGACATAATCTTCTGTTTTACTTCTTACTGCTCTAGTTTGTATTGCGGCAGACAGATAATTAGTCACCATGTTTGTCTTTTTCCCTCTTGTGAAAATATAGAGCTTAGCTATGCCATCAATGGATTTTCTTGAAACATAAGGAGCCTAAATAACAGAGCGTAGTCAGGGAACTGACCTACTACTTTCTTCCATTTTAAGAGGTTGTCTACTACTTTAACATTGAAGGCCTATCCTTAGGATAGGTCATCAATGTCCCATCAGCTGTTTCTCTTGTCAATTGTAGCTGGAACTGCACAATTATGGAGCTGCACAGCTGCGTTGACTTTATAGTGGTCACGTGCGGGTACTGCACATCCTCCCCCCATTCAAATCAATACGGGATGGATGTGTAGTACCGAGCCGCGACCACTATTTCAGCGACTGTGCAGCTCCATAATTGTGCAGTTCTGGCAGCCGCCAACACCGGGAACAGCTCATCAGCGGGGGTACAGGGTATCAGTCATTCATGACCTATCCTAAGGATACACCATCAATATTCATCAGGGTACAAAAAGAAATTAAAGGGCAAAAGAGGTTGCCCCAGAAAATTCAAGTGTGATGGGCAAGAAGGACCATATGCTAAAAACGACTATGGGACTAACTGATTACTAGTATTATTTATTCTATATGTTAAGCTCATCTTTCATCCAAATGCAATTTTTTATTGTTTTTTTTCTTCTTCATATACTGTATGTTAAAGGAATGAAGTCGAGAAAATAAAGTGAAGAACCTCTGATGACCTCTTAACCATTGTCTAGTGTGTTTGACCCCATAATAGAATAGAGAATAGAATAGAGAACCAATGAATTGATAATGTTAGCTTACATGCAGCTCTCCCGTTCTTTTTGTCTGTGTGAGGACATTATTGTCTATAGCATGGAGTGATCTGCTTAGAGAGTGTGTAGGCAGAGGATGTCTTTGTGTGAGCCTGTGTAGGAGGGAGGTGCGTGGGTAGCTGGCATAACGCATGTATTCCAATGCTGTGCATATGCGACTGGAGACGTTGGTTGGAAAATGCATGTTATTAAGTTTTTAAGTTGTTTATTGTATGTGATCGATGTGTTCGAGTCAAACATAGAATATCTAATGAAATTAGAAGATTTCCTATTCATTGACACTGTTCTGGACTTGAAAATGATGCACTTATTTGCTTACAATATTGTAGCTTTGATAGGTACATAGCAGGAGAATGAGTGAAATGCATATTAAAGCGGCATAGGCATAACCCACATTACAGTAATGAGTCATATTTATTCATGTTTACACATACATTTTTTTATACTCTAATAACAATTCTGCTTGGGAATAATTTTGGATGGTAAGACCCACCACCATCTTAGTCTGCTTAGTTTTGAATCACCTGTTCATCCAATTAATCTTGGAATGGAGTGTGCACTTTGTAGATTCAGACTGAAGTCAGCAAAATCATCAAGGAACATGGAATCAAGTGAAAAACACTGCAGAATATATGTTTAACCGTAAATTTCTCAAAGTAGCCTCCTTCTACTCTAACACGTTTGCACCTCCTTGGTATTATCTCAAGCAGCTTCATCAGATTTTCACCTGTAATGGCTTACAATAAACAGGCATGCCTTGACAAAAGTTTATTTGTAGAAAACACCGCCAATCAGACAGTGTTTGTGACCATCAGGTCTGTTTTGCCGAGGCAGTTTTGGTACACGGTTCTATACAGTGCTGAACCCTATCCCACAACTGTTTCAAGTCAGAATATGGCAAAAACCACTCAGATAAGTAAAGATGACAGTGCATCATTGCTTTAACACATGAAACTCAGTCAATCTGGAAAATTGCTAGAACCTTGAAGTTATCAACAAGTGTAGTCATGAAACTATCAATACCTTTGATGAAACTGGCTCTCCTAAGGACCAAACTAGGAAAGGAAGGCCAAGAATTATATGTGCTGCAGAAAATAAGTTTATCAGAGTTACTAACCTCAAAGAATTGACAGCACTTTAGAAAACAGCTCTCATAAATGATGCATAGACACCAAAATTTGCTGTCCAGAGTAGACTGCGTGAAGCAAGCTTTTATGGTCAAGTTGCTGCAAAGAACTACTGGGTGTCGCAAACAAGAAGAAGAGACTTGTTTGGGCCAATTAACACAAGGATTTCACATTATATCAGTGGAAATCTGTACTGTGGTCTGATAACTCATATTTGAGATTTTGTTATTCACCACTATGTCTTTGTGCAAAGCAGAGACGTTGAGCGAATGGTTTGTGGGCGCTTTATTGGTTACACTGTTGCTGATTTATTCCAAATTCAAGGCACATTTACCCAGCATGCCTACAGCTGCATTCTGTAATAACGTGCCTTCCCATCTGGTTTTCACATAGTGGCTCCATCATTTGTGTTGCAAAAGGAGAATGAAAACAAAATACTCTGTGCAAGGCCTATCTTGCCATGGAGAGGGATCTAGTGCTGAGACAGACGACATGGCCTTCACAATGTTCCAACCTCATGCCAATTGGTTTGTTTGGGGATAAATAAATTGAACTATAGAGCGCTGAGAAAAAAGGCAACAAGTGCTCTGAACCTTTGAGACCTCAATTCATTCCATTCTCTTCAATAATGGTTGGAAAGCCATCTCAGGCAGCTGCTTAAGAGAATGTCAAGGAGGTATAAACCTGTTATCCGAGTAATGCGGGCGTCACATGAGGCAATTTATCGTACGATAGATAGTCGGGGTCACGGTTTTCGTGACGCACATCGGGCTTCGTTGGCGACATCTTCTCGTGTGACACCTACGAGAGATCACAAATCGGTGAGAAATCGGGTATCGTGTACTCCTCGTTTATTTTTAAAAAATTGTTTATTTTACTTTGCGCAGGTTGTTCATCGTACCCGGGGTAGCACACATCGCACTGTGTGACACCCCGGGAACGATGAACACAGCATACCTGTGTCCCGCGGCACCCACCGGCTTTGCGGAAGGAAGGAGGTGGGTGGGATGTTTACGTCCCGCTCATCTCCGCCCCTCCGCTTTTATTGGCCGGCCGCTGTGTGACGTATCTGTGACGCCGAACGTCCCACCCCATTCAGGAAGTAAATGTTCGCCGCCCACAGCGACGTCGCTCAGCACGTAAGTACATGTGACGAGGGTTAAACGACTTTGTGCGACACGGGCAGCGATTTGCCCGTGACGCACAAACGACGGGGGCGGGTACGATCGCTCGTGCGATCGCATGATAGATCGTACCGTGTGAAGCCCGCATAAGGCCGGAGTCACACTTGGGAGTGACTCGCGCGAGTCTCGCATTGTATTCCCCGACACGGCCGCACACTCTCCGTACACAAACGTCTCAGCTACATAGAAATACATGCAGTCAAAACGCTCCTGTTAGGAGAGTGTGTGGCCGTGCCGGGGTGATGCAATGCGAGACTCGTACAGTCACTTGAAAGTGTGACTCCGGCCTTACAGAGGAGTATTTTAGGAAAATAAGGTTTAATACGTATTCTAGTGTACTGTATATTACACGTGTTTATTTATTCTTTGTTTCCATATGTGTACATCTGTGGTTTAGCTGCTTTCAGTCTGAATCTGTTGTGTTCGCACTCCAATAAAAACAAAGAAAACCATTGCATTAATGGGTATATCTAAACATTTGACTAGTATTGTATCTATTTAAATATTCTTACATTTTGGATATCAGTACACTTCAATACATATATTCTGGACTGTCTGAGTAAAGATTGGCTTCGGAACTGCTCTGGATGACTGCCAAGCCAATGAATTTCTGGACCACTGAGTTCAAGGCTGTTGCTGCACATGAAATAGTTGGGTAATATTTGTCATAGCAGATTTTATGGATACAAAATATGCTAATCAGTATTAAACCTTCACCGTGAATATTATTTTTAAAGTTTAGAATTTTATGTCATGTTAAACTTTAACCATGTAGAGCACTGACTATCACAGTCTGATCTGTGGCATTGCCTTAGCATGGATGGGCATGGGTTACTTACCTAGTAACATGTTCATTGTTCTCAAGAAAAAAAAATAGTAACCTAATCTGAAGTATAATAGGAAAAGAGATTCTGTACCAGCCACATAAAAAAACTAGTATTTTCCATTTCCTGAAGGTTTTCAGTAATATATATATATATATATATATATATATATATATATATATATATATATATATATATATACTTGCTGCAGGGAATAACATTTATTAGGCTGTTGCTAGGGGTATTGTACTTCATTATTCAATGCATCTAATTTTCCTATTTAAGGATATTTTTACAATAGCATGTATATTAGGCCATGATAATCATATACAGTGTCAAGCAACAGGGTAACAACGTTTTGACTTTCAGGCTCCATATCTCACCATCTAATATGGCTCTGAACATGAGACTACCTTCATTTTATAAACAATCATCTTGGCTATCTCATACATAAATTTGACTTGTAACTATTTAGCATATCATTAGTTATGGAGATTAGTTTAATGTCACTGCATTGTTACTGTTTTGCTCCTAAAAATCTTAATTTAAATGTTTATTATTTTGTTAGTATTTTGTAATCCATCTTTGGCTTACAACACTGCCTGAATCCTTCTGGGCATGCTCTCGATCAGACTCAAGCATGTCTCGACCGAAATCTGATCCTAGGTCTCTTCTACACTTTCCCAATGTTGGTGCATACTAGTTGACTCACTTGGATACAGCTTTTTCTCCAACTCTACCCACTATTGTTCGATTGGGTTGAGGTCTTCGGACTATGGGGGCCAATCCACCACCTCTACTTCATTGTTATGTAACCGCTTCTTCGCCAATCTTGATGTATACTTCAGGTCATTGTTCTGCTAGAACATTATGTTGTCCTTTTCATACCAATAGTACTCGAGTGTATGAAGTAACTCGGTTTTTAAGACACTCACATATAGTTCAGTATTGAGACCACCATCGACCCTGGTCAAGTATCCAACACCTTTTTCTGTGAAACAACCCCATATTTTCAGGCTTCCTCCACTGAACTTGATAGTTCCTTCAATTTCTCAATCCATTAGTCCCTTTTTCCATTGTTTCTTCCAGACCCATTTGCAACCATCAGAGAAATCACCTATTTCCAATTTTCTACTGTCCACTTTTCGTACTTCTTTGCAAAGTCAAGCCAACACTTCTTATGCTAATTTTGAAGTAGAGGCTTCTTCACATTTTTTTTGGCCACCATTCCAGATTTGTGTAACATGCATCTCACGGTGCTTGCACGGAGGTCTGTGATCTCACTATTACAAAGCATATGAGCCACCTCCACTGCCGTGTTAGTCATGCCAGAAATGATAGACCTTGTGATGAGCTGACTTGTTGACTACGATACCTCTTTGCTTTTGAATGGATGGACAGACTTAATTTCGTATTCTTCCTACTGTCATGGCACTCACATGATGCACTTTAGCAATTTCCTTGGTCGCTATCGATAAGGTGGATGATGCTGCTTTCCTTTTCTTACTTTCCTTTCCTTTTTTACTATTCGAACCAGTGATTTTTTTTGCTTGCCAATTAACCTAATAAAACACTGAGCTATTAAGGAATGTGAGAACAGGTTGTAATTTGTAGTATACAGAAAAAAAATAAAAAATCAAATACCAGGAAAAAAAATAGTAACAATGCCAATAATAATGTCAGTGATATAACAATAATCTACATAACTAATCATATGCTAAATAATTTCAAGGCAAATACTGTACATGCATGCGATAGCCAAGATGATTGTCTATAAAATGAAGGTAGTCTCATTCTCAAAGCTGTAGTGGATGGCGAAAGATGGAGCCTGAAAGTCAAAAGTTCAAAACATTGTTAGCCATTTGCTTGTCACTATACATCAGGATAATATATGACAAATTATGAATGTATACACATCCACAGGGCATTTAGCTAATTCTTTTAGCATGCTTAGACTCTTGTAACTTTTATTTTACTGTATTGAGTAGATTTTTTAACACCAAAGGAGCTCTCCAAAATCTCTATATATTGCAAAGTGTATGGGTTTTTTTACAGTTGAAATTATTCAACAAAGTATGACACTTATGATACACATTGAGCATAAATGTGAGGAGATTTTTCTTTTCTTAAATATACCTCAGATGCACACCATGAACTTATTATAATCAGGTGTGCTACAATTGTTTACCACGTCAGTGCCTACAGGAATGTATGGATCAGTTCTTTCTTACCTTTTCTTCTGCCCTTCCAGCGGTCTCCAGAATCGTGGTACCAGGGTCCACGTGCGGTTGTGAAGCCATGTGAACCCTGCATCCAATCAGTACCAGCTTCCTTCTCCTCACCTTCAGACCAAACAAGTTAGTCAACAGGAAGTGAGTGCTGCAGCTGTGCTCACATCTGTTGATTGTTCGTTTGGTCCGAAGGGAGGGAGAAGGAAGCCAGCGTTATTGGACGTGGGGTTTGCATAATGTCACTACCACACATTAGCCCAGTACTGTTATCTCGGACACCGCTGGAAGGGTGAGTATAGTCTTTATTCTTTTACCTGGGGAAACATGTTTAATCAAAAGGAGTTGTCCTAGTAGTGGACAACCCCTTTAAGGTGAATGGAGCAAGATGACCAGCTTAAACAAAAAAAAAAATCATAAGTCTGTTATACTATATTGTTGGGATGTCTATGCTTTCTATGATTGGCCAAGTAATGGGTTGCAACTTTTCTGTCACAAGGAGGTTTTTACACAGATCACCAACTCATGGTGGCGTAAGGATCGGTGGAGACTACAGATTCTTAGGCTACATGCGCACGCTGCTTTTTTTCTGCTTTTTTGCTGCTTTTTTGGCTGCAGTTTTGTCAGCAGAACTTTCTGACATCTGACTTCCCAGCAAAGTCTATGAGAAGTCAGATTTGTCATGCGCACATTGCAGTTTATTTGTCAGCGTTTTTTTTGTCAAAAGTTTGTGACAAAAAAAATGCAGCATGTTCATTCTTCCTGCGGTTTTGTCAACATTTGTCACCCATTGAAATCAACGAGGGCATCAAAAACGCAGGAAAAATGCATGCTAATCAAAAGTGGTGCATTTTACCTGCCTTTTACCTGCGTTTTTGGTACCAAAAACGCAGGTGATTTGTCAGGAAGTGAGGTCAGGCAAGTGGTCCCGTCCCGTCCTCCACGTGTTCCCCGAAGAACCGCTGTCCCCAGGGGAGATGATGTGGAGGACGGGACTATCAGCAGCGGCGGCAGCGAGAGGGAAAAATCAATGTTTTCAGCTGCCAATGTCCATCCCCCTCTCGCTGCCGCCGCTGATAGTCCCGTCCTCCACGTGTTCCTCGACGTACCGCTGTCCCCAGCGTGCACGCACAGGGGAGATGATGGACCCCTCTTGCTGCCACCGCCACCGCTCATAGTCCCGTCCTCCACATCATCGGTGGCGGTGGCAGCAAGAGGGGTCCATCATCTCCCCTGTGCGTGCACGCTGGGGACAGCGGTACTTCGGGGAACACGTGGAAGACGGGACTATCCGCGGCGGCAGCGAGAGGGGGATGGACATTGGCAGCTGAAAACATTGATTTTTCCCTCTCGCTGCCGCCACCGCTGATAGTCCCATCCTTCACGTGTTCCCCGAAGTACCGCTGTCCCCAGCGTGCACGCACAGGGGAGATGATGTGGAGGATGGGACTATCAGTGGCGGCAGCAGCGAGAGGGAAAAATCAATGTTTTTAGCTGCCAATGTCCGTCCCCCTCTCGCCGCTGCCGCTGATAGTCCCATCCTCCACGTGTTCCCCGAAGTGCCGCTGTCCCCAGCGTGCACGCACAGGGGAGATGATGGACCCCTGTCACTGCCACCGCCGCCGCTGATAGTTCCGTCCTCCACGCTCCTGTCAGCTCCACGCAGTAGCGCGATCAGCTGAGCTGTCGCTGAGGTTACTCGCGGCCACCGCTGGATTCAGCGGTGGCCGCGGGAAACCTCAGCGACAGCTCAGCTGATCACGCAGCTGTCTTCATTAGCTGCGTGGAGCTGACCGGAGCGGCGGTGTCTGCTGCTTCTCCGGTCACCTCCATGCAGCAGAGCTGGAAGCGACGCTGGAGGTCCGTGGATTACGCCGAACATGGAGGGCTTTGTCGGGGTTAATAAATTGGTAATGAGGGAATTTGTTAGTGCTTTTTATTTCTAATAAAGGATTTTTCGGGTGTGTGTTTATTTACTGTAATTTACAGATTAATCATGGGAGGTATCTCGGGGAGACGCCTGACATGATTCATCTAGGACTTATTGGCAGCTATGGGCTGCCAATAACTCCTTATTACCCCGATTTGCCAACGCACCAGGGCAAATCGGGAAGAGCCAGGTACTGTCCCAGAACAGCCGCATCTAATGGATGCGGCCATTCTGGGCGGCTGCTGACTGATATTGTTATTGATTGATATCCCCATAACGTGGAGCTCCCCATCCTGAGAATACCAGCCTTCAGCCGTATGGCTTTATCTGGCTGGCATTAAAATTGGGGGGGACCGCACGCCAGTTTTTTTTAATTATTTATTTCTAATTTTTTTTTTTTCAATTCAACAAGCTTTATGGGCTTGTTTGAACTGAAAAATACATGAAACAATTGTTGACAAAACTGCAGCCAAAAATGCACCAAAAAAGCAGCAAAAACGCACCAAAAAAGCACCTACATTTTTTGTGACATTTCCAGGCTCTCTCTGACAAGGTGCAGTTTTGGCTGCAGTTTTGGCTGCAGTTTGTGAACACGAAAAAGAAGCAGCGTGCGCATGTAGCCTTACTCTCTGCCTGTGAACTTCTCTGATTTCTGTGATCAGTACAGGCAGACTTGGGCGTCGACCCACAATCTGGTAGTTCATAGGCAGGCTAGCAAGAGTTAATGTCTGCTGGCCTGCTTGTTAGTCTACTTTGCTCACATGGTATGGGCAGCCAGTTACATTAGCTCCCCTACTATATATGTTTGCTGATCTGCACAGTGGTAGTTCTTGTATATATCCAATAATCCTATGTACTATCTATGTACTGGGTAGTAGCATATTATATGCCATGTGTAGTCGGTTGTTGGTAATTATTTATATGGTGTCACATGGTATGGGCAGCCAGTTACATTAGCTCCCCTACTATATATGTTGGCTGGATACTTCCTTTAATGCCAGCTATAGCTTCTCTATACTGGGCTGGTGAGGTGTTGTGATGCAAACATATTGGTGGCTGTAGTACTTTATTTCTGAAATCAGTTGTGGTGCTAACCCTTGTTGTCCTTTTGTTGCTGCCTTCATTCACTTACTTTTCTCCTTAGTCTCTTATTGTTTGTTCTTGTGAGTTACATTGTGTCTAAGTTTTGTTTTTCCCTGCTTGACTTTAACTATGTTACCATTTAATTCCCGCCCCTTCCTTCCTTGGGGGAAGGGGAATATATTAGTTCTGGTCAGAAAAATAGTAAGGCACGGGACTCCAGCATCTCCACTATCAGGTGCAATCCGAAGGTTAGGGATAGCCTTGGGTCCCCTAGCATGAGGGAGAGTATACTAGCGCCATGTTCTTTGCTATCCTGCAGTCACAACATGATATTTTAAAAAAAAGTTGCAACATTGAGATATTTTGAATTAGTATTTTAAGAAATTGCAGTCCTTACACGTCCTTATAATCTCAGCCAGTCTTTATTTGTATTAGAAATTCCTTAAAGGGGTTGTTCCATAACAGTTAAAGTTCTCTGCTGACTGTAGTTTGTTATAAAAAACAAACAAACAACACAGTCTCAGTTTCCCCAGATCCACTGCTTAGTCTCTGACGCTGTTCTCAGTGTCTGGCATTGGCTGCAGCGCTGATGTCACTTTTATACTGTGGTAGCCAATTTGTAAGTTCAGTAGTTCTAGCGAAGCAATTCTGTATAAATTAAATGCCCTGTACAGTGCTTCTGAGCTCATTGATTGGCCACTACACTTTCAAGGTGATATCAGCCTTGTAGCCAATAACAGACACTGGGAACAGTGACAGAGAGTCACTGGTGGACCCGTGGAAGGTCAGTACAGCATGGTGTGTTTTGTTTTTATAGCAAACTGCAACCAGGTGAGAAATTGAAATGTAAGGGCACAACCCCCTCAATTTTTTATATATTGACCTTACACCTTAAAGTCACTAAGTAAATAATGACCATTTTTTTTAATTTTTGCTCTTGTTAGATCCCCACTGTTTGCTTGAGTGCTCAGTGTTTTTATTTGTTTTTTTAAGGTTATGACTAGGGATGATCGAATACCTCAAATATTTGGCTTCGCGAATATTTGCCGAATAAATCACCGCTATTCGATGTGCAATGTAAGTCTGGGGCAAACCCGAATAACAATTATTCTGAACTATTCGGGCTTCCCATAGACTTACATTGCGCATCGAATATTCGGATAGCGGCGAGCTATTCGTCGAATATTCGCGAAGCCGAATATTTGAGGTATTCGATCATCCCTAGTTATGACCCTTTTTACTTTGGTTTTATATTTGTGGTATTTACCAAGGAGGCGTGGTTCTCAGGATTCCTTAAGGGGGTATCTTTAGGCTGCTCTGTTATTTTACCCTGTGAGCACTCCCTCCTTGTAATGCCCATAAAAAATTAGTGGTAATTAAAAAATCCCATATCCCTGGAATTTATGGCTGATGGAATAAAATAAGAAGCAGCGGGAATAAAATAAGAACAAAAACTGACCACTTCTGACCTGGTGACAGGTCCTCTTTAAGATTTTATAAGAAGTTGACTTTCGATTCAATTATTAAGATGATTCACCAGCAATGATAGAATTCATAACAGTCATTACAGGCTGGGTAGATCCAGCGATTATCACTAGAAATAAGTCATATATCGGTGACAAAACCATAGCGTCCACCCGGAGAGAACAGAGCGGACGGGCCTTATAACTAATGGCCAGAGAGTTTATAATATCCTATAATCAATGCGTGCCTGAGACGGTGGGCACGGATAATGTGTTGGAATTCAGTGTACGTGTGCCTCGGTGTGCTCTTATGTCTGCGTGTGTTCAGGGCACACAGTCATTTCTATTCTTTGTGAATGTGTGGGGAGCTGGAATCTTGGTTACCAAAGCAACGCAGGGATGTAAGAGGCATGGGGAATGATGAGGGAGCGCTGAGAACCTGCGTCTCGCTAAGAGTTTGGGAGGATTCCAGGAGGTGACAGGACCACCCAGGAGCAATATAATGATAACTGTGTGATATCTGGCTGGTGCTCCCTCCTTACCTCATATCCTTCCTGCACTAGTCTGGGTTATATGCAAGAACCTGCAAACGCGGTTCATTTTCTTAACTATTAATAACAAAATGGTGATATTAGCATAAAGAGACGCGTTCGTCTTAAAAGAAAGTCGCGTGAAACATCAAATTATTAATAATTACAGCCTTCAGCAGCAACAGCGAGATCTACCCAAAGAACGGGACAGCTAGAAGCCCGACTATATCATTTCTGCAAGAGGACTTCAGGGACTTCCAGAGAGGGAATTGGAACGATCTGTGAGAAAACGTCATCTCTTGCTAGATGAATGCACACTACTCTATAATCAAGGACATAGAAACACGCTGACAGTATCATAGGAACTTATAGATCAGAAAATTGCATAGAAAGCAATTCCATAGCATCACTGACATGTCCTCGCCTATTCCTCAGCGGAAAAATGGAAGGGTGACAACGTCCCACCGGGTGAAATTCAATCCATATGTATTCCATCAGATGTAGAAAAACAGCAACATTTTGACCGGTTTGGTCTTTATAAGGCCTCTTTCACACATCCGTGAAAAACCACTCACGTTTTTCACGGACGTGTCAAAGGTGCGTTTTGCCCTCCGTGAGCCGTGTTTATGGCACACGTGTGTTCTCCGTGTGTGTTCCATGATCAGTGATCAGTGAAATGAATATGCAATGAGCATAATGAGTGGCGGTCGGAAGCAAGTGACAGCAACGGCAGAGACAGCAGGGCTAGAGAAGGTGAGTAAAGTTTTTTTATTATTTTCTCAGACACGTGTGTTTCCTCCGGCACGTGTCACACGGAACACCTCTGTGTGGTCCGTTTGCGTTCCGTGTGACACCCGTGATGTCGGAGAAAAACAGACATGTCTACGTGTGGAGCACACGGGCACACGTATGCTCCACACGGTCCATGACAGAATACGCACGTGAGCGCAGACCCATTGATTTAAATGGGTCTACGTATGCCCGTGTCTCCGGTACGTGAGGAAACGGACCAAACACGTGCCGGAGACACGGACATGTGAAAGAGGCCTAAAGCATAGTGTGACGCAGTCACCCTTCTTTTTTGGTATGTTTACATTGAGTAATCCCTTGATTATGGACATGCGTCCCAGAACTGCCGATTGTGACTTTTTCCACAGGCAGTTTAATTTTTGACCAAGGTGCTATGGACTATGATTTTTCTATATTTCTTAGGGCAGTGACAAGGAATTTCATATAGCAAATTAAAAAGCATATGACAGAATATGAAACCCTCTGTACAAGACTTAGTATACCCTAACTATTGAGCTACTTACTTATTACTTGAGATCAAAGTCTGTCTGCAATTGAAAAAATACAGTTTTCTTTGGAGAAAGAGGACTCTACAGGACAGTACCCTCTGATAGTCTCATAGCATGTACATTTCTAACTATTAAAGAATCTAAGTGCAGCATGATGTAGGGGCAGATACCCTGATTCCAGCAATATATGACACTTACTGGGTTGCTTACTGCAGTTTTGGTAAAAATCACTGTTATATCTGCAGTAGATATAGCAGTTCTCTGAATGCTGAGCTCTATGGAACACCTCATTGATGGACAGCTTCCTTATATAAACTGTGAATAGGTCAGAAACTGCCCATCGTGAGTGGGGACACTGTTATACAGAACTCATGAATATGGAGGACTACATGGCAACAGCTTTACTAATCAGATAGTGATAATCTCCAGTTGATAAAACAGTGATTTATCATAACTACAGCAAGCAGTCCAGTAAGTGACACATCACTGGAATCAGGGTTTCTCTTTTTATGCTATGCTGCTCTACATTTAGGTGGCAAAAACCAGGTGACAGATTCCCTTTAAAGGAACCTGTCCCGTCCCTTAAATCATCCAAACCAGCAGCATTCACATTTGCATGTCAAAAGTACATTCCTGACCAGACCTGTATATGTAATTCATGCTCTAAAATGAATTGGGGAAAGGAAGCATTTATTACCTCCTTTTAAGTATACAAAATAGGGCATTGAATAGTCAGAGATGTTGTTTCTTCAGACCAATCGGCCCTCTTTTCATGTTATTACTCCCATGTGGGTATGATAAAATGATTTCCAAGAGCCGGTGTCACCGTAACTTCTTTAAATTTTGTACATGCGCGTGCCTCATTTCAGCAGCGTCAGTGTTTCTCTGAAGCCGAGTGTACGTGTCCCGGCTTCAGCGAGGTGCACTACGAATGATCAGAAGTGCAGAAGCTGTTTTCCGATAATGTGCAGTGCGCCTCTCTGAAGATGAGACGCGTACAACTGGCTTGAGAGGTGCACTGACGCTTGCTGAAATGAGCCATGAGCATGCGCAAAATTTCCAGGAGCTATGGTGATGCCAGCTCCTAGAAATCATGTCATTACACCCATAGGGGTGTGAATACATGGAAAGAGGGACAATTAGTCTGGGGAAATAATGCCCCTTTGACTAGTCAAGGCCCTAGTCAAGAATTTTGACATGCAATTGTGAATGCTGCTGGGCTGGATGGCATGAGGGACCTGACAGGTTCTCTTTAAGACCTTTTTCACACGTTCATGAAAAACCATGCACGTTTTTCAAAAACGTGTCAGAGGTGCGTTTTGCCCTCCGTGAGCCGTGTTTATTGCCTACGTGTGTTCTCCGAGTGTTATCCGTGATAACACATGGAGAACGGGAACTTTCTACTCACCTGTCCCTGGCAGCGCTGTCCGTGGTGCTGATCTTCGGTCTCCGGTCCTACAACTCCCCGCTGCTGCTGCTTCCGGCCGCAGTGAAGTGAATATTCAATTAGCATAATGAGCGGCGGTTGGCAGCAAGTGACAGCAGCGGCACAGACTGCAGGGCAGGAGAAGGTGAGTAAAGTTTTGTTTTTTTTTCTCGCAGACACATGTGATTTCTCCGGTGCATGTCAGATGGAACACATCCGTGTGGTCTGTTTGTGTTACGTGTGACTCGTTTGAGTTCTGTGTGACACCCGTGATGCCGGAGAGAAAACGGACATGTTGCCGTGAGAAACACATGGACACACGTATGTACGGAACGGACACATGTTCTGTGCGTAAATACATACAGTACATGTATCCAAATCTATTGGAATACCTAGGTCTACGTGTGTACGTGTCTCCAGTACGTGCGGAATTGACCAAACACGTACCGGAGGTACGTACATGTGAAAGAGGCCTAAGGAAGGGAGAAGCTCTGGATTATTGCTGATATTATATGTGTATATAGGATTGCTGCTGGCTGACACTGCTCTGTAGTTATTACTACACTATGACCACTGTTGTTCTTATATGGGCAATCTATAATCTCGCCAGGATTTGTATTCACAGAATTACTGGGACATACAGGATAGTAGAGGAGAGTGAAACACCGTCCTTTGGGCAATATCTGGCATTGTCAGATTTTGTGCCCAATAGTCTTCACAGTTTCCCAAGGGAGTGGTGCTCAATCAGTATGTAGTATGTGGAGGTAAACTTACTCAGAAGGAAGTTTTGTTTGGTAGACTAGTCTTTAGTGGTGGCATTGATCTCAGAGGATTCTGGGGTCTTCCTTTTCTATCCAAACCTTTGCAGCAAGTAAAAGTTCACTATTACCACTAGACATAGGGAGGAAATCAAAGCTTTTGTACCAGGATATTAACATTTTGAAAAGCCATATAATTTTTGTACAAGTGAGAGTTGTGAAAAAATTTGGTGACTTTTGCCATTTTCACGCCAGTTTGAAGCAGCTCCCCTAAAATGGGCTGAGTTAAGGAGGAAGCGAGGTGGGGCCTGGCTCCTTAAAATTTAGCAAAAGTGCTAGTGTGCACAATGCCAATCTTTATGTAATAATGTTGTAAGGGATGCACCCGATAGTGTTCTGCAACCCTTTAAGATGTGAGCCAGATGGTGTGCTATGCCCTTTAAGTTGTGAGGTCCTGGCTAGATGTTTTCCACTTGGTGGAGTGGAAGTAGACAACCATATGGTGACACTCTTTGCCTCTCTCAGTTGGTAGTCCTTCCCTCATCTATCCTCATAAATCTGTCTTTTAGTCACTGTGGCAGGCCTCTATATGATCCCGGACTCAAATTTCCTAACTCTTTAGGGGGGGCACTGACTCTTTTGCCGAGGACAGTTTGCAGTTCTGTAAACCTATTGCAGCTTGCTAATTGGCAACTTGACCCTTCCCCAAACCTACCAAGTTGTAGGCTCTACAGGGAATGGTAATCTCTAATCTGATCATTTATGTTCTGTGACTGACACCCACCTCTAATCCCCCTGGGCCATGTTTAATGAGTACTTCTCACATAGCGAGATCGCTAGCGAGATTGCTGCTGAGTCACAGGTTTTGTGATGTACAGTGACCTCATTAGCGATCTCGCTGTGTGTGACACTAAGCAGCGACCTGGCCCCTGCTGTGAAATCGCTGATCGTTACACATTGTTCTGGTTTATTTTTTGCTCATTAGTCTCCTGCTGTGCAGTACACATTGGCGTGTTTGATGGCGGGAGACCAACAAGCACCAACTCTGTGTAAGCAGCGTGCGCTGGTAACCAGGGTAAATATCGGGTAACTAAGCAAAGCACTTTGCTTAGTAACCTGATGTTTACCCTAGCTACGTATACAGGGAGCCAGCACTGGCAGCCTGTAAGCGGTGTACGCTGGTAACCAGGGTAAATATCGGGTAACCAAGCAAATTGCTTTGCTTAGTTACCCGATATTTACCCTGGTTACCAAGTGCAGCATCGTTACACGAGTCGCTGGTGGCTGGTCGCTTTTCGTTGTGACGAGCTGACTGTTTGACAGCTCACTAGCGACCCTGTAGCGACTTACCAGCGATCCCTGCCAGGTCGCATCGTGGTCGGAATCGCTGGTACGTCGTTTAGTGAGACGGTACCCTAAGGTTTGCGTACAAGCACCAACCCCACCTGCTGTCACAATGTCTCCTCACACAAACATCTACATGTAACCTTTGATTGCCAGGATCAACTTAGGCATGGCTCTCCTAGAACTGTTCTCCCTAACCTAATGCTCACTCCCACTTGCACCCAACAATGTTTACGTGCCAAGTAACCCTACTTATAAGCCGCCTATTGCCCCTTTCAGCAAACACTATAGTGCATCACCATTTAAAATGGGGGGTCATCGTCACTCTAGTGTCAAAAAAGGAGTCTGTGCTCCATTTGTATCTGGGTGAACCCCTTTTTCTTGCGGCTAATGGCACCACCACCCTACAATACACTATAATGATTATACAGTGCACGCTAACACTAATACAATATAACGGTAACTGGTTATTATGGGCAGCCTCACTCTTTTCCTCATATACTAATTTAAAAAACTATTCCTCATCGTCTGAGCTCAGTGCGCTCAATTTATGTCCTTGACTGTACCTAAGGTGAAAAGATGTATTTCACCTCAGTACAGACGGAAATCTCAAACTCGTACAGATCCAGAGCAGCGTGGTTTTAGCTTCTTCTTCTTCCCAGTGGAAGACGTACCATGCATATTTAATCACACAAGCATTATACCCAGAAGGGGAAATGATTCATGTTTTGCACCAGAAAACATACATCTAGGGCCCTGTCTTGAAGGCTGTACGTTGAAGACTAGAATTTAAAGTGAGGTTCATGAATTGTGTTCTTTATTTGTGCATCTAACTATTAGCTAATTAGTATTTATCCAGGAGGGGGCAGGTTTACTCTATCATGCAGGGCTCAGCAAGCACCGCTCTGTGTCTCTATTAAGAGGGAAATCTATCCAAATTAGCCTTCTTTTTCGTACAATGACTAACTCGGCCTAATCAGCATTTCTGAAATATGAAATGGAGACCTGGTTATAATAACTTCACTAATGTGTCAAACCAGTAAAAAAAGAAAGAAGAAAAGATCATCAAATAACTGCCTTGTAAAACCCGTCACCTGTACGTTTCGATAGTTAATCTTTGTGTGGAAGTGAGACAGTTATCAACTTCATATGTACATGGATAAACCGGTAACATATGGCGATATTACGTGGCTTCTTTAAGGTACCTATGTTTCACCATAGGGTAAATTAAAAAATTGTGTCCACTTTTGTGGACGGTTTCCATTCTTATGGTGACAAGTAAAGGCCACTGCATTGTCTTAAAAAAATGATCAGAATAGGACATGTTCTTATTTTAAAGGGAATCTGTCAGAAGGATTTCACTCCCCCCTTTACATGGCCTATACATTCCTCTGTTACTGACAAATCAGTGTTTGAATTGATATGTAAATGCAGCTGAAGATCTATTTGTAGATCTGAAGCCTCTGTCACTCCAGCTCTATTCTCCACTGAGCGCTGGCTCCTCCTGCTTGACTGACAGCCTGTATATTATATGACTTCAGGCAGAGGAGCCATCAGTCATGAGGCATTATTTGGGCACTTTTGGCTGTGTTATTTAGAATTAGGTTATATCGGTGGATTTTCTGATGAAGAAGTAGGGTGACGCTTCGAAACGCGTTGAATAAAACCCCCTTCATTCTATTTTCCTGGATTTATGTCATATCTTCAGCAGCACAGTAACAGTTCCACATCTACATTGTTCCTGATCTGCTTTGGCTTATATAGAACTTTGGCAGCTTTCTTTGAATGAAGCATGGCGCTATTATGTCGGCACTGTGCATTTTTATGTAGTTTAATAATTACATTGAGTGACTAGGGATAAGCAGTGCAATAATATTCACTGTCAAGAAGTGTGGTAGCACCATCTTTAAAGGGAATCAGTCACCAGATGTTGCTACTTCATCTGAGAACAGCATAAAGTAGAGAAAGAGATCCTGATTCCAATGATGTATCACTTAGTTTACTGGGTGTAGTTGAGACACAATCAGAGTTTTAAGATGTAGCACGTGGCAGAGCTCAGAGTGCTAACTCCACCCACACCACAGCTTTCTGTGTACATTGTCTATAGACAGTGAGCTGCTTATCAGAAGAGGGGGCACACATCCTAATAAGTGGCACATCACTGAATTCAGTGTTTTATCCCCTACCTCATGCTAACTGCAGATTACATAGGAAAAGCCTGTTGACAGATTTCCTTTAAAACAGAACTCTCATAATAAAAAAAAGAAAATAAATGCTGCTGCTAAGTTATATTGTTTGTGCTCAGATATATATTTCTTTAGGTCTCAAATCCAGTTTCCCTGTCATTGCAATTGTATCCAAAGACTACTATATAATGGAGAAAAAAAATGGTCCTAAGTAATCTTGTGTGAAAAGAGCCTAACACTGGCCACCTAGGTAGAAATTTTATGTACTGTACTTTCCATGATAAGCCGCGGTAATAACAATCACGGTATCTATGGTAACGAAATGGGAATTTGCAATTAATTGGAATACTTAGACTTTTTAAGGATATTTATTTGATATGTTTTCTAAACCTTTAGTTGTTAACCATGATTGTGAGATTAAGCCGACACATCCTGAATGGCACTTGACTACTGAAGAACAATAAATGAATTGGTTATTATCATCAGAATAAGAATAATAACTAATAGTACAAAAACAGATCGGTATGTTTCATATGCATTAACGAGGCAAGCAATAATTTTCAGCCTCACAAATATTGCATCCACGGTCGCATGTGCCTATTGGGGCGCCATTATTGGTGCAGGGAGTACAGGAATGGGGGATGGGAGGGCAATTGATATATAAAATTATAAGTATATAAGGTGCCAAGTAAAATTTCAGGACAACTGTTATATTGGGGTGTATTCAGCAGAAATTAAACCTAAATAGTTTTCTTAGCATTCTGATATTGTTTAATAGGGAGCTTTTTCTTGCAACAAACCTGTAAAAAAATAATGAGTTACTGATTTGAGGAACAGAAATTGCAGTAACCTGCTGTGCGGTGTATACAAATCTTCCAATCTCTTAATTAATATCTGTTGCTATTTTTTAAATAAATGTTTTATTTAGACCCCTTTTAAACCAAATATTGATATGTGTGCATTGTCTTTGGAATTCCTGAGAAGATTTACCACTTTGCTATGTCTTGTCTGTCAAGAGATAATGGCTCTAACCATGGGCTGATGATGTCTTGGACCTTTTGTATCATTTACAGATTTACATGCATTAGGATATCGTTTACTTACCACTTGTAGGCTTATTTCAGATGTCAAAGTATGGACTGTGATTTCTTTGATGCTAGTCACTACTTACTGGTAGTAAAACGGTAGCGTAATCAGTAAAGTGGAGTCTGGTAACAGGAGGAAACCTGTCATGGTTCGCCTCCCGGTCCACATGGCTAGGGTGCAGAGCCTTCTCTCGAGCCTCACTTCCAGACCCTGGATGCCTTAAAAGCTGGCATTTCCAGTGAACCAGTGCCGGCTATAAGCTTAGCACTGCTTTGCCTGTGATTGCTGGTCCTGTGAGTGATATCCTGATCTGTCTGTTCCTGTGCCCCCGTGCCCTTGTCTGTGTTCCATCCCCTGGTCGACCCTCCTGTCCTCTGTCCCCTCTCCTATTTCCCCACTCGGTTGCTTCCTCCGGTACTGACCTTGGCCTGACTTTGACTCCGCTTTTGCTCGTTCCTCCGGCCCTGCTTCTGCCCATACGGTGTTTGACCCAGCCTGTCTGACTATTCCTTGCATGCTCTGCAGCTCTGCTTCTCAGCTGTGCTTTGAGGTAATGCATGAGAACGCTGTGAATTCACTTCCTGGTTCTCATTGCTCTGTGTAGTGTATTATGCTACAGAGCTCTGGCTCCCCCTGGTGGCAGCATTACAAAACCTATGGACACATAGAGTACACAGAGGCATAGTCAGGTCACAATCCGAGGGTCAGAATTTCAGGAAGACACGTAATGGATTTAGGGAGAAAACTGAGACGTGGTCAGGTAACAGTCTAAGTTCAAAAGCCAGGAGGTCACGACAGGAACATGAAGCGGGAAGAGAGGAGTCAAACAACAGTCTGGGATCAGGAAACAATCAGAGCACAGGCAGGAACACAGGCCAACAGCACAACAACAGAACCAGAAAATATGACTGGCAAGGTTCTGGGATAGCATGCTCACTAAAGAAGCAGAGCAATAACTCAGAAGATGGAACACCTGAACAATCAGCATCTCCAAGAACCAGCATGGAAGCTTGCACTGTCAATCAATCTGCCAGCTCAGTAGCTCAGGAAAACACAGCAGAGCATTTCCTAGTATGCAAGATGCTCTGCACAGAGGAATCATGACAATTTCCCAGACTAACCACCCATCTCATGACCTGAACTCAAAAGTATATGTATATATATATATATATATATATATATATATATATACATACATATATATACAGCTCTTGAGTTGGGGTTAGGTGACCAGTAAATGGTCTGGAAACAATGGTCCGTAGGAGGACCATCTAAGTCCAGTCCTAAAATTTCTTTTGAGCATAGTACAGTGTCCTTTACGAAACCTTGTGTCACGCTCAATGCAAGGCGTGCTATGTAATTATTAGAGGAATGAGGGCTGGTTACAATTGTGTTCAATCAGCTGAATCTGTGATCTCTTAAAGTATGCTAGATGGCTACTTAAGTAGCTAGAAAGGGCAATCATTTTCTATTCAAGGTTGATAGTTTGGTTTCTGTCTCTATTATAAGATGTCTGTATTTGTAGCATGCCATTTTTGCCCAGTACTAGTCAGTGTCAAGTAATAAGTTCTTAGTCACCAATCTTTATTTTCCTTTTAAGGTGAAGATGAACAGGAAGAGAACCAGAAGGTCAAGACCCAGAGGCCACGATCTGCAGATGAGCCTGCTGTATACATGGCCCAGACAGGTGAGAAGAAGCATACAAATCATATTTTCTCAAAACATATAGTACTGTCATGTTATAAAGATCTAACACCAATATATATACAGTGGTACTTCGGTTTTCGTTGACGTCAGTCATCGTTGGCTTTGATTTTCATTGATTTTTTCCACTTTAAATTTGCCCCGGTTTTCGTTGTTTTTTGTCAGCATGCCCACGTGACTCTGCTGCTAATTTTGCGACAACAAAGGGTGGTCCACCTGCTCCGTGTGACCTTGTTTGAGTATCAGCCCGCTTGTCAGTTTCTAAATGTATGTAAGATAAAATGTATTTATTCTTTACATTAATATTTTATATTAATTTCTTATTGTTTTTTAGTATTAAACACTATCTTTATTCTCTATAAAATGTGTTTTTGGTATACATTTTAGAGTGTCTAAAACAAATTTATTAGATTTACATTGATTCCTATGGAAATAATTGCCTCGGTTTTCATTGGTTTCGGTTTTCATTGATTGTATTCAGACGGATTATATACTGTATTATCAATAAAAACCGAGGTATCACTGTAACCTGCAATTTAGGGAGGTGAGAATTAAGCTGCTTCTATGGATGCATATGGTCACTGTGGACTTTGCTGATAGGTAGTCGTGGATTCATAATAATAGTTATATAACTTGTTATTATGTAAAAAAAAAAAAAAGCACAGAAGGCAATATTGTAACCATTGATACGATCAAAAGGACACAACCTCCGGCAAAAAAATGAGAACTAGCTAAAATAAGAAGAAATGGGGTGTTAATGAAACCGAGTTTGGAAGAACTGCTGAAGAACAGTTGACCTTAAATAAAGTCACCAATAACAATATTTTTTGTAATACTTTGTTCGAATTCCTTAGCATTTCTATTCAGACATTTTACAGTTTGATAAGTAATTCATGAGATTCACAGATTACACCTATACTGTAGTATTGCGCCTATTAATTTTGACCTAGGCCCTTCTGTTTATGGAAATTGATTTGAGGTTGACAGCTACAACATTACCGGTTAGTAGCAATACTGAATAGTGATGTGGTCCTGCTCCCCACTAGCTAGTCTATCTCCATACATAAACAATGAGACCAACCACTCATGATTAGAGATGAGCGAACCGGTCCCGGTTCGGCTCGAGGTCGGTTCGCCGAACGGAGGTCCCGTTCGAGTTCGGCTCGTCGAACGTTCGACGAACCGAACTCGAACTGCATAGGAAACAATGGCAGGCAATCACAAACACAGAAAAACACCTAGAAAACACCCTCAAAGGTGTCCAAAAGGTGACAAACAACTCACAACACATGGGAAAGTGACAAGGACATATACTCATGCGAAAACAAAAGAGCTGGACAAGGAAAAAGAGGAGGACACACAGATATATGAGTATATGCAAGGAAACATCGATTCCATTATTGTGCAACTTGAGCCCTGCTCATTTTAGGCTTCCAATCTGGATAAATTGCCTGAGCTCGCCACGTACGCCTTGGGGATCTTGTCGTGTCCTGCAGCCAGCGTTCTCTCGGAACCTGTCTTCAGTGCTGCTGGGGGTCTGCTGGCAGATAAGCACACGTGTCTGTCCACTGACAATGTGGACATGGCTCTCAGAGGACTTTTCTTCCCCTGGGTCAGCCAGGGGACGGGAAAGGCAAGCGTATTTTTGATAGTGCTTCATGCAAAGTATCTTTTCATTTTTCAAAAGGGGCATCAACTGATGTCAGTCAAGTGGGGTGTGTGTGGCCCAATTAGTGGCAACGAGGGAGACTGTGGTTGGAGTCCCCTCGCTGTGTTTCTAAAAGAACCAAGATGAACAAGTCATGGCTCTCAGAGGACTTTTCTTCCCCTGGGTCAGCCAGGGGACGGGAAAGGCACGCGTATTTTTGAGAGTGCTTCATGCAAAGCATCTTTTTCTTTTTCAAAAGGGGGGTCAACCGATGCCAGTCAAGTGGGGTGTGTGTGGCCCAGTTAGTGGCAACGAGGGAGACTGTGGTTGGAGTCCCCTCGCTGTGTTTCTAAAAGAACCAAAATGAACAAATCATGGCTCTCAGAGGACTTTTCTTCCCCTGGGTCAGCCAGGGGACGGGAAAGGCACGCGTATTTTTGAGAGTGCTTCATGCAAAGCATCTTTTTCTTTTTCAAAAGGGGGCTCAACCGATACCAGTCAAGTGGGGTGTGTGTGGCCCAGTTAGTGGCAACGAGGGAGACTGTGGTTGGAGTCCCCTCGCTGTGTTTCTAAAAGAACCAAGATTAACAAGTCATGGCTCTCAGAGGACTTTTCTTCCCCTGGGTCAGCCAGGGGACAGGAAAGGCACGCGTATTTTTGAGAGTGCTTCATGCAAAGCATCTTTTTCTTTTTCAAAAGGGGGGTCAACCGATGCCAGTCAAGTGGGGTGTGTGTGGCCCAGTTAGTGGCAACGAGGGAGACTGTGGTTGGAGTCCCCTTGCTGTGTTTCTAAAAGAACCAAGATTAACAAGTCATGGCTCTCAGAGGACTTTTCTTCCCCTGGGTCAGCCAGGGGACGGGAAAGGCACGCGTATTTTTGAGAGTGCTTCATGCAAAGCATCTTTTTCATTTTGAAAAGGGGCATCAACTGATGTCAGTCAAGTGGGGTGTGTGTGGCCCAATTAGTGGCAACGAGGGAGACTGTGGTTGGAGTCCCCTCGCTGTGTTTCTAAAAGAACCAAGATGAACAAGTCATGGCTCTCAGAGGACTTTTCTTCCCCTGGGTCAGCCAGGGGACGGGAAAGGCACGCGTATTTTTGAGAGTGCTTCATGCAAAGCATCTTTTTCTTTTTCAAAAGGGGGGTCAACCGATGCCAGTCAAGTGGGGTGTGTGTGGCCCAGTTAGTGGCAACGAGGGAGACTGTGGTTGGAATCCCCTCGCTGTGTTTCTAAAAGAACCAAAATGAACAAATCATGGCTCTCAGAGGACTTTTCTTCCCCTGGGTCAGCCAGGGGACGGGAAAGGCACGCGTATTTTTGAGAGTGCTTCATGCAAAGCATCTTTTTCTTTTTCAAAAGGGGGGTCAACCGATGCCAGTCAAGTGGGGTGTGTGTGGCCCAGTTAGTGACAACGAGGGAGACTGTGGTTGGAGTCCCCTCGCTGTGTTTCTAAAAGAACCAAGATGAACAAGTCATGGCTCTCAGAAGACTTTTCTTCCCCTGGGTCAGCCAGGGGACGGGAAAGGCACGTGTATTTTTGAGAGTGCTTCATGCAAAGCATCTTTTTCTTTTTCAAAAGGGGGCTCAACCGATGCCAGTCAAGTGGGGTGTGTGTGGCCCAGTTAGTGGCAACGAGGGAGACTGTGGTTGGAGTCCCCTCGCTGTGTTTCTAAAAGAACCAAGATGAACAAGTCATGGCTCTCAGAGGACTTTTCTTCCCCTGGGTCAGCCAGGGGACGGGAAAGGCACGCGTATTTTTGAGAGTGCTTCATGCAAAGCATCTTTTTCATTTTGAAAAGGGGCATCAACTGATGTCAGTCAAGTGGGGTGTGTGTGGGCCAATTAGTGGCAACGAGGGAGACTGTGGTTGGAGTCCCCTCGCTGTGTTTCTAAAAGAACCAAGATGAACAAGTCATGGCTCTCAGAGGACTTTTCTTCCCCTGGGTCAGCCAGGGGACGGGAAAGGCACGCGTATTTTTGAGAGTGCTTCATGCAAAGCATCTTTTTCTTTTTCAAAAGGGGGGTCAACCGATGCCAGTCAAGTGGGGTGTGTGTGGCCCAGTTAGTGGCAACGAGGGAGACTGTGGTTGGAGTCCCCTCGCTGTGTTTCTAAAAGAACCAAGATGAACAAGTCATGGCTCTCAGAGGACTTTTCTTCCCCTGGGTCAGCCAGGGGACGGGAAAGGCACGCGTATTTTTGAGAGTGCTTCATGCAAAGCATCTTTTTCATTTTGAAAAGGGGCATCAACTGATGTCAGTCAAGTGGGGTGTGTGTGGGCCAATTAGTGGCAACGAGGGAGACTGTGGTTGGAGTCCCCTCGCTGTGTTTCTAAAAGAACCAAGATGAACAAGTCATGGCTCTCAGAGGACTTTTCTTCCCCTGGGTCAGCCAGGGGACGGGAAAGGCACGCGTATTTTTGAGAGTGCTTCATGCAAAGCATCTTTTTCTTTTTCAAAAGGGGGGTCAACCGATGCCAGTCAAGTGGGGTGTGTGTGGCCCAGTTAGTGGCAACGAGGGAGACTGTGGTTGGAGTCCCCTCGCTGTGTTTCTAAAAGAACCAAGATGAACAAGTCATGGCTCTCAGAGGACTTTTCTTCCCCTGGGTCAGCCAGGGGACGGGAAAGGCACGCGTATTTTTGAGAGTGCTTCATGCAAAGCATCTTTTTCATTTTGAAAAGGGGCATCAACTGATGTCAGTCAAGTGGGGTGTGTGTGGCCCAATTAGTGGCAACGAGGGAGACTGTGGTTGAAGTCCCCTCGCTGTGTTTCTAAAAGAACCAAGATGAACAAGTCATGGCTCTCAGAGGACTTTTCTTCCCCTGGGTCAGCCAGGGGACGGGAAAGGCACGCAAATTTTTGAGAGTGCTTCATGCAAAGCATCTTTTTCTTTTTCAAAAGGGGGGTCAACCGATGCCAGTCAGGTGGGGTGTGTGTGGCCCAGTTAGTGGCAACGAGGGAGACTGTGGTTGGAGTCCCCTCGCTGTGTTTCTAAAAGAACCAAAATGAACAAATCATGGCTCTCAGAGGACTTTTCTTCCTCTGGGTCAGCCAGGGGACGGGAAAGGCACGCGTATTTTTGAGAGTGCTTCATGCAAAGCATCTTTTTCTTTTTCAAAAGGGGGGTCAACTGATGCCAGTCAAGTGGGGTGTGTGTGGCCCAGTTAGTGGCAATGAGGGAGACTGTGGTTGGAGTCCCCTCGCTGTGTTTCTAAAAGAACCAAGATGAACAAGTCATGGCTCTCAGAAGACTTTTCTTCCCCTGGGTCAGCCAGGGGACGGGAAAGGCACGCGTATTTTTGAGAGTGCTTCATGCAAAGCATCTTTTTCTTTTTCAAAAGGGGGCTCAACCGATGCCAGTCAAGTGGGGTGTGTGTGGCCCAGTTTGTGGCAACGAGGGAGACTGTGGTTGGAGTCCCCTCGCTGTGTTTCTAAAAGAACCAAGATGAACAAGTCATGGCTCTCAGAGGACTTTTCTTCCCCTGGGTCAGCCAGGGGACGGGAAAGGCACGCGTATTTTTGAGAGTGCTTCATGCAAAGCATCTTTTTCTTTTTCAAAAGGGGGCTCAACCGATGCCAGTCAAGTGGGGTGTGTGTGGCCCAGTTAGTGGCAACGAGGGAGACTGTGGTTGGAGTCCCCTCGCTTTGTTTCTAAAAGAACCAAAATGAACAAATCATGGCTCTCAGAGGACTTTTCTTCCCCTGGGTCAGCCAGGGGACGGGAAAGGCACGCGTATTTTTGAGAGTGCTTCATGCAAAGCATCTTTTTCTTTTTCAAAAGGGGGGTCAACCGATGCCAGTCAAGTGGGGTGTGTGTGGCCCAGTTAGTGGCAACGAGGGAGACTGTGGTTGGAATCCCCTCGCTGTGTTTCTAAAAGAACCAAAATGAACAAATCATGGCTCTCAGAGGACTTTTCTTCCCCTGGGTCAGCCAGGGGACGGGAAAGGCACGCGTATTTTTGAGAGTGCTTCATGCAAAGCATCTTTTTCTTTTTCAAAAGGGGGGTCAACCGATGCCAGTCAAGTGGGGTGTGTGTGGCCCAGTTAGTGGCAACGAGGGAGACTGTGGTTGGAATCCCCTCGCTGTGTTTCTAAAAGAACCAAGATGAACAAGTCATGGCTCTCAGAAGACTTTTCTTCCCCTGGGTCAGCCAGGGGACGGGAAAGGCACGCGTATTTTTGAGAGTGCTTCATGCAAAGCATATTTTTCTTTTTCAAAAGGGGGGTCAACCGATGCCAGTCAAGTGGGGTGTGTGTGGCCTAGTTAGTGGCAACGAGGGAGACTGTGGTTGGAGTCCCCTCGCTGTGTTTCTAAAAGAACCAAGGTGAACAAGTCATGGCTCTCAGAGGACTTTTCTTCCCCTGGGTCAGCCAGGGGACGGGAAAGGCACGCGTATTTTTGAGAGTGCTTCATGCAAAGCATCTTTTTCTTTTTCAAAAGTGGGGTCAACCGATGCCAGTCAAGTGGGGTGTGTGTGGCCCAGTTAGTGGAAACGAGGGAGACTGTGGTTGGAGTCCCCGCGCTGTGTTTTACATGCTTTTAGAAGGGCATGACATGGCTTAGAGGTTGACTTTCAGCATCTGGAAACTGTTGGCTACCAAAATTCTGCCTTTCCAACCTTTTTAACCGAGGATTTTCGAGACCTTATGCCAATCGCAGTGCCCCAAGAGCCGATGCCCAGGCGCCACTCCTTCTCCAACAAAGGCGTGCACGCGCTACACCAGCATGTCGCACTCAACATCACTGATTCCTTGAGAAACTCTGTGTGACAGGGTGCTTTTCACCACAGATAATTGGCCCAGTAAGCATGGACAGGGGCGTTACATGTCGCTGACTGGGCAATGGGTTACTGTGGGGAGAGATGGAGAAGGGTCTGCTGTACAAGTCTTGCCGTCCCCACGAGTTGTTTCAATCCTTCTTCTGGATGTAGAAGTTAATACACTGCTTCTGCCTCTTCAACCTCGTGTGGGTCCTCCACCTTGGCGCAAACCCTGTGTGGTCAGGCCACCCTTCCTTGTAACTGCGCACAAGGACTACCACACACCTCCTTACTATGCTGGCAGCAGAGCTCAATGCCATCAGGCGGTCAAAGTTTTACTTTGAAATGTATGGGAAATGTGAGTCACACCGCTGAGAAGTTGTGGACGGTTAGCTCTGGAGACCGAGTTTCATCAATGGTTGTCTCCACTCAACCAGCAGCCAGGGAAGGCCGGGTGCGACAATGATGCAAATATGGGTGCGGCCCTTCGCTGTGACAATGTGACACACGTGCCTTGTGTGGTTCACGTGTTGAACCTGGTTGTCCAGCAATTTTTAAAGCACTATCCTGGCCCACATGGCCTTCTGCAGAGAGCACGGTGTAACGCCTTGCTTGATCCACACACTCAGATGGGCTGTAAATGATAGGCTAGAGGGAAGCCACTCACCAAGCAGGACCCCTAGAACCCTGAAACCCTTTAACCCCTATACAGGGATTAGGAATTGCACAGGGCCCAAGGTGATTAATACCTGTGGAAGGCTGCAGTTCCAGAGAATAGTAGTCAGGCAGGGTCAAAACATTAATTGAGGAACAGGAACAGAATGGGACGGCCAGGACTTAATCAGAAAACAAGCAGAGGTAAAATGCGGATCGGCCAACAAGGTACATAAACAGCAAGCAGGAAAAGTAGTCAGGTAACAAGCACACAAAATCATAAAACTGAACTGGGGGTAAAAGCAGAGCTATGTCTGGCAGTGGTCTGCAGACAGGATGGGCATAAAAAAGGGTGTGGTGTCTTCCCATTGGTTGCAGCTGAATGATGGTATTTCATCTGTGAGATACCCACCAGCTACATTCAGCCAGAGATTCTGCATCTGTCAAGGTAACGCAGCCCAGTGGGTGAGCATAACCTGCGTCCACCTGCGCCGCTGGCATCGACTCCTCTCCCATCATCAGCACTATTCATGAAAGGAACACGTTGTCACCTGGCGACCGGAGTACAAATTGACGGAGCGGACTCCGTTGGTGACTTAACAGCCGTGTGCGGCAATGATACCTGGCTGCGGGCCATCGTCAGGGCAATGTGACACACGTGCCTTGTATGGCTCACGTGTTGAACCTAATTCTCCAGCAATTTTTAAAACACCATCACGGCCTACATGGCCTTGTGCAGCGTGCACGCTCGCTATGTGCTCACTTCCATCGTGCGCACACAGCAGCTCAACAACTTTCGTCGCTACAGAAGTCTTTAGGTCTGGTGGTTAAACGCCTGAAATGCGATGTGCCCACACGCAGGAATTTGAATCTGCACATGTTGCAGCGTTTGTGGCAGCACCGCCGAACCCTGCTGCAATACGTTATGACATATAGCCTGGGATAACTTGATCCAGAGGTGGTGCAGATCACGCTGCTGGAGTGGTGTCAGATCAAGGACCTATGCACCCTGCTACACAGTTTACAAATGTCGACGAAGATGTTTAGCACTGGCAATGTCATTCTCAGCGTGACAATTCTGGTCATCTACAGGATGGAGCACACTGTAATTATTATTCGGAGTCAGGTGTTGGGACAAGAGGAAGGGGAGGAAGTACAGGAGGAGTCATATGCGGAAGGGATAACAAGATCTACGAGGTCCAGATGGTCAGCGGCACCTATGCGGCAGTCATGGTGAGGGAGAGGGATTAACAAGGGCACATAGTATCAGCAAAAAGTGTTGAGTAAGGTGCAGGAGCCCATGAAGAAATGGAGGACGAACTGGCGATGGGCATGGAAGACTCAGCAGATGAGTGAGAGCTTGCTCACATTTCGGTTGTGCGAGGTTGTGGGGAGAGGGCAGAGGAAGGAGGCACGATTCTCACGTCTCTGCCACCAACACACCAAGGACTTGGTCCTCCTGGATGCACAAGACACATGAGCGCCTTCTTGCTGCACTACCTACAACATGACCCTCGGATTGTACGAATTCAAAGTAATCCAGAATACTGGGTTGCAACACTGTTAGATCCCCGGTACAAGACAAAATTTGGCAAAATAATTCCTGCCATAGAAATGGACGCACGTATACAGGAGTATCTGCAGAATGTGGTACGCAATCTTAGATCTACTTTTCCACTAAACACCAGTGCTGCACAGAGTGAATCTCACCGCTTTGTCATGGATAGGAGGAAATGGTCTTTTACTTGTCCACATCTGAGGGACCGAGGGCTGGCTGCTGTGCTGAGATGGCGTTGAGTACGGTGTCCCTGCAGAGTTGCACTTTTGGTCATATACCAAAATGAGTTGAAAAAGGACAGATGCTGGTGGAAAGGGGAACAGGTGTGTTGGAAAGGGGAAAAAGTTTTGGTCCGTGGATTTGGTGGTTAAGCAACAGTAACATTTGCTGAAGAAACACCATCTGTTACAGTGGGACTGGCAGATTTGGATAAAGTGGTATATACTATGTTACCGCTATATAACGAAAATTAATAAGAAAAGAAAGAGAAAGGTATATATCCCCATCAGCAGTCTGTGTTCACCGTGCTCCCAGTTGGAAAAGGAGAGGTTGGCAACTGGAAGGTTTGGTGGAGGATACAGAGCTGTGTGGCTATGAAACTAATAGTAGCCTGAACCGAGTTAGACGCCATTCGGATCTGGAGACTGGGAGCCCTGTTAGCGTCACAGGGTCCACATGCCCACCCAGCCCAGGAACTCCCTGTTAACAACACAGGGGCCATTGAGTACGCTGACCGTGTGCGTAGGGGCACACCTGTGGACAGCAGGCGCATCAGCAGCAGCAGGCCTGTTAATGCCACTGGGCTGCACAAGCAGGACTGGTAGGACAGGAGCTGGTCTTAACCGTTCTACGTTACCAACTGTGGTGGTGGCCTGCATCGACACCCTATCCTTGCCTACCTCTGGCCTAAAGCCGCAATGGGTTCAACACATGGAGGTGTGCTCTTTCGGAGCATAATAGAAGACTGCGCACCTCCTTGTTGGCTCCAGCCCCTTTTATAACCTGGGTCCGCCCCAAACCAGGGTGAACCACAATGCACCTCCTGGAGACAAAAATAGAGTGACACGTCATGAGTGGCATAACTAGCGTCCTATTTGGAAACGCAACTTCAATGATGACCTCATGGCTGCCATGACCCAAACACCTCACCAGTCATCGTCTGACCATCAATAATGCGGTGACAAGTCATAGGGGTGGGCCTCTGCAAGCCATTTGGGAGGACACCTGATGCCCTGTGGTCTATATGGGACCCCCACATCAGGGGCAGGGCCAAAGAGTTTATTACCGGACATAGTCTCTGATGCAGTAAGTGCCTGAGCATGCTCAGTAGCATGAAATACAGTCTCTGAAAAAAGACTATCAGCTTTAGCATGGTGTCTAGGCACAAAACAGGACTTAGACCCGGCACGGAATGCAAGCACCTGTGCAAAGAGGCTTTTCACACTTAGTGTGGGAGCATGCGCTGTATCCCGAAATGAAGACTTAGCGTCAGGAATGGCACAGTCAGGCTGAGCATACTCACTAGGCGAAACACTGTAATTAGGCTGCAGCTGGGGTAAATCGGCACACGCATGCGCACTAGCTGCCTCTCCACACTTAGACGTGGAGGGGAAATTGCTCTTGGAGATGCTGTCTATGAACAGAAGGAAAAGCTAAAGGAAGCCTGACTTTCTATCCCTCCGAATTATGAAATGCAGCAATGAATTCCCTGAGTTTGCTATAACATTAGCGTAGCAAAATGTGCAGGAGGGTATCATGCAGAGGTGCTAGAAATAGCTTGGCACTAGTGGGGCACTAATGGAATACAACAGCCAGTTCTATGATGCCACTAAATGGCAGTATTTTTTGCTATCATTATAGCTTATTAAAAACAGAGCAGGAGGGTGTCCTGCACAGGTGCTAGAAATAGCTTGGCACTAATGGAGTACAACAGCCACTTCTTGTATGCCACTAGGTACACTGACTGTTTGCTAGTATAATGGCTTAGTTAAAAAGAGTTGGAGTGTGCAATGCAGGCAGACGTGCTGCAAATATCTTTACAATAGTGTGAATAGACAAAAGTACAATAGCCACTTCTTGTGTGCCACTAGGTACACTGACTGTTTGCTAGTATAATGGCTTAGTTAAAAAGAGTTGTAGTGTGCAATGCAGGCAGACGTGCTGCAAATATCGTTACAATAGTGTGAATAGACAAAAGTACAATAGCCACGTTTAGGATGCCACTAGGTACACTGACTGTTTGCTAGTATAATGGCTTAGTTAAAAAAAAGTTTGAGTGTGCAATGCAGGCAGAGGTGCTGCAAATATCTTTACAATAGTGTGAATAGACAAAAGTACAATAGCCACGTTTAGGATGCCACTAGGTACAGTGACTGTTTGCTAGTATAATGGCTTAGTTAAAAAGAGTTGGAGTGTGCAATGCAGGCAGACGTGCTGCAAATATCTTTACAATAGTGTGAATAGACAAAAGTACAATAGCCACGTTTAGGATGCCACTAGGTACACTGACTGTTTGCTAGTATAATGGCTTAGTTAAAAAGAGTTGGAGTGTGCAATGCAGGCAGACGTGCTGCAAATATCTTTACAATAGTGTGAATAGACAAAAGTACAATAGCCATGTTTAGGATGCCACTAGGTACACTGACTGTTTGCTAGTATAATGGCTTAGTTAAAAAAAGTTTGAGTGTGCAATGCAGGCAGACGTGCTGCAAATATCTTTACAATAGTGTGAATAGACAAAAGTACAATAGCCACATTTAGGATGCCACTAGGTACACTGACTGTTTGCTAGTATAATGGCTTAGTTAAAAAGAGTTGGAGTGTGCAATGCAGGCAGACGTGCTGCAAATATCTTTACAATAGTGTGAATAGACAAAAGTACAATAGCCACGTTTAGGATGCCACTAGGTACACTGACTGTTTGCTAGTATAATGGCTTAGTTAAAAAGAGTTTGAGTGTGCAATGCAGGCAGACGTGCTGCAAATATCTTTACAATAGTGTGAATAGACAAAAGTACAATAGCCACGTTTAGGATGCCACTAGGTACACTGACTGTTTGCTAGTATAATGGCTTAGTTAAAAAGAGTTGGAGTGTGCAATGCAGGCAGACGTGCTGCAAATATCTTTACAATAGTGTGAATAGACAAAAGTACAATAGCCACGTTTAGGATGCCACTAGGTACACTGACTGTTTGCTAGTATAATGGCTTAGTTAAAAAGAGTTGGAGTGTGCAATGCAGGCAGACGTGCTGCAAATATCTTTACAATAGTGTGAATAGACAAAAGTACAATAGCCACGTTTAGGATGCCACTAGGTACACTGACTGTTTGCTAGTATAATGGCTTAGTTAAAAAGAGTTGGAGTGTGCAATGCAGGCAGACGTGCTGCAAATATCTTTACAATAGTGTGAATAGACAAAAGTACAATAGCCACGTTTAGGATGCCACTAGGTACACTGACTGTTTGCTAGTATAATGGCTTAGTTAAAAAGAGTTGGAGTGTGCAATGCAGGCAGACGTGCTGCAAATATCTTTACAATAGTGTGAATAGACAAAAGTACAATAGCCACGTTTAGGATGCCACTAGGTACACTGACTGTTTGCTAGTATAATGGCTTAGTTAAAAAGAGTTGGAGTGTGCAATGCAGGCAGACGTGCTGCAAATATCTTTACAATAGTGTGAATAGACAAAAGTACAATAGCCACGTTTAGGATGCCACTAGGTACACTGACTGTTTGCTAGTATAATGGCTTAGTTAAAAAAAGTTTGAGTGTGCAATGGAGGCAGACGTGCTGCAAATATCTTTACAATAGTGTGAATAGACAAAAGTACAATAGCCACGTTTAGGATGCCACTAGGTACACTGACTGTTTGCTAGTATAATGGCTTAGTTAAAAAAAGTTTGAGTGTGCAATGGAGGCAGACGTGCTGCAAATATCTTTACAATAGTGTGAATAGACAAAAGTACAATAGCCACGTTTAGGATGCCACTAGGTACACTGACTGTTTGCTAGTATAATGGCTTAGTTAAAAAAAGTTTGAGTGTGCAATGCAGGCAGAGGTGCTGCAAATATCTTTACAATAGTGTGAATAGACAAAAGTACAATAGCCACGTTTAGGATGCCACTAGGTACACTGACTGTTTGCTAGTATAATGGCTTAGTTAAAAAATGTTTGAGTGTGCAATGCAGGCAGAGGTGCTGCAAATATCTTTACAATAGTGTGAATAGACAAAAGTACAATAGCCACATTTAGGATGCCACTAGGTACACTGACTGTTTGCTAGTATAATGGCTTAGTTAAAAAGAGTTGGAGTGTGCAATGCAGGCAGACGTGCTGCAAATATCTTTACAATAGTGTGAATAGACAAAAGTACAATAGCCACGTTTAGGATGCCACTAGGTACACTGACTGTTTGCTAGTATAATGGCTTAGTTAAAAAGAGTTGGAGTGTGCAATGCAGGCAGACGTGCTGCAAATATCTTTACAATAGTGTGAATAGACAAAAGTACAATAGCCACGTTTAGGATGCCACTAGGTACACTGACTGTTTGCTAGTATAATGGCTTAGTTAAAAAGAGTTGGAGTGTGCAATGCAGGCAGACGTGCTGCAAATATCTTTACAATAGTGTGAATAGACAAAAGTACAATAGCCACGTTTAGGATGCCACTAGGTACACTGACTGTTTGCTAGTATAATGGCTTAGTTAAAAAGAGTTGGAGTGTGCAATGCAGGCAGACGTGCTGCAAATATCTTTACAATAGTGTGAATAGACAAAAGTACAATAGCCACGTTTAGGATGCCACTAGGTACACTGACTGTTTGCTAGTATAATGGCTTAGTTAAAAAGAGTTGGAGTGTGCAATGCAGGCAGACGTGCTGCAAATATCTTTACAATAGTGTGAATAGACAAAAGTACAATAGCCACGTTTAGGATGCCACTAGGTACACTGACTGTTTGCTAGTATAATGGCTTAGTTAAAAAGAGTTGGAGTGTGCAATGCAGGCAGACGTGCTGCAAATATCTTTACAATAGTGTGAATAGACAAAAGTACAATAGCCACGTTTAGGATGCCACTAGGTACACTGACTGTTTGCTAGTATAATGGCTTAGTTAAAAAAAGTTTGAGTGTGCAATGCAGGCAGACGTGCTGCAAATATCTTTACAATAGTGTGAATAGACAAAAGTACAATAGCCACGTTTAGGATGCCACTAGGAACACTGACTGTTTGCTAGTATAATGGCTTAGTTAAAAAGAGTTGGAGTGTGCAATGCAGGCAGAGGTGCTGCAAATATCTTTACAATAGTGTGAATAGACAAAAGTACAATAGCCACGTTTAGGATGCCACTAGGTACACTGACTGTTTGCTAGTATAATGGCTTAGTTAAAAAAAGTTTGAGTGTGCAATGCAGGCAGAGGTGCTGCAAATATCTTTACAATAGTGTGAATAGACAAAAGTACAATAGCCATGTTTAGGATGCCACTAGGTACACTGACTGTTTGCTAGTATAATGGCTTAGTTAAAAAGAGTTGGAGTGTGCAATGCAGGCAGACGTGCTGCAAATATCTTTACAATAGTGTGAATAGACAAAAGTACAATAGCCACGTTTAGGATGCCACTAGGTACACTGACTGTTTGCTAGTATAATGGCTTAGTTAAAAAGAGTTGGAGTGTGCAATGCAGGCAGACGTGCTGCAAATATCTTTACAATAGTGTGAATAGACAAAAGTACAATAGCCACGTTTAGGATGCCACTAGGTACACTGACTGTTTGCTAGTATAATGGCTTAGTTAAAAAGAGTTGGAGTGTGCAATGCAGGCAGACGTGCTGCAAATATCTTTACAATAGTGTGAATAGACAAAAGTACAATAGCCACGTTTAGGATGCCACTAGGTACACTGACTGTTTGCTAGTATAATGGCTTAGTTAAAAAGAGTTGGAGTGTGCAATGCAGGCAGACGTGCTGCAAATATCTTTACCATAGTGTGAATAGACAAAAGTACAATAGCCACGTTTAGGATGCCACTAGGTACACTGACTGTTTGCTAGTATAATGGCTTAGTTAAAAAGAGTTGGAGTGTGCAATGCAGGCAGACGTGCTGCAAATATCTTTACAATAGTGTGAATAGACAAAAGTACAATAGCCACGTTTAGGATGCCACTAGGTACACTGACTGTTTGCTAGTATAATGGCTTAGTTAAAAAAAGTTTGAGTGTGCAATGGAGGCAGACGTGCTGCAAATATCTTTACAATAGTGTGAATAGACAAAAGTACAATAGCCACGTTTAGGATGCCACTAGGTACACTGACTGTTTGCTAGTATAATGGCTTAGTTAAAAAAAGTTTGAGTGTGCAATGCAGGCAGAGGTGCTGCAAATATCTTTACAATAGTGTGAATAGACAAAAGTACAATAGCCACGTTTAGGATGCCACTAGGTACACTGACTGTTTGCTAGTATAATGGCTTAGTTAAAAAATGTTTGAGTGTGCAATGCAGGCAGAGGTGCTGCAAATATCTTTACAATAGTGTGAATAGACAAAAGTACAATAGCCACATTTAGGATGCCACTAGGTACACTGACTGTTTGCTAGTATAATGGCTTAGTTAAAAAGAGTTGGAGTGTGCAATGCAGGCACACGTGCTGCAAATATCTTTACAATAGTGTGAATAGACAAAAGTACAATAGCCACGTTTAGGATGCCACTAGGTACACTGACTGTTTGCTAGTATAATGGCTTAGTTAAAAAGAGTTGGAGTGTGCAATGCAGGCAGAGGTGCTGCAAATATCTTTACAATAGTGTGAATAGACAAAAGTACAATAGCCACGTTTAGGATGCCACTAGGTACACTGACTGTTTGCTAGTATAATGGCTTAGTTAAAAAGAGTTGGAGTGTGCAATGCAGGCAGACGTGCTGCAAATATCTTTACAATAGTGTGAATAGACAAAAGTACAATAGCCACGTTTAGGATGCCACTAGGTACACTGACTGTTTGCTAGTATAATGGCTTAGTTAAAAAGAGTTGGAGTGTGCAATGCAGGCAGACGTGCTGCAAATATCTTTACAATAGTGTGAATAGACAAAAGTACAATAGCCACGTTTAGGATGCCACTAGGTACACTGACTGTTTGCTAGTATAATGGCTTAGTTAAAAAGAGTTGGAGTGTGCAATGCAGGCAGACGTGCTGCAAATATCTTTACAATAGTGTGAATAGACAAAAGTACAATAGCCACGTTTAGGATGCCACTAGGTACACTGACTGTTTGCTAGTATAATGGCTTAGTTAAAAAAAGTTTGAGTGTGCAATGCAGGCAGACGTGCTGCAAATATCTTTACAATAGTGTGAATAGACAAAAGTACAATAGCCACGTTTAGGATGCCACTAGGTACACTGACTGTTTGCTAGTATAATGGCTTAGTTAAAAAGAGTTGGAGTGTGCAATGCAGGCAGAGGTGCTGCAAATATCTTTACAATAGTGTGAATAGACAAAAGTACAATAGCCACGTTTAGGATGCCACTAGGTACACTGACTGTTTGCTAGTATAATGGCTTAGTTAAAAAGAGTTGGAGTGTGCAATGCAGGCAGACGTGCTGCAAATATCTTTACAATAGTGTGAATAGACAAAAGTACAATAGCCACGTTTAGGATTCCACTAGGTACACTGACTGTTTGCTAGTATAATGGCTTAGTTAAAAAAAGTTTGAGTGTGCAATGCAGGCAGACGTGCTGCAAATATCTTTACAATAGTGTGAATAGACAAAAGTACAATAGCCACGTTTAGGATGCCACTAGGTACACTGACTGTTTGCTAGTATAATGGCTTAGTTAAAAAGAGTTGGAGTGTGCAATGCAGGCAGACGTGCTGCAAATATCTTTACAATAGTGTGAATAGACAAAAGTACAATAGCCACGTTTAGGATGCCACTAGGTACACTGACTGTTTGCTAGTATAATGGCTTAGTTAAAAAGAGTTGGAGTGTGCAATGCAGGCAGACGTGCTGCAAATATCTTTACAATAGTGTGAATAGACAAAAGTACAATAGCCACGTTTAGGATGCCACTAGGTACACTGACTGTTTGCTAGTATAATGGCTTAGTTAAAAAACGTTTGAGTGTGCAATGCAGGCAGAGGTGCTGCAAATATCTTTACAATAGTGTGAATAGACAAAAGTACAATAGCCACGTTTAGGATGCCACTAGGTACACTGACTGTTTGCTAGTATAATGGCTTAGTTAAAAAGAGTTGGAGTGTGCCATGCAGGCAGATGTGCTGCAAATATCTTTACAATAGTGTGAATAGACAAAAGTACAATAGCCACGTTTAGGATGCCACTAGGTACACTGAGTGTTTGCTATTATAATGGCTTAGTTAAAAAGAGTTGGAGTGTGCAATGCAGGCAGACGTGCTGCAAATATCTTTGCAATACTGTGACTAGACAAAAGTACAATAGCCACGTTTAGGATGCCACTAGGTACACTGACTGTTTGCTAGCATAATGGCTTAGTTAAAAAGAGTTGGAGTGTGCAGAGGACAGGAGGATACAGTGCCAGGATTGTGGGGCTCTGGGTAGAGGAATGGAAGCCTGCCTTTCTTTTCCCTCCTAATGGTGAAATGCAGCGACGAAATCCCTGACCTTGGCTACACAGACGCTGTCTCTGTTTTCAGGACCTGTCACCTATGGCTCTGACCCCACCGGTTTGAGCCCTTAAAAGGACTGATAGAAAGTGCTCTCCCTAAGCTGTCCAGCGCTGTGTATGGAGCGCATACAGCTGTATCGGCGATAGGACTCAGGAGGACGGAGCTGCGACAGTGATGTCTGACACCAAAGACGCAGAAGAGATAATGGCGTCCTGGAGGAAAATGTCCGGTTTTATAATGCAGGGACATGTGACATGGACATCCTATCACACATGCCGTTGCTTCTCTGGCTAAAAGTCCACTTAGCTGTGTGTGTGTGTGGGATTGGCTGACATGCTGGCCCGCCCCACTACACGCGCGCGCTTAGGGAAGGAAGACAAGGAAAAAAAAAAAAAAAGGCGATCGCCATTATAGAAACAGCAGTGATCTGAAGGCGCTGTTCACACACGCTATACACTGAAATGTCATAATAGTGTGATTCACAGAGTGACTTACACTATTACAGCGGAAAGCCAGCTAGGAATTAGCTGTTTTTTTGCTGCTAGAACCGTTCTCGAACGTTTCTAGAACTATCGAGCTTTTGCAAAAAGCTCGAGTTCTAGTTCGATCTAGAACAGGCCCCAAAATCACTCGAGCCTAGAACTGGAGAACCGCGAACCGCGCTCAACTCTACTCCTGATCACTACAGCCTTCCCTGCCATGTCTCTCCTCTTCATCAATTCAATCTCATGGAGATTAGACATCCCATCAAGTTGTAATTTTACACTTTCTACCGATTTAGAAGAGCAAAGATTAATTCACACATTAATTCCTCCAATCAAAATGTTATAGTTTACATATAGAATTAATGTTAAGCAGATATTTAGTCTACTTATGAAGGCACATTTTTAACACTTTGCTTCATGGATGTAAAATATATTTCCATATAAGTCATGAGCAAGCATGCTCAGCACTGCTCTATGCCCCATCGAGCATCTGGGTGCTCGGGCACGCTCATTAATCATCCGAGTCTCATAGTTGCTCAAGCTCCATGCTGTTTTTCAACCACTAAACATGCAGGGATTACCTGCCATTCAGTGTAATGGCAGAGCCATGTTGTTTACTGGCATTACTGTGATTGGTCAGCCGCATCATATCGTCGAGTCTTATATGAGACCTGGGGGTGCAATGCTCGGCACGCTGCAGACCGGAGAGTGTTGATGGAGAAGGAATAGCTTAGTTTAGAGCAGGGTTGTACACTTGCACCCTTTAGTGCCTTTCATGTGGCAGCAGAGGGTGTTTTAGCCTGTTTTAACATAAGAAATAATTTAAAAAACAACGTGTGGTCCCCCTTATTTTTGATAACCTGCCAATATAAAGCAGACAGCTGGGGACTTGTATAATCAGGCTGGGAAGGTCTTTGGGTATTTGGCCCCTTCCCAGCCTAAAAATAGCAGCCTTCAGCCATCCCAGAATTAGCACATTCATTATATGTGCGAATTCTGGCGTTTTGCCTAACTCTTCTTGATTGCCCTGGTATAGTGGCAATCGAGTTAATGCTTTTGGATTGATGTCAGCTGTGAATTGTCAGCTGGCATCAAGCCTAGGACACCCCCATTACTAACCCGGTAAGTGTAGAGTTAAAAAACGCACAATGAAAAATAGTTTATGTGAATAAAGGCTCCCCCACACTATCCTTCGTTCATCAATGTATATATAAAAAAAAGCCATGAAGATCTGACATAAACTCATGGTGTAGTGCCCCCCGAATCCATACTCCAACCTATGTAGCAATTGTTTTTATGTTAAAAGGGCAGCAGAGTGTTAAATTCATTTTTGCTATTTACAGTATTATATTTTGAGACTACAGTCAAGAAGAAGTCAAGAAAATTAGTATATGGCAAACAGGAATATGCAACGTAACCAAGACTAATAGTCTTCCATTCTCTGCAGAACATGCTGACAAAGAGTCTGTATCAAACCCAAAATATTCAGGTCTCATTTGGTTTCATCATATAAAATCTATAAAAGAAAAACTGTCTCTAGGTGATGCTATTGATTTTGCTAGCACAAGATGCTAGAACTGCAGGCTTTTAGGTCACAACATCCCACGTTAAGCATGATTTACATGTCAAATGCTGAACCAATGCAGAATCACATAAGCCGGCGAGTTTAAAATTACCGACTGACGTGCTGCGGTGACAGGAGTTAAAGGGAGTGAGTGACAGGAAACCAGGAGCAGTAAGAATTGGTGCAGGGGTTGTAATTACCCAAGGCCATAAAGCCCTGGTAAGTTTTAGCATTTAACAATCCAGAAATGAGCTGCTGACCTTTTGCCTGCTGATGGAACATGAAGTGGGAACATGTTCAGGTCAAATATCTCATTATATTGTATAAGCCATGTTGGGTTTCTTAACCCACAAAATAAAAGGTCAGGTACTTACTTTTCGGTTGTCATATGATAGTAGCCATGACCCTATTGTGGAAAAAGGCTGGTATTTGCAAGCTTGCAGAATGTATGGATTGAATTTAGAACAAAAAAAACACAGAAATCTGTAAGTAACCAGTGTAACTACTTAACTGCAGATATGGGAGGCATTAACAGGAGCATAGTAGAGGGGGGAAGGATATGGGCAGGAGAGGCATGTGTCCCGGGGGCCTTTAGGATCAAGGTTATGGTGGAGCCTTCGTGACCTAACAATGTTCCAGGTGGTGTACGGTAAAATTAACTGAGAGATCAGCAGCTGACATAAATGGAATGAAAAAGTTCATTACAGTGCAAAATGTGTTGCACTGTCTTTTGCCCACAATAAAATTAGTTAAAGGGGTTGATCACAAAATCTGTATTTTAACAGATGTGTGGAGGAGATGATTTCTGTATATTTTCTAATATATAAGTATGACCACTTCTTCTCCTACACTTGTTAGGACAGCTTTCTTCACAGACTGCTCTGCTATCCAGTCCATAAAATGTCTGCTGGTGGAGGAGCATGTGACCAAAAGAAAAACACCTCAAAACAGAAAGCTGCTTTTCTATTGGAGGAGGCTGATGGACTGGTCTGGTCACTAGCAGCCATTTTAATGACTGGATAGCTGTGAAGTCCATAAGGAAAGCTTCTCTAATAAGTACAGCAGAAGAATCTGTCATACTTATATAATAGTAAATGTACACAAAATCATGTCCTCAACAGATCTGTTAAAGATGACATGGCCAACCCCTTTAAGTTTTATAGGAGAGGGAGCCAGGCTGAATCTTTGCTTTGGGTGAAAGGAAACTCTTCTCTGACATCAGTGTAGTAATGTAGTGAACCTGAATTTCACGCTGACATTGCTATGTAATAACATGGTACCAAGTCATTATTGTTATATGGAAAAACAGACATGCTAGTGAGTATGAGCTGCCTACCACCACGAGTCAGGACATTTATGTAATCTGAGTGGCCACTTTTGGTCAATAACAATGTCTGAAATCTCAAAAGCTATGGAGCAGCTTCATTCTGCAATAGCTATGCAGACCTTAGATGAGGTGAGGAGGTGAGTATCAATTATTTTACATGAGCCACTAAAGTGATTAAAGGGAACCTGTCACCAGATTTGGTGACTATAAGCTGCGGCCACCAACAGTGGACTCTTGTATACAGCATTCTAACATACTGTACATAAGAGCCCAGGCCGAACATAAGAATGACTTTATAATGTGCCGCCCCTGCAGTGGTCGAACCGCTCGGATCCAGGGGAGATGATTACTCGTGGCAAGAGGGTCTCCGAACCCGGGGGCTAGGGGCCGCACTCAAATGAAGAGGGGGGTATTTACAGGGGAGATATAGTTTGTGACGCCACCCGTGGTGTGCGGTAATTGGGAGTACCGCCGCTGCCGTTGGGAGTACCCGGGGTGATGGAGTGGGGCAGCAAGATGATGTTACCCTCCACGGGTAGGGGAAGGCCCCGGGACTCTGGATGGTGCTATGGGATGTAGGGGGAGCGCAGGCTCGCTGGTTGCAGGGGTTAATTGGGTACTCACTCAGCAATAAAGCAGACGCTGACAACAGGGTAAACCAAGTCTCTGACTGCCGCTGTCTCTCGAGGGGAGCTCGTCTGGGTCCCGTCCCCTGCAACACTGCTTGTTTGGAAAGCCCTATCCCGCTCATTGCGCTAGTGCCCCTGATCTCTGAGTTTCGTGGGAACAGTCCATAGAGATCTCCGCAGGTTAATTGCCGGGTCGCCTGAAGCTTCTCCCCGACCTAGGGTCCGGGTACCCCGTCGTGCCTTCGGTCCCGGACCTGTGTTAGGACCAGGCTGCTGACTGTCCTCCAAGACAGGTCCCAGGCACCTAGCCTCAATCCACTGCGACCGGGGGTCCGACTCCTCTAGGTCCAGACCACTGTCTGCGACCTAGTCTGCTCCTCCCCTGGGAACTACAACTCCCAGCTTCCTCAGAGCTCCTCACAGCTCGAGAGTTACCACTCAACTCTGGGGAGCTGCTACTCCCAGCTCCCCACTCACTGGGGGCTACTTCTTTTCTGCCTGTCAGCTCTTCTCTGCACTCCCTCCCTCGCTGACTTCCCCCCTTGCCACCACTCTGTCTGACCCCTAGGTAAACTGCCCTATTCCAGCTTAAGCAGCCCACTGGTGTGCTTGACAGGTGTGGTGTGAGGTGTAACTAGGATTTGTGAATGCTGGTGGAGACAGTACTGCAGGATGGAGACCCAGAACCATGGGGGGTTGAGTCCTGCACTGAAGAGAAAGAGCGTGCAGTACCCTGTGACGACCTGGATAGTACAGGGGCATCACAATAATACTTACCTAAATGGTGAGTACCGAGCACCCGAGCATGGTAGTACTCACTGATCACTACTTGTTATGAGTACCAAGCATGGTAGGGATCGCGCATTATGAGTACTGAGCATGGCAGTTCTCGCTCATCACTACTCGTTACGAGTACCAAGCACCCGAGCTTGGTAGTGCTCATGTGGCGCCCTTGAGGCTACCGTCACCACAGAGGTACTGCACCTCAGCCAAAGGTGTGGTGCCCCATCCTGGGTAAGAAAGCGGCCATTTACCGGTTCACGTACCAAAAACCTGCAGACACCCAATTGTCAGCTTACACATTAGATCAGGGTCGGAGCAGGTCCCATTAATGCTTAGCGACCAGTAGTCTGGTAATGGCACTTAAGGCCCATGCGCTGTCTCTAGAACCATCCAGGGATTGGAGCTTGGTGGGGGAGCTGTCTGAAGTAAAATGGGGGAGCTAAGTTTAAAGAGTTGACAGTTGACCATTGACAGAGTCAGTCAGGAGCAAGGAGGAGACCCACTAGGGGTCGGTCCGAACCCTGGCGGTCTTCCTCAACCCTGGTGATGTTGAAGAAATAATCCCCGAGAATTAGGGGAGGGGTGTCAGACTCCCCTATGGTCTTCTTCCACAAGCAACATCTCCCGGTGGAGGGATTTGGTCGCAAACGGTGTCGCAGTCCCTAGGCTAGGCAGAGACTTCAGGACTTTCTAGTAACACTAGAGACCAGGGTGGCTGTATGCACCTTTGGGCCACAAGCAGCACACGAATCCTCTGGAAGGGGTCACAGAGGATCAGGGAGCCAAGCAGGCAGAATTCCCTTTGAGGGTCTGTGACCCCTGGTTCAGGGTACTGTGTGTGGAGGTGCAGGACTGGCGGGAGAGAGTCAGTGCAGACGAGTTGACCAGGAAAGGCAAACAAAGGAGAACCGTTACTGGCCTCAGACTTACTCTGGATTGGCGGATGGCCATCACTGGGGATCCCAACATACCGTGTGGACTAATCTGGCTGTTAACTGAGAACCAGTACAGTGAATAAAAGACTGTTATTGAAAAGCCATGATGTCTCCATTCCTCCTGCATCACAGCCTTCCCTCATAGACTTTCATATTTCCAATGGTCGCCCCGGGGTCCTGCACCACCTGAGGGGAGCAAGATTACCTCAGCTGCGCTATCATCACCTGCCCCGGGGAACACGCAGTGAAGCCCCGTCCCACATAGCCGTAAAACCACAGGTCGCGTCACAAACTTTAAAATCTTTAAAAATACAACTCCCATCATCAGCCCCTTTATCGAAGAAAAACACCACCGTGGTTACGAAGCCGGATCCTGCCACTGCTAACATCCCCGGACTCCGAGTACCCCCGGCAGGGCGTGTGACTTACTCATCACTAATTACCACTTAAATTTCCCACTTTGTAGTCATTGAGAAAATAGCAAAAAAAAGTGCTCCAAAATTGTCCTTATAAATTATGGCTGTGGGTAAGGAGTAAAGTTTTTAATTCACTGTCAATAAGAAAGATAGTTTTTACAATCATTTTGCTACTGGACACAGCCTTCAACCTGAAGTGACAGTATACATCACATCTATAAGATAGACTAGGCTTTCTGTCCCTATAAATATATAGTCACCGTTCTCGCTTCTGGTCATTGCATCTTTATGACTGCAGATCTATATTATACTTATCGAAATCATGCTTGCTAGAATTGTTTAAAGGGTCTCTGCAATGTACAAAAATGCTATTATCATGCAAATATATGGTTATTCTGCAGGATCTGATGAAGTGCACCCACCGTACTGAGACATCTGCTACCAAGAGGAAATTATCTTTTTTCCTTCCAGCAGCCTCGTGTAATGGCCAGCTGATTATCCAGTGACAGCGAGTGTTACAAAATCCCAGAGATTGGCAGCACATGTTATCTGACAGTTCCCTGTTTCTGCAGCAGTGGACTCTAGGACCCTAGGAAACTGTCAGTTTTTCCTCCCAGTTGCCAGCCTCTGACTTCCTTTATAAACCTTACCCTGGGGGAATTTTGGTGCAGTTTATAGTTTGTTCCTTGCTGAACTCTGTAAAGGTCATCTTCTGTTGCACCAGTCTTCTGTGGTTGCTGCAGCTCAGATAAATGTTTGTCTTTTGCTATCTACCAGGGCTCTAGTGATTGTAGTTGTGTTTCCCTGTATTGTTCCCTTGTGTCTTCCTTTAGTGATAGTGGTGTGGAAAAGTGGCCATACTTTCCATCCATACTTAGGGCTCAGATCAGGGTTTGCCTAGAGTGAAGCATTCCTGCTCAGCAACAGGTGTGGAACCTGTATAGGGCTGGTGAGGTCAGTGAGGGTGAGCTGCAAATTGTTGCCAGGGGTCAACACTTCCCCCTTTCCCTAGCATTAGGGCATTTCTTTTCCCTTCCCTTTATGTTGTCCTATTCGGCCCATATAGCCGGGACACCTTGGGCTTTTAGTCACAGCGATGCGGCCAGCGTGGTTTCAGTCATCGCTCTGTGCCTAATGAGTGGCGGCTGTAACCACACCCCCGGTACTGACTGACAGCTGGTTCTGTGCTGATGAAATGCTGAGCCGGCTGTCAGTCAGTGCCAGGGGCACAGAAACAGTCTCCGCTCACTGTGCACAGAGTGGTGACTGAAACTGCACCAGCCGCACCCCTTTGACAAAAAGTTCAATGCTGCTGGGAGAAATAAGATCATTTTCACCTGGCAGTGGGGCTCTCAGAGCAGTAGCCACACAGTGTCAGTAATCTATTACCTGGTATATTACCTGCATATCTGCAGGTTATTAGCATTTTTTTTACATGACAGGTTCCCATTGGTAAGATCAACCCCCCAAACCACATATATGAGCATGCATGTCTTTGTTATTTAAATATATTTAATACCTTTATTGCTATGTGTGGCAGTCCTAATTAATTAGCCTTTTCATTCATATGGAAATGAGATGTTAAGTGCTGTGGGCATGACAGAGCACTTTCCCAGCCTTCGCCTCCTGAGCTTGTTTTCCAACCACCACCAGCCTCTTTAGCTGGATTGAATGATAACTCACTGTTTGTGTGACATCAGGCGCCAGGCAAGGAAATCAGACAGTGAGTTATCAAACTAAAGAGGCTGGTGCTGGGCATCGAACCAACCTAGGGATGCGGAGCACTCTGTCACTCTAAGAGCACTTAACACCTTATTTGCATATGAATTAAAATGATAATTTCTCAGTAATACTTGCAACAAAGAAGATATGATGGTGTTGAAGGATTTATATTTCAAATACCTGCATGCCTATATATGTGGTTTGAGGGGAGGATGGAGGGCTTATCTAATTGCCACCCTCAGGCCAGCCATAGGAGTGCCCACTTTTGGGTGGGTACACAATAGAAACATAAAAATAGTTTTCAAGAGCTCTCCTGACCACCACCTGTTCTCACCACAAGCAATAATGGAGTGGATCAGAAAAACAAATAGTAGACTAATCCCTTACACCATGCAAGCAGTAGCAGCCTACTCGCCAATTTTTATCGTCTTGAAATGCAAATGTAGTTTTAGTTTGCTACTATCCCCTCCGGTATATATAAAACAGGTTTCCGTTCCAAGACCTCTAAATGACAAAAGCAGGAGAGCGTGCCAAGCAATCTTGTAGCACCGATAATAGCAGTATGAAAAAAAAAATTTTTTTTATGCACTCTTCGCGGGTGGACACACAGTCTTCTAATTCCTACCTCTTCACCAGGTCCGCATAATAATTACACTTATCCTGAGAGGAACATTTGCCGCAACACTCTGATATGGAGCCAGCATCAAATTTAATGCATTAAACATGTACAAAATAAAAAAAGAAAGAAAAAAAATCAATATAAGACAGGACTATGCGATAGGGAATACCTAAACTAGTCACAAATTATATAATCGGACTACGTCAGGAGAACATACATCATGACCAGAAGGGATACCCATGACATAACATAATGTTATTTTTTGGTGGGGTTTTACTCAACCCTTTTGGTCTGGTTCTTGCCTGAATTTGCGGAAAATTCGAGACTGCCTCAACAAACTCTGGACTATGTCAGCTACGGTATGCTGAATTGAAATGATAAACCGCCAATGTTGTGCATTAATAACAATATAGCTTATCCCTTCATACAATTCCTTCTCACTTTACAGAAATATTTACTTGATGTTTCTTCTACTGGAAAACAAAAACATTCCACCTTGTTTCCTAAAATATATCACATTTTAATGTATTTATAGCAATGATCGCACCCCCCACCCACACGTTGTACAAGTCAGTGCACAGCTCTGAACAGCAGAAACATGAATTTCTCAGTTTTATATAGAAGCTTGGTAGATTTTAGCTACATGGCTGTCAGAGATTTCTATAAAGAATAGGTGATTTAAGAGAGCCCCTTAATGAGATTGGCCACCTATCCATAGGGCGGCTTTGCACACTACGACATCGCAGGTGCGATGTCGGTGGGGTCAAATCGAAAGTGACGCACATCCGGCGTCACTTGCGATGTCGTAGTGTGTAAATCCTAGATGATACGATGAACGAGCGCAAAAGCGTCATTATCTTATCATCGTTGCAGCCTCCGACATTTCCATAATGCCGGTGCAGCGACAGGTACGATGTTGTTCCTCGCTCCTGCGGCAGCACACATCGCTGTGTGTGCAGCTGCAGGAGCGAGGAACATCTCCTTACCTGCCGCCGGCCACAATGCGGAAGGAAGGAGGTGGGCGGGATGTTTACATCCTGCTCATCTCCGCCCCTCCGCCGCTATTGGCCGCCTGCCGTGTGACGTCGCTATGACGCCGCACGACCCGGCCAGAGCGACGGTCGCAAGGCAGGTGAGTGCATGTGAAGCTGGCGTAGCGATAATTTTCGCTACGCCAGCTATCACACAATATCGTACCTGCGACGGGGGCGGGGACTATCGCGTGCGACATCGCAGCATCGGCTTGCGATGTCGCAACGTGCAAAGCCCACCTTAGAGTGTGCAAAATGTAAAAATTGCCCAGTATTTCAGAATTGCCCTGCCATAAGGTTCTGTGTACATATTTTGATCAAAGTGTGTGAAAACATCTGCCTAAGACAAGGCAATCTCTCCTAGAAAGGACCTTACACTAAAGACACAAATCACTCTATGCCTACGCCTTAAATGTTAAGGGGGCTTTATACGCTACGATATCGTTAATGTTTTCTCGTCGGGGTCACATTGTTAGTGATGCACATCCGGCATCATTAACGGTATCGCATTGTGTAACACTTACCAGCGACCTTAAACGTCCTACAAAGTGGTGAAAATCGTTCACCATGGAGAGGTCGTTCTAAAACCAAAAATTGTTAATGGTTGTTTATGGATGTTGTACCTCGTTCCTGCGGCAGCACACATCGCTGTGTGTGACACCGCAGGAGCGAGGAACCTCACCTTACCTGCGTCCCGCCCGCAATGAGGAAAGAAGGAGGTGGGCGAGATGTTCGTCCCGCTCATCTCCGCCCCTCCACTTCTATTGGCCAGCCACTTAGTGACATCACGGTGACGTCGCCTTGATGCCAAACGCACCTCCCCCTTGAGGGAGGGATTGTTCGGCAGTCACAGCGACGCCGCCGACCAGGTAAGTGCGTGTGATGCTGCCATTGCGATAATGTTCGCTGCGGCAGCGATCACACGATATGACATGCACGACGGGGGCTGGTGCTTTTGCGTACGATATTGCTAGCAATTGCTAGAAATATCATAGCGTGTAAAGCCCGCTTTAGACTAGACGATAGCTGGAAAGACAAAAGAAGTGCAGATTGTAATGCGGGATGGTGGGACAAGACCCGCTGCACGCTAGCAAGCGCAATGTATTGGATGCACTTGGCGCTAGCTGTTGTACTGCCGCTCACCTTTAAGGGTTGGGGATATCCTTCACCCGCCTGCCGGTCCTGTCGAGGGGGGATTTTAACAGAACCCTTCCTAGGCAGCAAACAGTGCAGCGGCTGGTGACCGTGTACACAGGGTAGGTGGGACAATAACACCAAGAAAATAACTTAATGGAAAAGGAAACACAAACCTAAGGTTGATACCACAACAGAAACAAAAAGAGAGCTGAGCCCAGCCAACAAAAACCTAAGGCTGATACCATAGCAGAAACCAAAAGGGTGCTGAACCCAGCTGTAAGCAAAGGAAAGCTGAACCCTACAGCAGGAAGTGCTAGAGGAAACTTTAGAGATCCAGCACAAGCAAACCAACCAAACTATCCACACAACTGAAATAATCAGCAAATGAGAAAGGCAGAAATAAGTTTAAATCTGCTTCCTAGAACTCATGTGGCTCGCTGAGACAACCCCGATTCCCCACCCTCTACCCTCAAAACATCGGAAGGAGAGGAGAACTGTCAGAGGATACAGCATCCCATATCTGCTGGCAACAGCTCACACCGGGGGACCCAGCGTCTCGGGGCCCTTGAGTGACACCACTGCTGGAAGCAATGACGTCCCGCCTCCCAGCGACCCCTAGGATATTATGTGCTTGGTCTGTGCGGGCACTTGTGCAAGCTCTGCCCCCCTGCCAATAACATCCCGCACCACATGGCCAGTGAGTGGTGACAGGTAACCCCTCTGGGAGCCAGAATACACATAGGAGTGCGACGGACCCGCTCAAGTACAGAACCACCAGACGTGACACAGATAGGTTCTTAAACGGGGGATATTAGCAAAATCCAAATGGACTAGGAAGGCTCATGTCATGATCTTTATATTTTAACACGTTTCAGTGATAAATCTTTCTTCAGGATGAAAAAAACAACACATTTTTTGTCCTGAAGAAGGAAAATTATGCTTGAAACGCATTAACAAACTCAGATCAATCATCTATCATCATGAGTGTTGGAGATTCCTTCCATGGCAGCCAGGCCTTTGAGACACCCTTATTGATTATACTCCTTAAATGTACCTGAGAAGAATAGGATACAGGTAAACTTTTCTGTAAATAAAAACAGTCTTGGTAAAATGTTTTGATAAGGATGCAAGACCTTAGAGGTAGCTCCCCCTCAATACGCAATGCATAAAATAAAAAAAATAAAAAAGTACTACCTATAGTATTACCTAGATATACATTCTCAGGTGCAATGTGGCTGCTGTAGAAAAGTATATATGCAAACATTACCCTGCAAGTTTTATATACATGAAGTCTGCTATTGCCACCTACACAAAACAGGAGGAATATTGGGCACACATTGATCTTACTGTGACCCATCTACCAACAACACAGTGATTTCTGCAATGGATCCTGTAGTAAAATACATGCTCGATTGTCAATATCCTGATAATCATAAGAATTCTGTTGAATTTCATGTACACCAGTTATCTCTCTCCTAGAGGGAGGAGAACAATCTGGCTATTGCCACTTAGTGAAGGTAACTATAAGTTAATGGGCATCCCTTTGAAGGGTTATTCTCATGAAAATGGTATAATTAGTTCTACAGCATGAAAATGATCAAGTTTTCAGATTTGCTTTTTCAATTTGTTGTTATTCTCCTACAAAGAGAATTTTTATCGTACATAACTTGTTGTCAAAGCGTTTGAGGAGAGGTCTGGCCAATGAGTTAAATTCCAATTTGAGGAGTTAACTCCTCAGATACCAGTCAGCTCTCTCCAACCCATTAATTTCTATATAGCAGTTAGTTGCTCACCTTCTGCTCACTCTCAGCTACTGATGAGCTGCTATTATCATTCCTGCAAAATCGCTAGCTGCAGCATTTTCCAGAGCAGTTCTCTTTATCACTGGTCTCACTTTCCTAGTCAAAAACGTATTTAAAACCATGTTTTCATGATCCAGGACCGGTATTCTCCGCTCCAGAGTTTCAGAGACCCGGCCTGGTCATGTCAGGGGTCCCATCAGCCTCATTCTGGTTTCAGGAGACACTAAATATGGTCTCTGAACCTGCATTCCTATGCTGGTTATAGTTTTGCTCTGCAGCCTGTGACTTGCTCTGGTAAGATTTCCTGTTTGATTTGATTCCTTGTTACCATGCCCTGACCTGTACCCTCCCCCGTTCATCTCTATTGTTTGTATTTCCCTCTGCATACCTGATCTCCCGACTTCCAACTCTGTTTTTTTTCTGGCTTGCTTTTTATCCTCCACCTGATCTCCTGGCTTCCGACTCGGTTCTGTTTTCTGGCTTGCTTTTTATCCTCCCTTTGCAATGACTTGATTTTTCTGGCTAGACTCTGACTGTTTGACTACTCTATTGCCCCCTTGTGGTTTGCCTGTTAACTGCCTGCTGAAGTTTCTCAGCTGTATTTCAGCTGCCTTTCTGTTACAGTGCTACTTTGACTCTCCTTCACTATGTTACAGTGCTACTTTGACTCTCCTTCACTATTCTGCTGCCACCTAGTGGGGAATACGCGGTACTTCCTCTCACTTGCCCTTTGTACAGCGTGACACATGTTATCTCTATATACAAATACAGTGATGAAAGACTACACTTCAAAACACTCACTGGCAAACCATTCAAAGGTTAACTCCAGAGGATAAAATGTATTCATAGCACATGCTGCACACTATGAGGAACTTCTGGCTTATATGTCTGATTGTCAGGGAAGAAAATTCAGTTCATGGATGGACAGAAGCTGCCTCTGCACAGCCTGTTGGAGGGAAGCTCTAACTGCAAAATAGCAGATCACGGGGTTAGGCAAATAGAGCACAGAATCGCACAGGACATCAGGGATGCTCAGGGGGCATGGTTTGAATTATTTGCATGGCAAACCACACCCTGAAGTCAGAAAGGAGGGGGAGCTCTCAGCAGCTATGTCTCTATCATAGTGAATAGTTCTGAATACCAGGTTTGATGATGATTGAAAACAGTACTATGGATGTAAGCTTTTGTAGTTGATGAAGTTATGTTCATATAAATTAATTTTTATCTCCCTGAACAAAACCCTATAATGTGTCAAAAGTAGCATAAGCTCAGCAGTAAATCAAAGCTACTGTACCAGAACTGTCACTCAAGAAAGGGCACCTACCTCCCCAGCAACAAGGAAGTGAAGAGACTGGAAAGCTGTGCTGCTCAAGATACAACTTGAGAATAACCCTTTATCAAGCAATAAAGCAAGACCAGGGATATTAATCAAGCCACATATCCATCTATAGACAGTTGTTTTGAGGTGTTTGACCTCAGCACACAGTACTCAGTGTGGCTGGCTGAATAAGATGCAGCTCTGGGGTAGTATTGGCTCTCATTACAGAGCCTAGTAGTATATTGGTCTCGTAAACAAAAGCTAGTACCCCCAAAGGCTGTATGATATATAAACAAGTACAGTATGGTGAATTTTATAGCCTATACTCCTATTGGAATATTATGATTTATTATTTTTAATGATAATCTCCTGTGTATTTTATATTGCTGGCTCGTGCTCAGAATTATATTGGTTGGCTTATCCCAAAATTATTTCAATAAAAATAATGGTAAATTTAATTGATGAATCATTCAGCGCGGCTGGCATGGCGTCAGTAGTAGACAGAGTTGCTCAGTGGGTTGTATGACAAGTGACATTTTAAGTTTCCCCAGCTTCCCGTGCTCTCTTATTCTACCTTCTAAAAAATGAGCTGCCACATTGTATACCCCAGGGGTGCTGCACACAAGCTTCCGCACTCCCATTATTTGTTTTCAGCTTTATTCTGGCACCTGTATTATTCCCCAGATTAGCAGACAGGGGAAATACCTTTTTCTGGCTTGTCACATAATGGGCTTGTGACGGAGCTGGGAATGCTACATATAAATTTAGCCTTTCTCCTTCTATACCAAATCATTTGTAGAATTTATGCGTTTACCTATTTTTCCTGGAGGGCGCTGAGAATGAGCGCGAAGGGGAAGAAAATAATCTATTTATTCTTTGATTCAAACTTATATATTCAGCATTTTCCTGGTTGTGATTCCAGCACAAAGTGGTCCTAGCCCCTCTGATTTATGAGTCCACTTCTCCTGTTCGGCTGGAGATTGATGAAGTCCAAGGACGCTTATGACAGAAAGCATCTGAGCAGGGAAAGAGCTGCTTATATGAATATTTATGTGCCGGCTAATATGCCCTTATGTCGGAGCTTTGTGTGTTTTGTGTGTGTTTGTTTGTGTGTGTGCTTCTGCACACATTTCTATTCTTGGAGAATAAATGTATTCCACCCACGGAAGGAGGGGATTTTGCCATTGTCTCACCCTTGGCAAACTCTCAACCGTTGTTTTGTCATTCTCCTATGGTACTCCAGACTGGCGATGTGATTGGTGCACATTGTTCGGAAGGTTGTGTGTATTGTCGCTGTGACACTGTTCAGACTTTCTGGGGGTTGGGAAGGAATAAAACGGATTGTCAGCATCGCTAATTAAGATAGACACGGCATAAAATCTACCAAAGACAAAATGTTGGCCTTAGCAAAATGCTTTATCACAGTAGCAGTTAGCGAAATAATACAGAAAAAAGGATTAAACCGTGTACCTTATTATTAATCTGCAAATGTCACACTTTAACAAAGACAGGATTATGCCTGTTATGTGCGTCACTCTGCCAAGTGTTAACCCTGCGCTTTCTTCCTTTCTTCCAGGAGACCCTGCTGCTGAAGGATGGTCACAGTGGGGCGTTTGCTCGACAACATGTGGTCAAGGCACTCAAGTACGCACTCGCTCCTGTGTGTCATCTCCATACGGGACGTTGTGCAGCGGTCCATTAAGAGAGACGCGGACGTGCAACAACACAGCCACATGTCCTGGTACACACAGTTATTACACTCTTTTACCAAAATATTATTTATAGTTTTTATAGTTGTCCACCCAACAGTACGATGGGGATAGGAAGTGAGGGGTATGTTCCTCGGGAGGAACTGTATATCTAACTATTGTGTTCTTGTTACCATAATTCACACTCTACAAATGGTGAAGAATGATGAACGATGAAGCCCTATCGCAAAGAAGAAAGAGGTTATTGCAGATGTGGTTAGCGCCAAACGAATATGTGTTGCTCCAAATGAAGAACCATGGAGCACTATGATAATACAAAGTTAATAAGTGGTCAAGTTATGCTAATAGAATAAGTGTGGTACAATGGTTTGTTAGCACGCAACGATTGTTTGCTGTTTGCTACATCTAGATATAGATGTTATCATCGCAGGTTGGAAAGATCTGTGTTTCATGAGCATGGAACAACTAAGATATTCAGTTTTTTATCAGTTTATCCAGCCTTTTAAAAGTAATGACCTATATCTAAGATCGGTCATCAATATCAGATTGCTAAGAAATTGTCTCTCAGCACCCCATGGTTGAGATGTCTTAAAGGGCTTCTGTCAGTAGGATCAACCCTCCTAAGCCATCTATTTTGGCATGTAGATTATAGAGAGCTGAATAAAATGATACCTTGATGTCTGTGATCCGATGTCTTATTCCCTAGTAATCTACCTTTACTTATATGTAAATGAGCTGGTCCACGATAAGTATCGGACACTGATCTGCATGAGAACTTGCCTCCAGACAAATAAAATTGTGAGTTACCAGTGTGACATCATGACCACTCTCTTCTCTCCTGGTCTCACTGCAGAGCCACATCTGCAGGTTTCTCTCAGCCTCAAATTCCATGTCACAGTAAAGCCAATGTTGCAATATTGTATCAATACAGCAGAGCTGTGAGAGCTGCAGCAAATGTGTTTGTAAAAGACAAAGTTCAGTTCTACTGTTCTGTGTTAGGTTACATGTGTCACACTGATAATGCCTCCTTCTGTTTACAATAAGCTCTTGAGGCAGATTCTCAGGGAGATCTATGTCCTGCCCATAGCCTGGAACAGCTCATTTACATGTAAGAAAATATGGATTTCTATGGAATAAGTCGTTGTATCGTTGATATGAAGGTTTCATTTTATTTATCTTTATATGACCTGCGTGGCCATATAAGCAGCTTAGGAGGGTTGATACTAGAGTTGATCGAACCCACCAAAACCGGGACCGGCGGATCACTGCCAGATTTTAAAAAGAGTCCGATCCGCTCCGGAATCAGGTGCCCATCAGCTTGACACTTATAAACCCAATACATGGATGCAGTTGAGTTTAATGGTGATTAAACGTAAGTGGGACAAGGTGCTTTTGGGTTCACTCACACTAGCATATATAAAATTGGTCTCATTCTCAACCAGAAAAGTGGGACGAGTGAAATCCATCTGGTATTCCGAATGTCACGCGAGTGCGTTTTTTTCTCACCTACCATCCGTATGGAATGCATTTTTTTTTCTCAGCAGCTTTTATTCAACAGTCGGGGCCATTTACAGTGTTCTGTGCTACAGGATGGTAATGTATCTGGAAAGAACGGATGCCACTAGGATGGTCCGTATGGCATCTGTTTTTTATCTTGCACCGATAGATTTACGTACTGATTTACATGGCCATACACAGTATTCTGCAGTTTTCGTCAGCCCACATACAGCTGAGAAACAAATTGCAAATCTACACTGCCCCATTGAATAACATTGGTGCGAATACAATAGCTTTTTTTTTCTCGCGCTGCACTATTGTCATATTTATACGCTAGTGTGAACGAACCCTTACAAAGATCGTTGTCTGTATATTCAAATTACTTGGACTAGTCGAAGAGGGGTCTTCTACCTTTTCAAGTCCTGCCCTATCTCCGATACCTGATCTACCCTTTAATTCTCCTCCAGGAACATTGAATCCTCTGGTCGCATCTAAACACCCCAAGTTCAGGCATGCACTGTGGATTTCATGGCAGAAGCCTGTGGTTACACTGCACATCCCCCTTGAAGTTTGTCATAGTTTCAAAGTTTTGAGGGAGTGTAAGGGCGGATCAGGGATCTCAGTCATGCCTCAATGGATTTGTTATAGAGAGATGTAACAAACACTTTTTAGACTGGTCCAAATAATTATTTTATGTGGAAAACGATCTTTGAAAAAGTGAGGATTACAATATAATGTGAACTTGTCCCATACTATGGGGTTGCCTGTAATTACCATTAAATGGACTCTGTCAGCTGGTTTCTGAAATGTACTCTGAAGAGAGTATGCTGAAATAGTTAAAACAGAAAATTCAGCCCTGCGTATGTTAACTCACAGTCTGCTTTGGTTTACCTGCAATGTTAAGCTGGGTTTACACACTGCAACATCGCAAAGGACATCGCTGTAACGTCACCGGTTTGGTGACGCAACAGCGACCTCCCTAAGTCTCTGCTAAGTCTCTGGTGAGCGTTCAAACAGGCAAACCTGGCCAACAACTCAACAGCGATCCGGACCTGCCGAGTGACCTAGCTGGTTGTTGGGGACGTTGATAAGCAGCCTTTTGAAAGGGAAGTTGCTAACAAAGTCGCTGCAAAGTCTTCACACACTGAAACTTCATGCTGCACAGCGGGAAACAAAGGACCTAGGAATGGTCCTGAACGATTTGTAACGATTACAACTTCACAGCAGGGGCCGGGTCGCTGATAGGTTTCACACACTGCAACATCGCAAACAACATCGCTATTGCGTCACAAAACCGGTGACGTTACAGCGATGTCGTTTGAGATGTTGCAGTGTGTAAACCCAGCTTTAGTTTAAGCCTCTTATCTTTATCATTAGTGGGTCTAAGCAGTGCCTGAGTAGTAGTCCAACTCCTCCCTCTTCTGTGATTAGCAGCTTCTGTCTATGGAAATGTGCACTGTTAGGCTGGTATGGGCTGGGACAACTCTCCCAGCTCTGCTACACGCAAAATCTAAAATCTTTCACTGTGTCAGGACGGCTGCACACAGTAATCTAAGTGATACATCATTGAACTCAGGGCCTCTTTGCCTACATTATTCTGCTGTCAGATGAGGTAGCAAAAATTTGCTGACAGATTCCCTTTAAAAGACATGCAGCCATGTAATTCGTTTATAAAATGAAAAACTGCTGTCAGGATTCCCTTTAGTGTATAATATGACTTAGTTATGCCATAATTACAGTATAATTGGAATTGTTTTTTTAAGACTGGATAAGAAGATAATTGAGGCAAAGGACAGTTCGCCTATCACATGAACGTCTATGCACAATTCATGAGCTTTTTGTATAAAACATAGAAAGTAAATGTAATATGATAAACTGGTGGGTTTGGATATCACCTGCATTGTGTAGGAGGTGGATGAATATATGAAATATGGTCAGTATGAAGGTAGATCAAGTCATATGGCACTCTGAAAAAAAATAATGTAGAAAGTAATAAAATATCCGGAGAAGGAAACCTTATATGTCTAATTAGGAAGCCAGAGATCTAATAATGAAAAAAAAACCTATCCGTAAGAAATGCAGACAGAAAGGTAATATTTTGAAATCTTCAAGAGCCATATGAAAAGTCTAGATGAATGAACAATGATGGTGGTTTTATACCTTTCGCAGCAATATGATTGCAGGCATCTGCTGTATGTACTTTGTAGAGAGTGAAGGGACGGTATCAAATTGAAGGCATTGTTGGGCCACCATTTGTTTTTAAGGTGTTAAAAAAAGAGACGACGTAGAGTGGACACAAACCACTACTCTGTCACATTAATAAAATAAACAATAAGCAATGTAGCAATAAATCCAGAAGAATACATGATTATATTTCAAGGTCAAGCTGTCCAATAGTCAATTAACCCATAAGGTGCTAAATCTAAAAGGGATCACCTACAAAGTTAAGTCCATCAATCCAGGGTCTTATCAACAACATGCAACTCTCCTCAGAGAAGAAAAGGTTAATCCATAGCTTATTCTCTTCTGTGTGCAGGAGATAAAGTCTTGTGCTTGAGGTCCACATGCAACCCTGTTCTAAAACATAGATCAGACATTCTGGTGAGTGATTTAGGGACGTTGTGATGGACGTGCAGTAGGGTGCACAAAGTGGGGGCCTTTATACCAGGTATTAACAGTCAGGGCAGGTAAATCTGAGCTTCAGGTGTATTTATTGTGCACGAGTGTCATGAAAAAAAGTTCCTATTATGCACGTATCATGATACACAAGCTGGTGATCACCCGATGAACAAGCAAACCACTCATTTGTCAGGTGAAATGATCTTTTTGCGTTGCCAAAAGGTCATCTTTCTCAGCAGCACATCATCCTATGTAACAGGACCTGTGCTGCAAAGAACAATGACAGCTTGATGCTGAACTATCAATTACAGGTCGTTCCGTGCACTTCTGAAGTAGGTTGATCTGTTTAAACGAGCTGTTAAATGACCACCGATAGGTAAACAGTGGTTAAACGCCACAAATTGACTAATGTAAATGCACTCTTAGGAGTCGATATATTAAGACTGGTGTTTCTTACGTCAGTCTTAATGAGGACCTGCAGGAATAAGATGCACCAAATTCATTAAGAGATGCACGCCACTTAATGAATTCAGTGCACCTTATCAGTGACATGAGCCTCCATGCTCCTTGCCAGAAATGTTAATCCAGTTATGGACTGGAGTAACATTTATAGTGTAAGAAACGTCAGCACTATTGGGTAAAGCTGGGAAGGACCAGGGGCAGGATGGATCGTGCTTATGCCCATTCATCAAATTAGTCAATAGTGTTGATATTTCTTACACCAGAAATGTTACTCCAGTTATGGACTGGAGTAACATTTATAGTGTAAGAAACGTCAGCACTATTGGGTAGAGCTGGGAAGGACCAGGGGCAGGATGGATCGTGCTTATGCCCATTCATCAAATTAGTCAATAGTGTTGATATTTCTTACACCAGAAATGTTAATCCAGTTATGGACTGGAGTAACATTTATAGTGTAAGAAACGTCAGCACTATTGGGTAGAGCTGGGAAGGACCAGGGGCAGGATGGATCGTGCTTATGCCCACTCATCAAATTAGTCAATAGTGTTGATATTTCTTACACCAGAAATGTTACTCCAGTCCATGTTTCAGTTTTTCCTGGAAAACACTTTGATGAATCAACCCCTTAGTGTTAAGACAACTGCCCAAAGTGGTATTTTCTCAAGAAAAATGATCAGCATGCATGAAATACAAAATGATGGAACTGGAAATCTGTCACAGGGAAACATTATAACGCTGCGTCCCTTCCTCTCCTCTCCTGCAGGGAATGTTGTCACGCAGCGCTGGGTCGGCTTCTTCCACACTGCCTGTCATCCCTGCCTCTCCTGCCCGTGGGCTTCCTCCTCCTTCCACCTCCTGGAGTCTGTGCGCTCATCACAGGACCTCTGGGCATGCTGCTAATGAGTGCTTGTATGCACCGCTACCCCTCTCTAAAAGGGCCAGCGCGTGACCCCTAGGAAATGCCGCTTAGCCTATCGCTAAGAGGCATTGGGTATTAAAGGCAAGCTCCAACTAGGGGAGTTGCCTACTTAATGCGCTAGTTTAGCTAGTTAGTGTCCAGGGCTCTAGCTAGCTAGTTGTCAGGACCCCTTGTCTGTCCCGTCCGTTCAGTCCTGTTGGTTTCCTTTACCTGTCAGTTCTGTCCTGTCGGTGCTAGTGTCCCTGCCTGACTGTCCTGGCCATGCCTCCAGCCTCAGCTATCCCGGTGGCTCTTGCAACAGCAGAGACTGTGCCTGTCCATCCCAGCTGTGCCTCCAGCCTCAGCTACCATGGTGGCCCTCGCCACACCAGAGACTGTTCCTATCCAGTCTGGCCTGCCTCCAGCCTTGCCACACCAGAGACTGCGCCTGTAAAGTCCGGCCTTGCCTCCACCCTTAGATAACCCGGTGGTCCTCGCCACACCAGAGATGTGCCTCCAGCCTCTGCTACCCCGATGGCCCTTGCCATACCAGAGACTGTGCTTGTCCAGCTCGACTGTGTCTCCAGCCTCAGCTACCCCTTGTCCCTCTCCACACCAGAGACTGTGCCTGTCCGCCTTAACCGTGCCTTCTGCCTCTGCTACTTTCATGGTCCTTGTCTACACTTGAGACTCAGCCTTGTCTGCTCCTGTGTCGCCCCTGCCCTAGGGGTCATCTGCCACAGTATCAGCCTTTATCCCACAAAAGGGTAGGTCTGGGTTCTCCCTGTGGTCCAGTTAGTTCACGTCTGCTTGCCACAGTACCATCCCCAGTGGCGAGCGTGACATAGATCTTGAGGATGGCCAATAAAGAGTCTGCACTTTGCACTGACTCTTAGGGCGGCTTTGCACGTTGCGATATTGCACGTGCGATGTCGATGGGGTCAAATCGAAAGTGACGCACATCCGGCGTTGCAGTCGATATCGCAACGTGTAAAACCTTTTTGATACGATGAACGAGTGCAAAAGCGTCGTTATCGTATCATCGCTGCAGCCTCCGACATTTCCATAATGCCGGTGCAGTGACAGGTACGATGTTGTTCCTCGCTCCTGCGGCAGCACACATCGCTGTGTGTGAAGCCGCAGGAGCGAGGAACTTCACCTTACCTGCCGCCGGCTGCAATGAGAAGGACGGAGGTGGGCAGGATGTTTACATCGTACATACGCCGCACGACCCGCCTCCCTAAGGAAGGAGGCGGGTCGCCGGCCAGAGGGACGTTACACGGTAGGTATGTGCATGTGAAGCTGCCGTAGCGATAATAATCGCTACGGCAGCTTTCACTAGATATCGCACGTGCGACGGGGGCGGGACTATCGCTGTAGCATCGGTAACACATTGTTACCGATGTCGCAATGTGCAAAGCCCGCCTTAGTTACAACCTGCTATAGGATGTGCTCATAAGGAGCCAATGCACTGTGGATTTTACACCCGACTTTTTCAGGTAGATTTAACTATCAAAAAAAGATTTTACTAAATCTCATCCACACACATTTAATTGACCAGTGATGCACTTTTTAAGTCCGTAGCATGTCAATTTGTACTGCAAATTTTCACAACTATAAATGTCAGTCAGACTCAGGACCTTGTTAAGGTGTTATAGGAGCCTAACACACAGTGTGCCATTGGTAAACATCATGCCCTGAGCTATACATGGGGGGGAAGTCTTTTTGCTAGTTTCATATACGGTAAATGTGACAATAAAAAAGTGACAGGTTCCTCTGAGTGCTGTGTTGCAGAGGTCTTCTAGCCTACAAGAAGTGCTTGAAAAGAAAACCACCACAAAATGTAGTACAGAGCACTGCACCATATGGCAGCACGCTGAGCACCCATACACAAGGTTCCGTCATGTTCATGAATCCCAGATATTTTATTAATGGTATAGCATCGTAAAATCCAACTCACCTACACTGAATTATGGCAAATGTGGGTTATATGAACACAACATCATGTTGTATGTTAAAGGTAATTGGCGCATTATTATCTCTGCCAATGTGTCCATAGAAAAACATACACACGAGATGCGTCCAGCAGAGAGGAGGATATGTTTTATAAGCTGCTGAACAGTAAACTACACATTATCCAAATGACAGAATCTGAATATGAATTGGCCATTCACCAGCTGCATGACATTTCTACATACCGTGAACCTTTTATTCAGGTTTGTCACCTACTTTGTTGAAATGCCTCTAGCTTCTTTCTTCTTCTAGGGTCTGCATTGATGTTAACTAAGAGCTTTCGTAGGAGATTTGTAAATGTCACAGAATGCCTCCAAAATGTGTGTTGCTAACCTGGCACTTGGCATACAAAAGACATACCCAATCTGAATACATTTCGCAGATAGCATTGTTTTAAGAGAAATCTATTCATGATGGATGACTTTAGTTGTGTTAATAATTCTACAGTCCCTGTATTGTTTTTACGTCTTCACTGAAGTGTACAGCGTGGGCAGTCCTAATGCTGGTAGTCCTTACCATCAGATCATTATAGGGGCTTCTCTAATTTTCAGTTCTCCAGAATTAAGCATTAAACCCCCCACACAATTTACACTAGCCTAGACTGATAAGGTGGCTTTACACACTGCAACATCTCAAACGACATCGCTGTAACGTCACCGGTTTTGTGACGTAATAGCGACCTCCCCAGCGACATTGCAGTGTGTGAAACACATCAGCGACCCGGCCCCTGCTGTGAAGTTGCTGATCGCTACAAATCGTTCAGGACCATTCTTTGGTCCTTTGTTTCCCGCTGTGCAGCAAAGTCTCAGTGTGTAAAGGGGACTTAAAACACTGGAAACGAGTGATGTGTCACAATATCTGTCAATCACTATTCTCTGTCAGTCGGTCTCTCCCTCTCGGTCTCTATTCTCTCTCTGTCGGTCTGTCACTATCTCTGTCCCTCTCTCACAGTCTGTCCGTCATTTTCCCCTCCTCTCTCATACTCACCGATCCCCGATCCCCGGCGCGGCGCTGCACGGCATACGGCATTCACACTGCTGCGGCGGCTTTTCCTCTTTTGAAAAAGCCGGCCGCTCATTAAACAATTTCGTATTCCCTACTTTCCCCGCCCACAAGCGCCTATGATTGGTTGCAGTGAGACACGCCCCCACGCTGAGTGACAGGTGTCTCACTGCACCCAATCACAGCAGCCGGTGGGCGGGTCTATACTGTGCAGTGAAAAAAATAATTAAATAATTAAAAAAACGGCGTGCGGTCCCCCCCAATTTTAATACCAGCCAGATAAAGCCATACGGCTGAAGGCTGGTATTCTCAGGATGGGGAGCTCCACGTTATGGGGAGCCCCCCAGCCTAACAATATCAGTCAGCAGCCGCCCAGAATTGCCGCATACATTATATGCGACAGTTCTGTGACTGTACCCGGCTCTTCCCGATTTGCCCTGGTGCGTTGGCAAATCGGGGTAATAGCTGCCAATAAGTCCTAGATTAATCATGTCAGGCGTCTCCCCGAGATTCCTTCCATGATTAATCTGTAAATTACAGTAAATAAACACACACAACCGAAAAAATCCTTTATTAGAAATAAAAAACACAAACACATTCCCTCATCACCAATTTAATAAGCCCAAAAAGCCCTCCTTGTCCGGCGTAATCCACGGACCTCCAGCATCGCTTCCAGCGCAGCTGCATGCAGGTGACAGGAGCAGCAGAAGACAACGCCGCTCCTGTCACCTCCACGTAGCTAATGAAGACAGCCGCGCGATCGGCTGAGCTGTCACTGAGGTTACCCGCTGTCACTGGATCCAGCGGTGGATGCAGCGGTGGCCGCGGGTAACCTCAGTGACAGCTCAGCTGATCGCGCTACTCCCCGCCGCTCCTGTCAGCTCCACGCAGCAACTGAGGTGAGGAGCGCGATCAGCTTAGCTGTCACTGAGGTTATCCGCGGCCACCACTGGATCCAGGTAACCTCAGTGACAGCTCAGCTGATCGCGCTATTGCCTTCATTAGCTGCGTGGAGGTGACAGGAGCGGTGGTGTATTCTGCTGCTCCTGTCACCTGCATGCAGCAGAGCTGGATGCGAAGCTGGAGGTCCGTGGATTACGCCGGACAAGGAGGGCTTTTTGGGGCTGATTAAATTGGTAATGAGGGAATGTGTTTGTGTTTATTATTTCTAATAAATGATTTTTTCAGTTGTGTGTGTTTATTCACTGTAATTTACAGATTAATCATGGAAGGTTTCTCGGGGAAACGCCTGACATGATTAATCTAGGACTTATTGGCAGCTATGGGCTGCCAATAACTCCTTATTACCCTGATTTGCGAACGCACCAGGGCAAATTGGGAAGAGCCGGGTACAGTCCCAGAACTGTCGCATATAATGTATGCGGCAATTCTGGGCGGCTGCTGACTGATATTGTTAGGCTGGGGGCTCCCCATAACATGGAGCTCCCCATCCTGAGAATACCAGCCTTCAGCCGTATGGCTTTATCTGGCTGGTATTAAAATTGGGGGGGGACCGCACGCCGTTTTTTTAAATTATTTAATTATTTATTTCACTGCACAGTATAGACACGCCCACCGGCTGCTGTGATTGGGTGCAGTGAGACACCTGTCACTCAGCGTGGGGGCATGCCTCACTGCAACCAATCATAGGCGCCTGTGGGCAGGGAAAGTAGGGAATCCGAAATTGTTTAATGAGCGGCCGGCTTTTTCAAAAGAGGAAAAGCCGCCGCAGCAGTGTGAATGCCGTGCAGCGCCGCGCCGGAGATCGGGGATCGGTGAGTATGAGAGAGGAGGGGAAAATGACCGACAGACTGTGAGAGAGGGACAGAGATAGTGACGGACCGACAGAGAGAGAATAGAGACCGAGAGGGAGAGACCGACTGACAGAGAATAGTGATTGACAGATATTGTGACACATCACTCGTTTCCAGTGTTTGACTAGCTAGGTCGTTCTGCAGGTCCGGATCGCTGTTGCGTCGTTGGCCAGGTTTGCCTGTTTGACAGCTCACCAGAGACTCACCAGAGACTTTCTAGCGATCCCGGCCAGGTTGGAATCGCTGGTGGGATCGCTGAAAGTCTCATTGTGTAAAGGGGCCTATAGAGAAGACTGGAGAGAGTGCACCTTTCAATTGAAGAGTTGGTTGAGATGTCTGCTGACTGGATGACACTCATCTGACGGGCCTTATTCTAGTTTATTGATTGGGAACTCCTCTTTGGACCTCCTCATTTTTTAGCTCTGTAAGTCCTAAAGGGGCCACTCTATCCATGGGCTATAAATACCAGCCATGATAGCATAATAATAGCCTGCATTTTATTGATGGGTCTGCAGGCCAGAGTAAAAGATGTTAATTAAAGAAGCCCTCATGGGCTTACAATCTACAGGGTATTAGGGAAGAAGACAAAGGGGGAGGATGCTGATCTCATGGGCTCAAAAACTTCAAAGTATTGTGGAAGGAGACGGGGGGGGGGGGGGGGGGGGAGAGGACCCTGCCCCATGGGATCACAATTTACAGGGTGTTGGGTAAGGAAACAGAGGTGAGAAGACTCTGCCCTCATGGCCTCAAAATCTACAGGGTATAGGGTTAAGGAAGCACATGAGAGATGACCCTGCCCTCATGGGCTCACAGTTTACAGGGTATTAGGGAAGGGACAGAGGTTAGAGGAGCCTGCCCTCATGGGCTCACAGTATACAGGGTATTAGGGAAGGAGACAGAGGTTAGAGGAGCCTGCCTTCATGGGCTCACAGTATTCAGGGTGTTAGGGAAGGCAACAGAGGGAAGAGGACCTTGCCCTTATGTGCTTACAATCTACAGGGTATTGTACACGGGGACAGAGGACCCTGCCTTCATGGGCTTACGATCTACAGGGTATTGGGGAAGGGAACAGAGGACAGAGGGCCATGCCCTCGTGGACTTACAGTCTACAGGGCATTAGGGAAGGAGACTGAGGGAAAAAGACCTTGACCTCTAGGGATTACAATATACAGGGTATTGGGGAAGGGAACAAAGGAGAGGATCCTGCTGTCAGGGGCTTAAAATGTACAGGACATTGAGAACTAAGACAGAGGAAAGACGACCTTGCCCTCATGAAGTTATACTCTATAGGGTATTGGAGAAGAAGACCGATGAAAGAGGACGTTACACTCATGAGATTACAATCTACAGGGTATTGGAGAAGGAAACAGAGGAGAGAGGCCCTGCCGTCATGGGTTCACAGTATACAGGGTATTAGGAAAGGAAACAGAGGGGAGAGGTCCTTGCCCTCTTGTGTTTACAATCCACAGGATATTGGGAAAGGAGACAGAGGACCCTGCCCTCACGGGCTTACGATCTATAGGGTATTGGGGACGGGAATAGAGGAGAGAGGACCCTGCTGTCACAGCCTTTCAATCTACAGGGTATTGAAAAAAGAGACAGAGAAAAGAGGACCCTGCCATCATGAATTTATAATCTACAGGATATTGGGAAAGGGTACAGAGGAAAGAGGACACTGTCCTCATGACCTTACAATCTACAGGGTATTGGAGAAGGAGACAGACTGAAAAAAACTTACCCTCAAAAGCTTACAATCTACAGGGATTTGGGGAAGGAAACAGAATGGAGAGGACCCTGCCATCATGGGCTTAAATCTATGGGGTACTGGGGAAGGAAACAGTATGTCGGGTGATAGTAGGGACACGATGCTAGAAGTCTAGAAGCCAACTTGATATTGTCAAAATGGGTTATCCACACACATTAACATGTAGCAAATGCATCAGTGGTTTAAACCTGAAGTCCCCTTTAATGGCCATATTTATATGACTCCGTATTACAGAGCCGGGGCAGGGGATGCAGTTGCTTCATTTGTCATGCTTTGCTTTACTTACAGCTAATTGTCTGCTTGCTTTATGTAATGCCCGTACAACAAGCAGCCTGCTGTTCCCTAGCTCAGTTCATCAATTTTCGCTCAACAGCTTTCAATGTGAAATACAGTATGTCGGCATATTAGGCGCATTTCAGAGGTTGCTTTGTTAACTGTGCTAAACTTGACATAATTATTGATGTGTAATTAGTGAATAAATGGTGAATGATTATGACCATTACAGTACACACATTACTCTGTACACTGGAGACTCTAGTTTCCACACCCTGGACACACTGTATAATAAACCCACCCAATCACGCATACCGCCATTATACTGCCATGTACATTTTTTATGATGAGGTAATAGATTAAAATCAATTCTGCCATGCTGATGTATTTGTGAAAAGTGACATAATTGATCTAATTAGGGGTGTGATCACGTGGCGGTAATTCGCAGCCAAGTAACACGCTGTACCAAAATGTTCCATCTTCTCCAATCGCAATATGTAAAGAAGGTGAAAATGCCTGTCAAACGAGCACACACTCGTCATTTAGTGTGACATGTGCGCTTATGGTACATTCATGCAATTCCTAAAGCTTGTTTTATAAATACTAGATAGGAGCCAGGCAGATTAGAATAAATTACAGTAACTAAGACAATAATGACTTACTGATTTTTTCCTTATTGCCGTATATATTTTTCACATCGTCAGCTATTGTAATGACCCTCTTTTTTGAACATCCACTTTAGACAGGAATGGTTTACTGAGCACAACACCAATTGCCTCTAGTTTTTAGATTTCGAATAAATAGAGAATCTTTTGCGTTGAAGAGGGCAGTCCACAAGTGACGACCCAAGATTATCAAAATCGGCAGATGTTTTTAACGAAGGAGTGGTCCAAGATTTCTCGACAAGTATCTGCAATCTTGTAAAAACAAACCATGCTACATCTATTGAGAAATTATATTACTGGTAAATGAGCAGATCATTTAAGATTCGACGTTGCATGCTTTTACAAACGTTTCCCCCAAAGTTCAATAGGCAAAGGCTCTAATTACCCAGAAAATACATCTATAATATTTGGAGGTCTTCTAGGACAGTGTTCCCCAACGCCAGTCCTCAAGGCCCATCAACAGTGGATGTTTTCAGGGATTTCTTAGTAATGTCTAGGTGATAGTTTAAGGAAGATTCCAACACCTATCTATTGCTAAGGCAATCCTGAAAACATGCACTGTTGGTGGGCCTTGAGGACCGGAGTTGGGGAACACTGTTGTAGGAAACCCTTTTGAACTCTTTAATGCAAGCACAGCCTAATGTCCAAGTAACCTCAACCTATCTGCTAGGGGAAAATGGATGGTAACCTGTAGTGACCAACCGTAGTATCCAAGTAGCGTTTATGTATCTGCTATTGAATTATTACAAGGGTGCCAAAAAATAATATAGTTTGCCAATCTACAATCTAGGACACACAAGCCTTGGTTTCAGAAATTTAGTTTAGTAGAAAAATTTGGTCAGAGGGGTAGTAAGCTGCGCTCCTGTTTGCTGTGTGAATAAAGAATAAAAAGCAATGAAGTTATTAAGGTGTTGTTACCGCAGATTGATGAATTCAGTCTCACAGACTCTTCAGGTCCAGCACCTCCCTTTCACTTGAGTCTTTGGAATTTTTATTCACTGACTAAAGCGGGCTTTACACACTGCGACATCGCTAGCATCGGCTAGCGATGTCGAGCGCGATAGCACCCGTCACCCGTCGTATGTGCGATATTATGTGATCGCTGCCGTAGCAAACATTATCGCTACGGCAGCGTCACATGCACATACCTGCTCTGCGACGTTGCTCTGGCCAGCGAACCGCCTCCTTTCTAAGGGAGCAGTTTGTGCGGCGTCACAGCGACGTCACACGGCAGGCGTCCAATAGAAGCGGAGGGGCGGAGATGAGCGGGACGTAACATTCCGCCCATCTCCATCCTTCCGCATTGCCGGTGGAGGCAGGTAAGGAGATGTTCATCGCTCCTGCGGTGTCACACATAGCGATGTGTGGTGCCGCAGGAATGAGGAACAACATCGCTAATAAACAGAAAACTATTTTTTGTTTCAGGACAACCTCTCCAAGGCAAACTATTTTGACCGCTTTTGCGATCGTTTAAGGTCGCTCATAAGTGTCACACACTGCAATATCATTAATAACGCCGGATGTGCGTCACAAACACCGTGACCCCGACGATAATTCATTAATGATATTGTAGCGTGTAAAGCCCGCTTTAGACTATTAGTCCAATTTTCAATGTGCTTCAGCACTGAAGAAGGTTCTCACAATCAGATTAATGTCTTTTTCTGTCCCTATGAGAATGAGGCTGTGCAGTCTGACTACTGATGCCTTCACTGTAAAATCCTAAAATGGCGCTCCTTGACAAGCTCTCATCTTTCATAGTCCCGGTGATAGTCCAACCTGATTGACTGTGTTAGACCATGTGAAGTGATAGCTTCAACTTATTATGGGAAGCACACCTGGCATTATTAGCTCACTCTTTGAGTCTTTTACAGTGTATGAAATGGCGCAGAACAGATTTTTTGTGATCCTTATGAATCAAATTGGCAACATGTTCAAATCTGTGGATACAGGCAAATTTCAGGGAAATTCACATAAAAGTCAATCTTGCGCAGATTGAGTCCTTGACTCTCTTAGCAAACCCAGACCAGCTGTTACTATTGATTTTCCACTTAGAATACATTTTTTATAGAAACATAAAAAGTCCTATAGTTCTGTTATCACTTCTGTAGTGACACATTACATACAAAATATGAATAATTAAAAATAAAATATAGAAAAATATAAAATGAATTTAAAAATATACAACACAAACTGTACCTATAGACCCTGATGATCCCCACTAATATCCATATCATATCAGAATGGAATGGGTTACCCATTTAAATCCCTAAAAAAATGTACAATCAAATATATAAAATTCTATTTGTGTTTCTACAGAAATCACTATGAATAAAAAAAATAAGGTAAAAGTAACAAGTAAAAATGTTTTGGTGATGTTAATTAAACGCTAGGAAAGTGTTTGGTCAAATTAGATAATCCTTGAGCTGATTGATATCAATCTATTCATCTATCTATGTACACATGAGGGTGAGTCAAAAATGATTTGCACTCTGGCTGTAGAATTTATTTTAATCTAGTTTCAGAAAAGACATGTACGTCATACTCATAATCTCGATGCTTTTCAGTATAGTTTGTCCATCTGTCAACGAATTTTTGTATTCCCTCATTAAAAATTATATTAGGCTGATCTGTAAGCCACAAATGCAACGCTGTCTTCTCCTCTTCATCAGATATCAATCTTCATCCTTCTTGGGCTTCTTTCAGGGAACCAAACAGATGCAAGGGCAGACATACCATCGCTGCAATCATTGCAGCCACACAGGGGCCAAAAGGAAAGGGGGCCCACTTCCACATGATCACATTAAGGGGTGCATTATGATGGTGTATTTGACTGTAAAGGGCCCACGCACTATTTTTGCAAATGGCCCTCTTCTGTCTGGGCCCACCCTAAAACAGGTGAAAGTCTGATGGTGCAAAATCATGACTATAGGGAGGATGCTGTAACACCTCAAAACAATGGAGAATGTCGACAATTTGGGCAGTGGTCTGACATTTGTGTGCCTTCCTTGAATTTCTATATCCATTTGTGCCACCATGGCGCAGACCGGGGTGCTCGGATCCGGGGTGGTTGTGGCTCAAGGGGTCCGGACCCGGGCTCGTCAGACACTCAGAACCTTGAAAAGGGGATTATTTACAGGGGAGAAGTTCATGACGCCACCTGCGGGTTGCGGTAATGGGAGTACCGCCGCTGCTGGAAGGAGTACCGGGGCAGATGGTGGGGAGCAGCAAGGTGTCAGTCCCTCCGCAGGTAGGGAAGACCCTGGCCTCTGGGGTTGTTGGTGAGATGTTTGGGAGCGCAGGGTGCAGGGGAGCCAGTTTACTCACTGCGGGTAGTCGTGGTGCAGGATGAGGATTATAAAGCAGACACTTACACTGAAGATAAACCAAAGACTCTGTGCATCACAGTCTCTACGGGAGGAGCCCGTCCAGGTATCCACTCCCACCGGTGTCACTGGGTAATCCGGAGCCGCCTCCGTGCACAAGTTAGTTCTCTGTGTGGCCCCTCGGCTTGAAGCTGTTGGGGCCCCGCTCACTATGTCTTTAGTGTAGCTGTGCTCATGATGGCTGGCACTTGGGATTTTAGTGGGACGCGTTACTGGAAAGCCCTATTCCCCACGGTGTGCTGTCGACTTTAATCTTTGAGTTCATAGGGATGCTCCCTCCCAGGTTAATTATCAGAACGATGAACTGCTCCTGTTCTAGGGTCCTGTACCCCGCGTGCTCGGTACCGGTCAGTTCTTTTGGATGTCAGATGCCAACAGTTCTCCTAGACTATGTCCATCACACCCTTACAATGTCGCTGCCACCGGTCTCAGACTCCTCTGGTCCCGGACTTCCATCTGCGACCCAACCTTGGTCTAGCTCCCCAGGAGCTACTACTCCCCAGCTCCTCACTCCTCAGGGCTCTCACTCCACACTCAACTCCAAACTGACTTCCTTCCCTCCCACCAGTCTGCCTGACCCCTAGGTGAGTGGCCTTATTCCGCTTATCCAACCCACTGCTGTGTCTGACAGGACGTGATGTGAGGTGTGATTGTGATGTGTGCTGATGTTAGTGAAACTGGCTTGTTAAGATCCTGGAACCATGGGGGGTAGGTCCTGCACCCTGAGGGATGCAGTACCCTGTAGCACCCTGATATATTCAGTGGCACCACACATTCATATACACTTCTTCATGACAAAACACTTTCTCCATACTGTGCACAAAACCTTTGATAAATATCGGCACCAGACACACTTATGTCGCGGGCGGGGAGGACGCCGTCGCTGCTGCACTCTCGCTAACACTCGGGTCCGGCGCTGCTGCTGCTCGGTGGCTCGAGCGGTGGGCCGGATCCGGGACTCAAGTGGCGCTCCTCGCCCGTGAGTAAAAGCGGTGGTTGGTTTGGGGGATTTAGTCCGTGACGGCACCCACGGGTCGTGGTGAAGATAGGCACCACCGCTGCTGGTGACGGGGATCCCGGGAGCGATGGTTGGGAGCAGCTGAGATGTTGTTTTCCCCTTCCGTGGGTAGGCGTCGGTGGTCCCGGGGCCCGGTGATGTTGTGACGGGGAGGCAAGGTTGGTGAGGTGCAGGGTTGCAGGGACAGCGCGGCGCGGTGCCGGATGGCACGGGTGTACTCACTCAGCAAGAAAGGTACAAAGTCCTCGGTAAACCAAACGGCTGGATGGGTGGGTCCCACAGCCGGCTGCAGTGCTTCTCCCCGGACAGGTGATGGCGGCTGTCTTTCCCTGCACCTTGATGTTCTTCTTTCTGACTACTATGCTTTCCCAACGGTAGTCCGCTCCCCAGTGTATGGGTACCGGAGGAGCCCGTTTGCCCACAGACGCTGGCCCTTGGGTCTCTAGCCTTAGGCAGTAGCTGTATACCCTCACGGTGTGGGCTGTTGCCTTCAATTGGGACTTTTGCTGTTGTGAAACCCCTGGGGTTCCAGTCACATTCGGATCTGACTATTGTCTGACTATTGTCAGCGGCTCCAAGCCTGGTCAGGGTCCGATGGCCCTGCCTATGTGTGCTGGTTCCACTTCACTGGTCGGTACCGGCGGGCCGTCGCCCATCCCCGGTCCTACGGTTCCGCGTTGCTCCACCACTCCTGCAGACGGCCACCACCGTCTGCCAACCTTGCTGTTAGTGCCTGGGCCACAAACCTAGACACCCAAGTTCTTACTCCTCTCACTTCAACCTCCTGAACTGAACTGTCACTTTTCCTGCCTCCAGGCCTGTGAACTCCTCGGTGGGTGGAGCCAACCGCTTGACTCTGCCCCACCTGGTGTGGACATCAGACACTGGAGGGAGGCAACAAGGGTTTTTGTTTGGCTGGTGTCCCTATCTGATGGGGGTGGGGTGTGTTTGTATGTTATCTGTGACGACCTGGCTAGGCCAGGGCGCCACACTTAGACCACAAAAATCAATCATTGCAGATTGCTCTTCTTTTATGCAGTCATAATTATGGCAGCCATTGTTTCATGCACTACAGTCACACAAGTATTGATGTAACATGCTAAAACTTGCACAGGAAAGATTGCCATCCCATACAGAGTGTGGCCGCCAGAAGTTTTATTATAACCGCTGTGCGTGTCATACTTGATTCATCCTCATGAGTGTGTATATATACATACATACTGTGGTAGGTAAAAGTGTTTACCCATCACCAGATCTCTTATTCTTTTACATGTTTGTCACACTTAAATGTTTCAGATCACCAATCAAATGGAAATATTAAACAAAGATAACACAAGTAAACACAGAATGCAGTTTATAACTGAAGGTCTTTATTATTAAGGGGAAAATAAATCCAAACCTACAGGGCTGTGTGTGAAAAAGGGATTTTTCCTTTAGGCCCCTTTCACACGTCAGTGATTCTGGGACGTTTGTGCTTTTTTTAAAACGTACCAGAATCACTGACATACGCAGACCCATTATAATGAATGGGTCTGCTCACACGTCAGTGATTTTTCACTGCACGTGTCTCCGTGCGGCGTACCTGCGTGTGCGGGATTGCCGCCCGGAGACATGTCCATTTTTTTCTGGCATCACTGATGTCCCACGGACCACGCAGTGGTGTAGTCCGTGAAACACGTGCCAGAAAAAAACGTGCTTTTAAAATAAAAATCATTTTTACTCACCCGGCGTCTAGCGATGTCCTCTGCAGCCCGTGCAGCTTGCTGCTTCTGAGCCGGCTCATTATTGTCGCGCATATTCATTATGCGCGACACAGCCGACCCGGAAGCAGCTGCTGCGGGGGTCTCCGCCGGCCGGATGCTGCACCGCGGGAGCGATCAGCACCATGGAGAGCGGGAGCGCGCACAGGTGAGTTGTTTTCTAAGTGCAATCACGGGCCACGGAGAACGGAGCCCGGATTGCACTTAGACAACCCACGTGTGCCGTGAATCACGGCACATGCAGGGACATGTGCGTGTTTTACATGCCAGTGAAAAACGTCACTGTTTTTCACTGATGTGTGAAACGGGCCTAAACCTAATAACTGATTGGGCTACCCTAGGGGTACCGTCTCACTAAACGATGTACCAGCGATTCTGACCATGATACGACCTGGTCAGGATCGCTGGGGCGTCGCTACAGGGTTGCTATTGAGCTGTCAATCAGGCAGATCTCACCAGCGACCAACGACCAGCCACCAGCGACTCGTGTAACGATGCTGCGCTTGGTAACCAGAGTAAATATCGGGTAATTAAGCAAAGTGCTTTGCTTGGTTACCCGATATTTACCCTGGTTACCAGCGTACATCGCTTACAGGCTGCCAGTGCTGGCTTCCGGTATACGTAGCTAGGGTGCACATCGGGTTACTAAGCAAAACGCTTTGCTTAGTTACCTGATATTTACCCTGGTTACCAGCGTACGCTGCTTACACAGAGTTGGTGCTCGTTGGTCTCCTGCCATTAAACAGGCCGATGTGTGCTTCACAGCGGGAGACCAACGAGCAAAAAATGAACCAGAACAGTGTGTAACGATCAGTGATTTCACAGCAGGGGCCAGGTCGCTGCTTAGTGTCACACATAGTGAGATCACTGATGAGGTCACTGGTGCGTCACAAAACCTATGACTCAGCGATCTATGCGAACCTATGACTCGCTAGCGATCTCGCTGTGTGAGAAGTACCCCTTAGCACCAACAACTGCAATCAAGTGTTTGCAATAATTGGCAATGAATCTTTTACAATACTCTTCTCTTGAGAAATTTAATCAGGAAGGGGGCAAACATTTTTACACCACTGTATGTATGTGTATACGCATATATATATATATATATATATATATATATACACACTTTTTTATATTCACATCACTGTGTGTATATACTGTATATGTGTTATATATAAAACAACACACATGCGTACGCACACACATATACGGTATATATCTATATATATATACCAGGGTTCACATAGTATAAATATATATATGTATGTATATATATATATATATATATATATATATGTATACTGTATATATAAATATCTATCTACTGTATCTATCTATCTCTCTCTCTCTCTCTCTCTCTATATATTATATATATATATATATATATATATATATATATATATAAAGCATATAACCATGTACACCCATCACACAGACTCCACTCACTAATCTGTATGCCCAAGCATCTTGTAACAATTACAGAAACTTGGCTCATCTCTCACTATCATAACTAGGATGTCTCCGGTGGAATAATGTGGATCTCTTTGATTTATGTGGAAATTCACCCTCAATCTATTTCTCTTTATGGGCTCCCGTATGACTTTCCAAACCTGCCCACAATAATGTTTGACCTTAATCTGTATATTGTCTCCTCAGGTACTTAAACACATTTATCATGTTGAACTTTTATGTGCGGTAGAAAACTCTCCAAAGTGTATCTGGGGCACCATTGCTGAGACTCCGGCCTCACCCTTTATGTGCCGCATGGCACTAGAATAGCTTCAGAAAAATGAAATGTGATAATAGCATCTTTACAGGTGTTTTTTTAGTGATCATTTTTACTGTGAACATGTTTTATTGATGTTTTACAATCAATCGTCTTTTTCCACACACAGGTGTCTATAGTGTGAATGTATGTTTTAGATTATGAAGTAGCCACCACTATCTTCACATTCTTTGGTGACAAGGCTTGGTGATGGCCAGATGGAGTAAGACGTCTCTCTCTGCTATCACAGTCTCTTTCTATCATTACTGACTAATTCACCAGCCAAGTGTCCTGATCTCCAGACAGTGAATTCTATCATTTGTCTGAGGACTCTAAGATCAGAAGAGCAGTACAGGGCAATGAATTCCTTACGCAGCATTCAAAAGGGGTTAAAAGCCACTGTTCCAAAACCCTGACCCTATCTATCACTGGTTACCGATGTGCCCATGATTAATTCATCTCATTCACTTGAAAGGTTGCTTCCTTCTTCTGTCCTTGTCAAGGGATGTCCCCACTGAGCTTAGAAGATTTCTTGCTTTAGGATGTTTTTATGAGATTCCACATAGGGGATGCAATTGCACACTAAATATTATTTATTGCATGTAGCTTTACACATTTGTTTCTGGTGGGGATGGGGCACAGCTTGCGTGTTTGTCAGACGATGCTAAATTTACACAGCGTTGCTCTCTCTCTTGCAGTGGAAGGGATGTGGCTGGACTGGGGCCCATGGGGAAGATGCTCAGTAACATGTTCCAATGGAACCCAACAAAGGACGAGAAAGTGCAGCACCACAAGCCAAGCTGGAGGAGACTGCAGAGGGCAACAGACAGACACCAAGGAGTGCAATAACCCTGAATGTCCAGGTAATTCAAGACTAGGGGTGAACAGACCAAGACAGCTGTTCCTGTGCCTTAAAAGGAGTAGGGTTTCTTATTTTAAATAATGAAGTCTGGCCCTAATTGCAGTTACAAAACTTGTGCAAAATATTCCCGAATGTAGTGCATCAACTCATAGAGGAGGTGGTATGTATTAGTATTACTGAAGCTGCGTTAGGGCCAGTACAATTTCAGCTGTTATCCCTACTGAAAACTATGATATGATACACAACCCACCCAGAAATGACTCGGTTACGACTACCAGTGTGCCCGGTCTTCACTTAGCAGGTAGATCATATGTTATCATCTAGCCTATTTTTTGGAGATCTCTTTATAGCTTTTCCTTCTATCTTTATCTCTGTCATCTTTCTCTGATCATATAACCCAGCATTAACTGCTCTCTCATCTCACATTATGTGCCTCTGGCTCTTCACCTCTTAAACTTGTTTCTGTTACATGCCATCCAGGTATTTTTTTTCTATTTTCGGAAAAGCTGTTTTTCTTTACTAGTTTTATTTCTCCCTTTATTCAATTTGCCACTAACTAGTGATAGAGCGAAAAGAGTGTTCTGTTTTCTACACTACCTGTCACTGAAATGTCTTTGCTTTATGGCCTCTATACCTTTATACTGTAGCTATACACATCCCTAAGATCTCTTTCTATACACCTTTACTCTCTTTACTCACTGCTTAATTCCTAATTTTTGCTCCCCTTTATTCTTTTTTCCCCCCATCATCTCCCTACATTGTGCTGCATTCTCTAATATCTTACCTCTTACCCTTCCTCTACCACTTCCTCTCTTTTTATACCCTTCTGTGTTCCCTCTTTTCTTTACACTTTCCTCTGCTTCCTGCCCCTTTACACTTTCTAGCGGATGGAAAATGGGGCCCGTGGAATCATTGGAGCTTGTGCTCCAAAACATGTGACAGTGGCTGGCAGCGTCGCTACCGGATGTGTCAGGGAACAGGATTGCAAGGATACCCGTGCGAGGGCTCCGGGGACGAGGTCAGGACGTGCAATGAAAAGAAATGCCCAGGTATCCACCCAATACATCTCCTGTGTGTGCTGAGTGGAGGCGCCAGTTTAGCCCATTCTGGACTTTCCTCCTGTTCGAAACAGGCAACTTACAAAATTAGATATCGTGTATATGTTAAACCCATGCCTTACCAATATGTAATTATACACATGCTTTTCTGTGGATAGGTTAATTGATATTTTTCATTTACCAATAGTACTACATCTAGCGTTCTTCAAATATTCTAAACCTGCTTAAAAGCTTCGCAAAAAATTAATTTATTGCCAGTATAATTGCTGTGAATTGATTTGCAGAACCAAGTTCACCAGGCAAGTGAGTATTTTGTGGCTGTTGAATGGGAGCCCTTAGAACCACCTCACACCTCATAGCTTCCATGGCCCTTCTTTTGTTTAGCCAGTCTTGGTGTCTCATCATCATTGTGGCCTGGCCAACAAATCAAAAGAGCCATGGATGCTTGGAGATAGAGGATGGTTCTCAAGGCTCCCATCTGACGGCCATATATTACTGAACTGGCCACTGAACTGGTTCACTCGAAACAATTTACATCATCTCAAATTGCCTCCTAACTTCCCGCTATTGCTAGAAACCTTATTTCTGTTTTCTCCTTTAGATCATTGTGGTGTCATGTCCAGTAAAGGTAGTGAGGTATAGAATTTACAGACCTTAGATTCCAGTACCTCTAAGCAATTATTACTTTATATTAATGTAGGTCCTCAATAACCTGACCATAATGACACACTATATTTTAGATGGATATTCTAAACACCTTTAATTGAACATGCCTGATACTCATGGCACCAATGGTTGAGTTCATGAATCTTGGAAGACCACTTTAGGAAGATTTGCTTCATTGATGCCATGTACACTGTATCAAGACCGCATTATTTTTCCACCTGTTAGTCTGATTTTTCTAATAGTACTATCAAAACTATATACACTTAGATCACTGTTGTACTGTAATTATATTACTGTTTTATTATAGTTGCATTGCTTTGTGCATGCCGGTTGTATCATACAGCAGACGTTAGGTTACAAGTTACATAATATACCAACTATTTATAACATTGTATTCACAATAGTTACGTTTTTAAACATTTAGCTAGAATATGGACATTTTCTATCAAAATAATATGCATGTTCTTAGGTATCCTTTGAATCACACCCATAATCACATGAAATAGTCCACACTCTTCCTCTATCCGCAATCACTTAAGAAGCCGTTCTTACCAGTCTGATGTTTTACTTTTTTAATCATCATTTACAGATAGTCTTAATTTATTTTAAAGGTTATTTAGCCATCATAGTTCAGTATATACCCTAATATGCTAGCACTTGGGATTGTGAACATGACTCCACTACTGATTGAGTTGTCAGGTTGAGGTGGCACACAGACTCCTCCGTACTCCTCCTGCCTTCCCTTGTCTTGCTTTGAATCCCATCTTGACTGCACTTTTTGTTCACCACCACCTCTTCACCTCCGCACCTCTCCTGTGCTCTCTGTGTCCGGTCTCTTGCACCTCTCCTCTTGTTCTCCACATGCTCTTTCAGCTTTTGTTTCTTTATTCCTCTCTTGTGCTCCTTTCATCCTCTCAGCATGCCTGCTTCCTCTGTGGGCTCTTGCTGACAGGCTAGTGGGTTTACAAAAAGGGAATAGCAATGAATGTTCATTTTTTCATTAGACGGTCACAGCTTGCTCTTTACACATAGTCATCCATGTATTCTGAGGTCACCAGAGAAAGGTCAGGCCATCACACTCTCCTTAGCATCCCTAGGAAGATCACAAGGTGTATAACATGTCTGGAAGCTGTGAGATCTCAACTTCAAGATTTGGGAGATCTGTTGATCTAGGCAGGTAGCTTCTGTCTGACTTGATAACCAGTTATTTCATGGTAGTGCTTCCCTTCCTCACAGCGTTACATGAAATGTGTAAAGATGAGTATGTCTCATCCATGACCTGGAAGAAAGCCGCTGCAGGGGAAATTGTGTACAACAAGTGTCCTCCAAACGCCACAGGTCAGTTGCTCTTGATCATATCTTGTCAACACCTGACTGTATTTTTCCGGTCTTGTCATTTTACTTTGTGTTACATTGTTTCTTTTACGTTTGATTTATTTCATTTTATTACCTTATTTTTAACCTGTAGACTTGTGTTGAAGATCTTAATTTATTTTTTTATTATTATTATTTGTTTTGCCTTCTTCCTAATTTTTACAATGTATTTGAACCTTTTGCCAGTTATGTTCTTATGTATAATCGCACTTTTTGGTTTTCTTAGTGATCTCTATATCCCCTGCAGGATCAGCTAGTCGTCGCTGTCTGCTCAGTCCCCAGGGTGTCGCCTATTGGAGTTCTCCAAGTTTCGCCCGTTGCGTTTCCCATGACTACAGATTTCTTCACCTTGCAGTAATTACCAATTCTTTTTGCTTTACCGCATTGTTTGTATTTTTGTGTATTTACAAGAACCCAGAAAATTCTGTACGGCAGTCTGTCTTTATTAACTTAGCTTGGCTTTGGCTCAGAAAATGAAGCACTTTGCAGACATAATGTTTGCCACCGCCTACTATACACACGAGACTACACACAGGGCAGATGCCCTATTTGTTTGATCAAGTGCGTGAAACATTTGGATGATTTTGATGTCTCAGGATGCTCTAGTGCTTTCATTTTCTGGATTATATCAGTATACAATACCATATCTCTCCAGTTCAGTATTGTTTTTTAGAGATTAAGTATCAAAGTATTTAGTTAGCGATGATATTAGAGAAGAACATCTTGTCACTGTGTACAAAATATTGTGCATATATTATTCCTTAGCTTAAGTCCATATAGACCTCTAAATAGAAAGTGGAAAGCGTTTAAGAGTAACCAAACTTGTTATGGTGCACCTTAAATCTAAGGTCAGGTATGGAGGAAAAATTTGGGACAAATCCACCAAGTATTGAACATCACTATGGATTTTCAGTGTGAATTGTTTTGAACATTTTTCCAAAAAACATATTTAAAGCTACCGTAGCTATAGTACCTGGCATTGCCTGGGATAATAACTGTCTCTCTGTCTATCTCCCACTCTCTGTCTGTCTCTCTGTCCCTATCTGCCTCTCTCTGTCTCTCTCTCTATCCATCTCTCACTCTATTTGTCTCTCTCCCTATCCGTCTCTCTCTCCATCCGTCTCTTTGTGTCTCTTTATCTATCTGTCTCTGTCTCTCCCACTCTGTCTCTCTCTCCATCTCTCTTCGTTTGTCTCTTTCTCTCTGTCTGTCTCTATCTATCTGTCTCTCTGTCTCTGTTTGCCTCTGTCTGTCTCTCTCTGTCTCTCTGTTTCTCTCTCTTTCTGTCTCTATTTCTCTGTTTCTCTCCCTGTCTGTCTCTTTGTTTCTCTCCCTGTCTGCCTCTCTCTGTTTCGCTCTCTGTCTGTTACTCTATGTCTGTCTGTCTCTGTCTCTCTGTCTGCCTCTGTCTGTCTCTATCCGTCTCTCCACACAAATCATATTACCTCACACATAATCTTCTTATACTAAGAATGTCCTTCGTTGCCTATAGCAACCAATCACAGCTCCTATTAATGATCTGTTGCTCCCAACTCCATTCACTTTAATGTAAGCAGGTTTTTTGTTGAATAACTGTATAGTGTTAAATTTTCCCCTAAAAACATACAGTAGTTTATGACGTTCCCTGAGTCAAATGAGGCAGCTGTGCAAAATTTGATGATTGTAAATGCGACAGCGCGGATTCCTTTAATGGACATACACACACACACACATTTAGCTTTATATATTAATTGAACCTCACCATCTTGGGGTACTTTGTTGAAATGAAATTGACTTAATCAGACATTATTTAGATACTACCATATAAGTTTGTAAATTATTCATGTTACTGTAGAAGAAAAAAAATGTCCTTAAAAAACCAAAAACAACTTACCATAAAAGCTGTCTGAAGTTGCTTTAGGGTGGTTATACACCTTAAACCGCTCCAAACTGTTGTGTATCCAATGCACTTACATGTTTGACTTAGTCAAGCATACTTATATTTTCAATGGGGAGAGGGGCAAAATTTGCTGCCAAACAAGTATACAGCTAGCTAATCTCCAGAACATACAAAAGCATTCCAGAGATGTATGAATTACTAGGCTGCTTGTTGTAATTTCAATAAAAGCAGTAGAGGGATTATCCTTAGAGGAGTAGTTGTCTCATGTCATGTAGTCCTCCTGCTCTGTATAACACCACTCCAACTAATGATTGAAAGCTTTCTGCCTATGCACAGTGTGCACATGTAGCTGCCAATCAGTGATGTGGTGGCTTAGACGGAGCACAGCTCTCAGAGAAGTGGTAGATCAGCAGCAGAGAAAACACTGATTTTATCAAAATGACAGTAACAGACCAGTAAGTGACACATCGCTGGAATCAGGGTCTCTGTCCCTACATCATGCTGCTCTCAGATTACATAACAAAAACTTGGTGATAGTGTCCCTCTAATTTGGACTGAATTGTGCCATTGGAGAGAGTAACAATAGGAAGTCACACTGCCCTCTGTTTTCTGCAATGTCACAATGTGCAGGTGCCGTTAACACCTCTATTCTTTGAAAAGAGTAAATAGATAGACTGCTGCCATTGCATATACAGTATTATGTTTACATTATTGCTGACAACACTAAAAAAACAGACACATGAAATTCAGAAATTCAATTGCCCCATGACTGAATCCCCCTCCCTTTTACCCATTCTGTTTCAATTCAGCAAATAGAAGCATGTCAGGGAATTGTTAATAATGCAGCTCTCTATTAAACAAGTGAAGGTTCACTAAGGTTTGCCTGCTTCTAAATTGCATTACACACTACTCATGTGTAGCCTTTCCTGTATAGTGCACACTTTCATAGCTGCTTAGTTAATCTACAGTGCATACAGCAAAATGGGTTTCTAGAGGGAATTTAGAAGCTCTGCAGCAGCCAGCCAGCTCTGGATCTAAAAAGGAGCAGAACTGCTAATTGACGTCCATTAACAAATGAATATGAAAGGCAATAGTAGTCGATAGTTGTAACACACCTTGCAATATGACACAAGAAGCAAAATCAGCATGAGAAGAAAATGGTCTTATTAGGATGGAAATATAAATAACATGTCACACAGAGTTTTGCACAATGTTTGCCGCTGGTGTTGGGTGCTGTTCAGTTTACAGATTCTGTCACTCTTCCCGATGGTTTCTCTGGTGTCTGGGATCAAAACAGGCAGCTTCGGCTGTTGGCCTGCGGTGTGCTGATTCATAAGCAGGCTAGCAAGAGTTAATATCTGCTGCTCCGCTTGCTCCTTTGGGTTCATATTGTGGGGAGGCCTATCAAATCTCCTCCTATTAATGCTGGTTGAAACCTTCAACCCATGCCAGCTATAGTTTATTCTATGTTGGTCTGTAAGGTGTGGTGTCCCAGACTTACTGGTGCAAATTATGCTCTTTGCTTAGTGCAGTTGTGAAGTCTACCCCTGTTGTTTTGTAGCTTCCTTCCTCTTCTTGTGTTTGTTCCTGAATCTCTTATTGCCTTTACCTTTATGTGTGCGTGCTATCTGACAGAGTTTTTGTTTTCCCTTGTCTAACTTTATCTGTTGTTTTCATAATATTCGTGCCGCTTCCCTCCCTGTAGGCAGGGGGAATCAGATCAGGACTGGTCAGGAGCAGAGTCAGGAAGAAGACTCAGGCCTCTCCACCATCAGGAGTATCCATGACAATAAGGATAGCACAGGGCCCCCTAGTTTGAGAGACGGCTTAGGAGCTCTGGTTCCTCACTATGTCACAGTCATCGTGACAAAACAACTATACAGATCAAATCGTAAGGTAAAGGTTAGATTTGCTTAATGTTGATTCTGTCACTTATTCTGGGAGCAGCAAAATGTAGAGACAGAGATCTTAATTCTAGCTATGTAACCTATTGGGCTGCTTGCAGAAGTTTTTACAAAATCACTGTTTATCAGAAGGAGAATAATTACTAGCAGACTAGTAAACCTGTTGCCAGGTAATCCTTCATATTCATTAGCTTTCTATAACCACGCCCTCACCACTTATTGGCAACTTTTTGCCTATGCACAGTATATACAGGAAGCTGCCAATCAGTGGTGTGGGTGGGGTTATGCAATGCTCACCATTCAGAAAACTGGTAGAGCTGCAGCAGACAAAACAGGGATTTTAATAAAATGACACCAAGGTGCCCAGAAAGTGACACATTGCTGGAATCGAGGTCTCTGAATCTATGTTAGGCAGCTTTCAGATTTGGTAGCAAAAACTTAGTGACAGATTCCCTTTAAGCTTACCATTTAGGTGGAGCAAACAAACCTTGTATAATGTACATAAGGGGTGCCCCGACTGTTCTCTGATGGCAGATGAGGTAAGAAGTATCTTGCATTTGTTCTCAGGGGAGAAAAGCCATTAACAAAGGTGTCTGTCTGCAGGTCTCCCACTGAGAACACATGAGCGTGCATACAAATCTAAGGACAGGTGTATGGCCACCTTTACAAAGTATTTTCACTTATTGGTTGCTTCAGTACACATACCTCTCTAGTACTGGCATAGCCTAAAAAAATCAGCAATGACTGCTAAATGTAGATAAAATAATCACATCTTAATTAAAGGGAATCTGTCAGCAGGATCTCACTCACAACCTATCTATATGCGCATGCAGCTTTACCAAACATACATTCAGAAATATCTTCACATGGTCCGTCCATTCCTCCATTACTGAGAAACTGGGTTTGAACTGATTTGTAAATGAGGTTGTAGATCTGAAGTCTCCAGTCACTCCAGCTCTACTCTCCACCACCTACTTCTGCTTGAGTGATGAATCCTGTGACTGAAATCACAAATCACAGAGGCTGTCAGTCAAGCAGAAAAAGGCAACATTTGGCATGAAATAGAGCTGGAGTGCCAGAAGCTTCAGATCTACTAATAGCTCTTTAGCTTGATTTACATATCAATTATAATGCTGATTAGTCAGTAATGGGGGAACAGACTGGCCATGTACAGGTATTGCTGGACTTGTCTTTGAAAGAGCTACATGCACATATAAGTAGTTTAAGTGTTGAAATTATGCTGACAGAATCCCTTTGAAGTATATAAAGAAAAAAAATCACAGTAAATTATTAAAAATGTGTCCGTAGATAAAGCAAGACAATATTACCTAGTCAGCCTCCAAACAGAGCCTAGAGCTGAAATGTGTGTGTGGACTCCATCCCTATGGATTCTTTATATTGGGTTTGTTACTAAAATTATACAATGTGATTGCTATTGTTTTATTTCCACCGCACCAATGGGTAGTCTGCTTTGTTTTTAAATCCTACATATGGTTCCAGACATATAGGTCTTTTTATTTAGTGATGATTCTTAGGGGTACTTTGCATGCTGCGACATCGCTAGAGCGCAATAGTCCCCGCCCCTGTCGCACATGCGATATCTTGTGATAGCTGCCGTAGTGAACATTATCGCTACAACAGCTTCACACGCACTTACCTGCCCTGCGACGTTGCTCTGGCCGACGACCCGCCTCCTTCCTAAGGGGGCAGGTCGTGCGGCGTCACACGGCAGGCGGCCAATAGAAGCGGAGGGGCGGAGATGACTGGGACGTAAACATCCCGCCCACCTTCTTTTTTCCTCATTGCAGACGGGACGCAGGTAAGGAGATGTTCTGAGCTCCTGCGGCTTCATACACAGCGATGTGTGCTGCCGCAGGAACGAGGAACAACATCGTACCTGTCGCTGCAGTGAAATTATGAAAATGACCGACACTACACAGATCACCGATTTACGACGCTTTTGCGATCGTTTATCGGTGCATATAGGCTTTACACGTTGCGACGTCATTACTGGTGCTGGATGTGCGTCACTTTCGATTTGACCCCGACGACATCGCAGTAGCGATGTCGCAACGTGCAAAGTACCCCTTAGTCTTTACCAAGAGGGTGTTCCTCACATGATTCTCTGTGAGCGTATCTTTAGGCTGCTCAGCATTATTACTCACATGATTCTCTGTGGGCGTGTCTTTAGGCTGCTCAGTATTATTACTCACATGATTCTCTGTGGGCGTGTCTTTAGGCTGCTTAGCATTATTGCTCACAATTCTCTGTGGGCATGTCTTTAGGGTGCTCAGCATTATTGCTCACGATTCTCTGCGGGCGTGTCTTCATGGTGCTCAGCATTATTGCTCACGATTCTCTGTGGGCGTGTCTATAGGCTACTTAGTATTATTGCTTATTATTCTCTGTGGGCGTGTCTTTAGGGTGCTCAGCATTATTGCTCATGATTCTCTGTGGGTGGGTCTTTAGGCTGCTCAGCATTATTGCTCACGATTCTCTGTGGGTGTGTCTTTAGGGTGCTCAGTATTATTTATTACCCTGTGAGCTCTGACCCCATGGTAAAGAGCATACAAATTTTGACCTGGAGACACGTCTATTTTAAAGGGGTTCTCCAGGACAGTGATATTGATGACCTTCTCTTAGAATAGGTAATCAATACCAGGAGATGGGGTCTGACACCTGACCCACTCTCTTATTAGCTGTCATCAGCTTTCATGGCAGCCGAATGTAAAGGGTGTGTAGAGTTTGATCAGCACAATAATGTATAATATGCAGTGGCTATTCTTGGTACTGCAGCGCAGTTTCCTTTGAAATGATGAGGAGCTGAGCCCCATAAATATACTTCTGAAATTTTGTTGCACTATATTACTATACACTAATAAATGTATCTAGGGTTGTTCAAGTAAAACAAATTCATAAATGTGCATCATATAGTAAGTCCGATCTTTAGCTATCCCTTCCAATTCCAGGCTTAATAGCCCAACTTTCGCATGTAGGCTCCACATCTGACTATATTCCCTATGTCATCACATGACCATGGCTGTGTTTTAAGGGAGCTGACTGATGGCTCATATCAGTTCCTAAACAGCCCCCTTTACTATCTATACATCATTCGTAATTCACTGAAATGGACAAAAAAATCAATAAAAAAAAATCACAGAAAAAAGGCCATACCTACCATACCACGTCCGGACACACATGCGCAACAGGATGCAGCTAGCCCCCCAAGATATTGTGCATTTGTGTCTGGTCGTGGTATTGTAGGCATGGCCTTTTTTCTATCATTTTTTTCTATACATCATCCATGACAAAGCAGGGGAATCGTGTGAGTGTAGAAACATACTGTGAATCTATGGCAAGGTGATACCATCTTGTTCTGTGTTGTATTTGTTATTTTTAAGTATGGATTATGTATTTCTTGGTACCATATATATTAATAAAGATTTGATGTTTATACATTTCAAAACAAATTCTAGGGGCTCTGCAAATTATGTTTGTGTTTCTGAGCCCAGTTTTATGACGGGCTGTATTGTTATAGAGTCGACTGGAATTTGTATGATTAACAATAGATGTGTGGCCGGAGTATGTGGATATTCTTCCCCATGTTAAAACAATAATGTAAAGAAAATTAGGAAGTAAATGTCTATTTTTCAGATTTTTTACGACCACCAAAGACTGGTATAAAAAAAACCTTTTAAATTGCATTTGCCTTTCTGAAGAAATTATTTTTCTAAATTGTAGTCTTTTTCTAGGGGGTGTGACTAGAAATAGCACATTCAGACTGCTGGTGTCGTTTTTTTATTCTATTTATTTATTTTTTAATACTTCTATTTATTTTTTCCATATATTTCACACACTGTACACCCCATAAGGTCTTAAAAGACTTTTGTTAATGCATTTTAATATAGTAATGCATTCTTTTAATTGTTGCATTGCTGCTTAGCAGAGTGGACTGAGTCTCCTAGCGAAAAGAAAAGCAGAGAAGGTAGCAAACCATCTCTGTTTTCTCTATGAGTATTCCGGCTGTACCTGACAGCCAGCACCCTACTGCAGCAGCTGCATGATCTTGTGCAAGCAGCTAACTCTGGACTGATGTTTTAAAATGTCAGTGCAGAGTAAAGGGTGGACTGCCTGGATATTTAAATTGGAAATTGGGCCATGGATAAGTGTAGACCGGATCCTGCAAGCTACGGTGAAGGATTCCTGGGCTAGCACTCAGATCCTGGGCTGAAGTCAGGCAATAGTTATCAACACAGTTATAGAAAGAAAGGACCACGTGTGTTGTGACATGAAGCTAGTGTTTACCTCAAGTGTTGAGCCTCCACTAAAAACCATAAAGCTATTACCTCTGTCATTGACAGAAGCTATATCCATTAAGCATTGTGCCTGCTATCCCCTGTACTGTTAGTCAAGTTCTGTAGTAAAAGAAAGTTTATTTTTATAAACTAAAGTGTCCCTTGTCCTGTTGTCAACAAGAGATCGAAAGTTCAGTGTCGGTTTTAAGTAAAGCCACCAAGAGAAGAGTTAGCAGGAGGGAACATCACACACACAAACTAGGGATCTGTTTCCACTGGTGCTTGGGTTTGCTGATGTGATTGATCCTGGGTCATGATTCCCTATTGTAATGTTTGTGAACTCCATTTGAGATGAGGCATATTTTGTCCATACTTTCTTACTTCCAGAAGACAGGGAGAATAGAGTAGGTAGGTGTCGCGGGCGGGGAGGGGACGCTGCGCTCACCCACTGCTCGGGTCCGGCTGCTGCTTCACTTGCTGCTCGGTGGTGGCTCGAGCGGTGGGCTGGATCCCGGGGACTCGAGCGGTGCTCCTCGCCCGTGAGTGAAAAGGGGAATGGTTTTGGGGATTTATTGTCCGTGACGCCACCCGCGGTTGTGGTAAGGTTGTGACACCACCGCTGCTCTGGACGGGGATCCCGGGAGCGATGACAGGGAGCAGCTTGGATGTTGTTGTTCCCCTCCGTGGGTAGGGGGGTTGGTTGTACCGGGGCCCGGTGAGGGAGGGATGGCAGGCGGGTTACGGGGCCTGGTGAGGTGCAGGGTTGCAGGGGCAGCGCGGTGCCGCACGGCACGGTGGTACTCACTCAGCCAATGATGAATGCAAAGTCTCCGGTAAAACAAACGGCTGGATGGACGGGTCCCACAGATGGCTGCGGTGGTTCTTTTCCCGGTAGGTTGGCGGTGATTGCCTTTCCCTGCACCTGTGTTATGTTCTCGGTTCTGGTGGCGTCCCACCGGTAACCCGCTCCCCAGCTTGGATGGAGGCTGAGGGAGCCCCTTTTGCCCGCCGACTCTGGCCCTGGGAACTGTAGCCTTGGCGGTGACTGTATTTCCCTTCACGGTGTGAGCTGTTGCCTTCAATCAGGTCCTGACTGCTGGGAAACCCCGGAGGTTCCCTTCGCTAACGGATTTGACCGGTTTTACGGCGACTCCTAGCCTGGTCGAGGTCTGTAGGCCCTGCCGAATGGTGCTGGCTTCTCTTCGCTCCCCGATCCGGTACCGGCGGGTCACCACCCGTCCCCGGTCCTTACGGTTCATGTCAATCAGCCCCTCCTGCAGACGATCACCACCGTCTGCCAACCTTGCAGTATGTGCCCGGGCCACGCACCCCGACACGGTCAGTCTCCTCCACTACCGCTTCACTCTTCAACTCCAAACGACTCGTCACTATCTGACCTTCTTTCCCGCCTCCAGGACTGTGAACTCCTCGGTGGGTGGGGCCAACCACCTGGCTCCACCCCCTGGTATGGACATCAGCCCCTGGAGGGTGGCAACAATGATTTTTGTTTGACCTAGATGTGCCTAGCCGGGGTGTGGGGTGTGTTGTTGCAGTACCTGTGACGTCATGGCTAGTCCAGGGCGCCTCATAGGCAATGGCCATGAAGAGATGGCCATTGCCTAAAACATGGTCAGCAACATCTTGGGTAGGTTGTGGTAAAATAGATCCTTAGATTCTCATTCTGAATGCAATATTGTGACCCTACCATCTGCATCGCGTATCAGAAATTGAGAGTCATTAGGACAAGTGAGAATCTTCAGTGGAGCAGTTATGAGTCTGTGCTTATTGTGGCTTCGGGTCTTAGCAGACAAGAATGGAAGTCTGTAATGGAGATGTATGATCACATATGGGTAGCACAGTGCCTCAGTGGTTAGTAGTGATGGGAGTGCAAGACGTTCGTATGTTTCTCTCAACTTTACATGGTTTTCTCCTGGATACTCTGTTTTCCTCCAACACTACAAAGACATATTCATAGGAAATTTCGATTGTGAGCCCCAATAGGGACAGTGATAATGATGTCTGTAAAACGCTATGGAATTAATACCAGGGTGTTCTGCAGCTATTATAGCCCATTCATTTCAAGTATTAGAGCTGAGCATTCAGCATGCCTGTATATCAGTACTATCACCTGTAAGACTAGACTTTTATAGGCATTTGAATATACCATTACCAAAGACACTTTAGCCATCTGATCAGTATTTGTAAATTGCAAAAATCATTGTACATAAAAATCAGCACTTTCAAGAAAGACATAAACACCCATCTGGCACCCAAAAAAACATTCAGCATACACTTATCACTGAGATCGTATTTGTTCACTTATCTAGAGTTTGGTCCCAACTACTGTCCATTTTAATACTAGAAACCACTTCTTAAAGGGAACCAATCACCAGGATTTTGGTATATAACATAAAGCCAGTGTATACTGGCACTATCAGGCTGATTCTATACATATCTGTAGTGGTCAGCTCAGATGTTTAGGTTTTGAAATCCAAAAAAGTAAAGTTTATAAAATGATCTGCTTGTTGAGTGACAGCAGCAGAGGAACAGATAATATATTCATACGTATCCCCTCCCCTTGTTAGAATTAGCATAAGCATTATACAAATGATTCACTTTGTTGCAGGACCTGTGTGAGGTCATACCCATGTGACCTGGTATCCAGCTTTGTTGGCTGAGGCCCCGCCCCTTCTGGTCACATGGGTATGACCTCACCACAGGTCCTGCAAGAGACAAAGTGAATCGTTTGTATAATTCTTATGCTAATTCTAACAGAGAGAGGGGATAACTATGAATACTCCCCACAGATATTATCTGATTCTCAGCTGCTGTCACTCAAGAAGCAGCTAATTTCATAAACTTTACCTTCTTTGATTTCAAAACCTAAACATCCGAGCTGACCACTACAGGTATGTATAGAATCAGCCTGATAGTGCCAGTATAGCCCTGGCTTTAGCTTATATACCAAAATCCTGGTGATTGGTTCCCTTTAACTGATTCATTCCCCAACAAAAAAAGAAAAAACATCCCTACAAGATCAGCACTGCTCCTGCAATGTCGGCACGGCGATTGCCATAGGGTTCGCTGTTTCTGCCAGACAGAAGTATGAATGCTGCAGGCAATCAGCAGTCACTGATTGGTTGCAACTGTAATATGATATAATAATGTCAACCATGCGCAATCGGAGTGCCAACATTGGAGGAATGGATTAGCCGCATATACTTATTTTTTATGTTAAACATTTAAGAAGCAGTCGTACAGTGGGGGAAGTATTGTTTAATGCTTTTATGTATTGAATTGCTTTCCATTCTGACAATAATAAACAATAATAGATTCCCGTTTATTTGTTTTTGCTTTTGCTCACTTTTGTGGCAAGTCAGACCCAGTGCCTAAAAAATAATCACTCCAGAATTGGACCCCCATCCCCCCTATCCACTTATCACCTAATTGTCATCGAGATATTCCGTTAATGAGCACGCAACCTCTGAATGTATAGCATTAAGCATATCCCAAAAAAATGTAACACTGAAGATTTTAGTTCATTCAGTCTCATTATCCAAATCTGAGACCTACAAGATTCCAGCAGATGGCAGTCCTCCTCCAGGAACATATTTAGGAATTAGATCCCAGTGGTGCAAAGATTAATCCATGCTGGCATGAATCTCCCTGTGAACATATTGTATCTATCCGGCACACAGGGTGTTGTCTTCTCTTGCGGGCAATTTTCAATTCTACTATCAGTTTTGTGGTAGATGATAAGTATATCAATAAACTTATTGGCCCAAAACTAGTTCTGCGTCTTGAGTTCAGTATTTGTGTATCCGGCTTAGATCCCGAGGCTGAATAATGTCTGGTGACACGGTTCATCGCCCTTGCAGAAAGTAACTTACCCAACTGCCTAAGATTATGCCGTTTTATGGAAGGTTGTACTCCTGTAGGCTCTCTGCTTGTCAAAATCCATTGAAGTATTTTGGCAGAATCCATGAGGAAAAAAGTCTTAATTTCAGTAAAATTGATTTTTTTATGAGATTTGCTTCTCAGAAACCAGTTGATGATATTTGATGGAACAAGAAAACGGAAATTCTGATCTGGACGGCTAGAAAGCTGCCAAATCCCGGTTTTGATTCTGAGCTTATTCCCCTAAGTTATAAGCAACTGATAAAAGTGGATTAACATTGAATGTCCTGTCAGACGCGTGCTTGTAATACACCTGCCTTCATTTACATGATTATACTTTTCGCTGTCTTTTCTGTCAATCATCTATCTGGATTCATTTCTTTCCTCTGTCTCTTCTGCACTCTCTTTTTCCTTAGACATTGTCTCAACGCATCCATATATTTTTTGACTAATTTTCCGTCCCTTTTTATATCTTGTACCGATCACACGTAACCCCTTAGTTGCTGATTTTTATCTAGTGATCAGTTTTACATGCGGCATTCTTTTTTTTTTCAGGTCTTTTTGCTTTTTTTTTTTATAGTCTTTATTTCATTCTCAGGCACACTTATGGTCTTTTGTGTTTAACCCCTCACGCTGTAATAACCCAGAGAGAAGGACGGGCTTAGTTTCAGTATCATTCCCTCAATTCATTACAGATCAGTGGCTGAAAAGAGATCAAATCCCTCCTGTGTTACCAGGACAGCAGCTAAACTGTGCTCTTTCCTAATGACTGCTCTAAAGAACCACTATCACCCCCTCCCCTTCCGGCATGATGGGGTTCTGTGCACGAGGACCCCTATTATCGTTAAATACCTATTAGTTCCGGTGACAAGCTTGGCATGCATGCCAGGCGTGGGAGAGGCATAGTCAGGATAAAGCGACATGGCTTTTCATTCTTACGCACACCACCAATTAGCTTCTCATTAGCGGGAACAGCTGCAGGCGTTAGTATCTCGCCCCTCTCCATGCGTCGCTGCCCGCCTCCAAGCGAGAGAAAGGTCAATGTCGTCGCCGTGTCCCAGTTGAACACATCCCAGAAGTAAATCATCTCTTGTTACGGGAGGGGGGATTAGAGATGTGCATAATGTAGGAGCATCGAGTCTACGCAGTTGGAGTGGAAGCCGTTCAATAAACACACTTGACAAACCTTTCCCTGACCTTTCTCAGATTTATTACAGCTCTGTGTCACTGAATAATAGATATACGTGGTTAATAGTTCTGTTTTGGCTGCAGATCCGTGCATGTGACTTCCCAAACTGTGCGAGGGAATCTTGCCGTTAGTGTATTCCTGCGCTCTCTTTTTTTGTTTCTAGATTAGTTACAACGCTGCAGCCTTTTTTTGTTACCCTTCATGAAGGTGAAACCATTGTAAAGATGATAAAGCATGAAGAAATCCACATATCTAAAGATGCCGCAAGCTTGCTAGTGTTGGATTATGTATCTCGATGCCTCTGTAGTTAGAAACATATTACTGCAGTATGGCGAAGTAAGGTTGTTATATGCAAAGCGCAGTCTGCTACCCAGAAGATGTAAATGTTACATAGTAAGTAAGAGAGCTCTAAGGATTAAAACGGGACGGACGCTCATACTTTCGCATTAAACACAGAAGTAGAAAGTAGAGAATACAGGACTGACTAATAAAAAACCATCAATAATCTTCAGCTTGGATCGTTACAGCCAATCATTGGTTAAAGAATGTAACGCTACAATTTTTCACAATGGACAATGAGAAACTTTATGACAAAAAAAGCATTAGCCTACCGTAGTGTCATGAAAATGTAGAGAGGTGATGATTTCTGGACCAGTGTGACCAGAAAAGGTAACACTTGTGGACAAAAAAAAAGAGGAGAAGATCTATCATACCAAAAAAATTGAAAATCATATGTATATGAAATCAAAAGATTTATTCATCCATATTAAAACAAAGATACGAAAAACATACAGCACAAATAAAACATAGTACTGCTAATGCGTTTCAGACTTTGTAGTCCTTATTCATAAAAGAATTAGAAACTTTGTCAAAATTTTGGTTGTTAGCCGAAATGTAGATGCGTATGAGCAACACGGTGGCTCAGTGGTTAGCATTGTTGCTTTTTAGCGTTAGGTCCTGGGTTCAAATCCAACATCTGCAAGGGGTTTGTATGTTCTTCCTGTTTACGTGGGCTTCCTCCAGGTTCTGCGGTTTCCTCCCACACTCCAATCACATACCAATAGGGAGCGAAGATTGTGAGCCCCAAAGGGCTACGGAATTAAGGGTGTTATGAAATAAATCAATATGGCATAAATGGATGATTGTTAGGCACTGTGTACTGCTTTTTTTATGATGTGCCTTATCTCCCAGGTTAGTTTGACATTTTGCTGGTTGCCTCATCAACTTGGCTACACTGGTGAACAACTGCTCTTTTAATCCCATCATATGATATCATCTTACAGAACCCTCATAGCCCAACAGTAGTTTGTACACCTGCTTACTAGTTTTTAAATTTCGGGGGCTTTTTTTTTTTATAAATAAACACATCTGATTGGATGCTATAGATAACAGACCTACTTTATTACACTGTCCTGTAAATCTGGTCTATTTCTTCTTGATGATACTGAAAATGCAAAACACACATGACCAAGAAAAAGGTCAGGTTTTTGTGTCTAATGGTCCAGTAACTCACACTAGTAATTGGACTGGTCCTTGAGTGGGAGTCAGCTTGGAGGTCTAAAGACACTTAGTACATCTATACGGTGACTGTGATATTATTTATTATAACAGCGCCATATATTCCATGGCGCTTACATGTGAAAAATGGGCATACATAGACAACTACAATAATCATGAACATTTCAAGCCAGAGACTGGTATAGGAGGAGAGAGGACCCTGCCTGCGAGGGCTCACAGTCTACAGGGAAGGGGTTGAGAATACAGTGGTGAGGGTAGAGCAGGTCATGCAACCCTGTGATGTATTCTTTCGCTTGATTAGTAGTAACATGTAAAGGGAAGCAGTTATTACATATATTGTCAGGTCAGGAACCATCAAAGCTTTCAGGATGAGTTCACAAAAAGCTGGCGATCATGCACTTGACCCTGAATTGTTGGATGCCTAACTGGTATTTCCATGAGCAAGAATGCACCTGACCTTTCTTTTGCGGATGTGCGTGTATGTCTGGCCCTTTTTGTGTGAAAAAGTGAGTATATCATATCAGTAGGCTAGAGAACACTTGACCTTAGATGTCTTAAAGGATGAGCTTACACCTACACAAGCTGCCATGTAACTTAAGACTCATTCTCATACGGAATAGAGAGGTTTTCTCATCTATGAAATTTGGGTATGGTAATGGTGGGTTGGTTGCACACCATTAAGGCATGACATAGGTAAAACTTATAGTTTGTTATCTATAGTATATTATGCAGTGCCTTGCAAAAGTATTCATTCCCTTTGAATTTTTCAACCTTTTCCCACATTTTAGGCTTCAAACATAAAGATAAAAAATTTTAATGTTATGGTGAAAAATCAACAACAAGTGGGACACAATTGTGAAGTTGAAAGAAATTTATTGCTTATTTTAAACTTTTATGAAAAATAATAAACTGAAAATTGGGGCGTGCAATATTATTCGGCCCCTTTAAGTTAATACTTTGTAGCGCCACCTTTTGCTGCGATTACAGCTGCAAGTCACTTGGGGTATGTCTCTATCAGTTTTACAAAGACTGAAATTCTTGCCTATTCTTCCTTTGCAAATAGCTCAAGCTGAGTGAGGTTGGATGGAGAGCGTTTGTGAACAACAGTTTTCAGCTCTTTCCACAAATTCTAGATTGGATTCAGGTCTGGACTTTGACTTGGCTATTCTAACATCTGGATAAGTTTATTTGTGAACCAGTGGATTGTAGATTTTGCTTTAGGTTTTGGATCATTGTCTTGTTGAAAGACAAATATTAGGTTCCAGTCTCAGGTCTTTTGCAGACTTCAACAGGTTTTCTTCAAGAATGGTCCTGTATTAGGCTCCATCCATCTTCCCATCAATTTTAATCATCTTCTCTGTCTCTGCTGAAGAAAAGCAGGCCCAAGCCATGATGCTGCCACCACCATGTTTGACAGTGGGGATGGTGTATTCAGGGTGATGAGCTGTGTTGCGTTTATGCCAAACATATCGTTTTTTCATTGTGCCCAAAAAGTTCGATTTTGCTTTCATCTGACCAGAGCACCTTCTTCCACATGTTTGGTGTGTCTCCCAGGTGGCTTGTGGCAAACCTTAAAAGACACTTTTTATGGATATCTTTGAGAAATGGCTTTCACCTTGCCACTCTTCCATAAAGGCCAGATTTGTGCAGTGTATGACTGATTGTTGTCCTATGGACAGACTCTCCCACCTCAGCTGTAGATCTCTGCAGTTCATCCAGAGTGATCATGGGCCTCTTGGCTGCATCTCTGATCAGTCTTCTCCTTGTTTGAGAGGAAATTTTTGAGGGACGGCTGGGTCTTGGTAGATTTGCAGTGGTATGACACTCCTTCCATTTCAGTATGATCGCTTGCACAGTGCTTCTTGGGATGTTTAAACTTGTGGAAATCTTTTTGTAACCAAATCCGGCTTTATACATCTCCACAACAGTATCACGGACCTGCCTGTTGTGTTTCTTCATGACGCTATCTGTGCTTTAAACAGAACACTGAGACTATCACAGAGCAGGTGCATTTATATGGAGACTTGATTACACACAGGGGATTATATTTATCATCATCAGACATTTAGGACAACATTGGATCATTCAGAGATTCTCAATGAACTTCTGGAGTGAGTTTGCTGCACTGAAAGTAAAGGGGATGAATAATATTGCACGCCCCAATTTTTAGGTTTTTATTTTTTACAAAAGTTTAAAACAAGCAATAAATTTCTTTCAACTTCACAATTGTGACCCACTTGTTGTTGATTCTTCACCATAACATCAAAATTTTTATCTTTATGTTTCAAGCCTGAAATGTGGGAAAAGGTTGAAATATGCAAGGGGGCCGAATACTTTCGCAAGGCACTGTCTATATGTGTACACAGTATATATATATATATATATATATATATATATATATATATATATATATATATATATATATATACAGTATATATGTATATATATATATATACATAAATATATATATATATATACATATATATATATATATATATGTGTGTGTATATATACATATAACCATACAAGTGCATCTCAATAAATTAGAATATCCTCAAAAAGTTAATTTATTTCAGTAATTCAGTACAAAAAGGGAAACACATTATATAGAGTCATTACACACAGAGTAATCTATTTGAAGTGTTTATTTCTGTTAATGTTGATAATTATGGCTTACAGCCAATGAAAACCCAAAAGTGATTATCTCATAAAATTAGAATATTACATAAGACCAACTGAAAGAATGATTTTAAACTCAGAAATGTTGGTGCCTACTGAAAAGTCTGTACAGTAAATGTGCTCAATACTTTGTCAGGGCTCCTTTTGCATGAATTACTGCATCAATGCAGCGTGGCATGGAGGCGATCAGCCTGTGGCACTGTTGAGGTGTTATGGAAGCCCAAGTTGCTTTGTTATCAGCCTTCAGTTCGTCTGCATTATTTGGTCTGGTATCTCTAATCTTCCTCTTGACAATAGGTTCAGGTCAGATGAATTTGCTGGCCAATCAAGCACAGTGATACTGTGGTTTTTAAACCAGGTATTGGTACTTTTGTCAGTGTGGACAGGTGCCAAGTCCTACTGGAAAACGAAATTTCCATATCCAGAAAGCTTGTTGGTGAGGGAATCATGAAGTGCTCTAACATTTCCTGGTAGACGGCTGCGCTGACTTTGGTCTCGATAACACAGGGCAAAAATATAGAGTGACTCTGGCACACTAACTCTTTCCCATACAGACTGAAGAAACACAGCAAAATTGATGTCAAAATCCTTTTCTTTTCTTTTATTTTTTTGGTGCAAAAAGTGGAACAAATAGTGCTGTACAAGGGTCCGCCAAGGACGTTTCGGCCAACCGGCCTTCCTTGGTCGGACAGACTGGATACAATATTTACAGGTGTAAAGAACAAAGCAAAAGGATATCCATCAATATAGATAATGAAGCATATTCAAATGACATATATGAAAGTGCAGGGGGATAATGAAGAGACAATTGTATAGACTCTTGAGTACCTATCATCGTGCGGAGAATAGGGAATGGGAATCACAGGAATAAGTGCCATATGTGAGTGGTGTGGATATGTGTGAACCCTATATGCATATAGGGTTGTCATGTTGTCATGTTCAGTTATGCACCTGTTCACACGTCAGGTCGAGGAGTGCAGTCAGTCTTTTTTGTCTATATGAAGAGGGTCATACCTTCTGACCGTGTACCCTTCCCCCAGTTGCCACAGGTAATCTTATCCTATATAGCAGGTTCCTACTTGCCCATACACAGGAGGTTTTTAACCTAGAGAGAGGCTTCAGCATAGCGTCAGGGACCCAGTTACAAGATATGCCGTGAAGGGGCAACCGGGCAGATATACAAATAGCCATTTATATATGCTAAATATCTCATTTTTCTCAGATTTTCCTTAGCAGTAATGCAGGTCCATGTTCACACATTCATGGTTTCCATACTTTAGCATTATCAGAGTGCAAACTGTTGTTTTGTATTTTATGTCATGTTCAGTTATGCACCTGTTCACACGTCAGGTCGAGGAGTGCAGTCAGTCTTTTTTTTCCCTATATGCATATATACACCCATATGAGAGAACACTAAAGCATTCCAATTACAGTGGTGGGATAGGGTCAGGTGTGGCAGGTAAGGTAAAGACGCTCACCTAGAGAACAGCAGGGTATAAAGGTGGGTAGGTATATGGAACATAAACACGTAGGTTCAACCTGTCGTGAAGGAGAGAAATATAGTCATATCAAATGGGTCCTAAGGATTCAGACAATGAAGTAAATGGTTGCTATAAGAACATAAATGGTATGGGGCAACCTGTGTGGGGATACACCGTAGGTGGTAGGTAACTCTATAGGGGAGAGACCAAATTACACACTTGTGAAACAATATTGACCAGAGACAATACAAAGGATGTGCAGGAGGTACCTGTCATCAAAGGAACACAATAAGTCCAAGTTTCCTGTGAGGGCTGCAATGTGGTGACTCCAGGTCATATACAGGAGGTTTTAGGTATCGTCAGGATAAATACACATAAGTCAGGCAATAGACTTATGTGTAAAATAAATATGGTCCGAAGGAGGAATGGTCTGCCATAGGTATAAAGGGAAAGTAGGTTGAATAATTACCTAAATCGTCACCAATGTTAAAGTTAGTCTCTGGCGTAATCAGGTTTAAAGGGATCCTAGTGGTCCAGGAGAGATATAACTGTGCCTAAATGGGTATGGAGAGAATGAAAAAGGCAGAGATGGAAGAAACGGTGGGACAAAGGGGGGAAAAAAGGAAGAAAAAAGGAGGGGGGGAAGAGGGGGAGGGGGGAGAAAGAAAGGAGGAAGGAGGAATGGAATTATCTCCTGTGACAAGGTGAATCAAAAAGAGTTTGGTGGATATAGTATACCTGGGATGTTGTGTCAAGACCCAGGGCTATGGACCACTGTGTGCTCTGAAGGTATGATGGACAGGAGGCAGGTAGATGCCTAACCAGGTAGTAGCCTGACTGTATAGGAAATAAGAGAGTCAAAGATGAGACAGTGGTAGCATATGCAGTGTATAACGAAGAAGAGGAGAAAATATACCAATGACTTCAATGGTCTAGCATGGAAAAAGTCCATGGAGTATGGTAGCAGAAGTCCAGGTAACTACTGGCTGGAGGTAAGAGAAGAGTGAGTCTTTACCTTACCTGCCACACCTGACCCTATCCCACCACTGTAATTGGAATTCTTTAGTGTTCTCTCATATGGGTGTATATATGCATATATATGTATATAGGGTTCTCACATATCCACACCACTCACGTACGGCACTTATTCCTGTGATTCCCATTCCCTATTCTCCGCACGATGATAGGTACTCAAGAGTCTATACGATTGTCTCTTCATTATCCCCCTGCACTTTCATATATGTCATTTGAATATGCTTCATTATCTATATTGATGGATATCCTTTTGCTTTGTTCTTTACACCTGTAAATATTGTATCCAGTCTGTCCGACCTAGGAAGGCCGGTTGGCCGAAACGTCCTTGGCGGACCCTTGTACAGCACTATTTGTTCCACTTTTTGCACCAAGAAAATAAAATAAAAGAAAAGGATTTTGACATCAATTTTGCTGTGTTTCTTCAGTCTGTATGGGAAAGAGTTAGTGTGCCGGAGTCACTCTATATTTTTGCCTTATTTCCTCCTGAGCACCTACGTGAGGTGGTGTGAGGTCTCTCTCTTTTAAAAATCGATAACACAGGGGACCTACAACAGCAGATGACATGGCTCCCTAAACCATCACTGATTGTGGAAACTTCACACTAGACCTCAAGCAGCTTGGATTGTGTGCGCCTCCACTCTTCCTCCAGACTCTGGGACCTTGATTTCCAAATGAAATGAAAAGTTTACTTTCATCTTAAAACAACACCTTGGACCACTGAGCAATAGTACAATAGTTGTGAATCTCCCCCAAATTTTTGAATTGCCTTTTCTTAACAATCCTATCAAGGCTGCAGTTATCCGAGTTGCTTGTGCACCTTTTTCTATCACACTTTTTCCTTCCACTCAACCTTCCATTAACATGCTTGGATACAGCACTCTGTGAACAGCCTGCTTCTTTAGCAATGACCTTTGTGGCTTAGCCTCCTTGTGGAGTCTGTCAATGACTGCCTTCTGGACATCTGTCAAGTCAGCAGTCTCCCCCATGATTGTGTAACCTACTGAACCAGACTAAGGGACCATTTTAAGTTCTTAGGAATCCTTTGCAGGTGTTTTATGGTAATTACTCTAATTTTCTGAGATAACCTGTGTGTTTTCATTGGCTGTAAACCATAATCATCAACATTAACAGAAATAAACACTTGAAATAGCTCACTCTGTTTGTAATGACTTTATATAATATATGCATTTCCCTTTTTGTATTGAACTACTGAAATAAATTAACTTTTTGATGATATTTTAATTCATTGAGATGCATTTGTATGTATACACCGTGTGCAGAATTATTAGGCAAGTTGTATTTTAGAGGATTTTTTTTATTATTGATCAACAACTATGTTCTCAATCAACCCAAAAGACTCATAAATATCAAAGCCTAATATTTTTGGAAGTTGGAGTGGTTTTTTTTTAGATTTTGCTATCTTAGGAGGATATCTGTTTGTGCAGGTAACTATTAATGTGCAGAATTATTAGGCAACTTAATAAAATACAAATATATTCCCATCTCACTTGTTTATTTTCACCAGGTAAACCAATACAACGGCACAAAATTTAGGAATAAACATTTCTGACGTGCAAAAACAAAACCCCAAAAAATTAGTGACCAATATAGCCACCTTTCTTCATGATGACACAAAACAGCGAACTATCCATGGATTCTGTCAGTTGCTTGATCTGTTTGCGATCAACATTGCATGCAGCGGCCACCACAGCCTCCCAGACACTGTTCCGAGAGGTGTACTTTTTTCCCTCCTTGTAGATCTCACATTTTATGAGGGACCACAGGTACTCTATGAGGTTTAGATCAGGTGAACAAGGGGGCCATGTCATTATTTTTTCATCTTTTAGACCTTTACTGGCAAGCCACGTTGGGGAGTGGTTGGATGCATGTGATGGAGCATTGTCCTGCATGAAAATCATGTTTTTCTTGAACGATACCGACTTCTTCCTGTACCGCTTGCAGAAGTTGTCTTCCAGAAACTGGCAGTAGGTCTGGGAGTTGAGCTTCACGCCATCCTCAACCCGAAAAGTTCCCACAAGTTGATCTTTGATGATACCAGCCCATACCAGTACCCCACCTCCACCTTGCTGGTGTCTGAGTCAGAATGGAGCTCTTTGCCCTTTACTGATCCAGCCTCTGGCCCATCCATCTGCCCATCAAGAGTCACTATCATTTTGTCAGTCCATAAAGCCTTTGAAAAATCAGTCTTAAAATATTTCTTGGCCCAGTCTTGATGTTTTATCTTTTCTATCTATGTTTCTTGTTCAAAGGTGGTGGTTTTTCAGCCTTCCTTACCTTGGCCATGTCCCTGAGTATGGGACACCTTGTGCTTTTTGATACACCAGTAACATTGCAGCTCTGAAATATGGCCAAACTGGTGGCAAATGGCATCTTGGCAGCTTCACGCTTTATTTTCCTCAATTCATGGGCAGTTATTTTGCCCCTTTTTTGCCCAACACGCTTCTTGCAACCTTATTGGCTATTTGCCATGAAAGGCTTGATTGTTCGGTGATCACGCTTCAAAAGTTTGGCAATTTCAAGACTGCTGCATCCCTCTGCAAGACATCTCACAATTTTGGACTTTTCAAAGCCCCTTAAATCTCTCTTCTGACCCATTTTGCCAAAGGAAAGAAAGTTGCCTAATAATTATGCACACCTTATATAGGTTGTTGATGTCATTACACCGCACCCCTCCTCATTACAGAGATGCACATCACCTGATTTACTTATATGGTAGTTGGCTCTCAGGCCTATACAGCTTGGAGTAGGATGACATGTATAAAAAGTATCATGTGATCAAAATACTCATTTGCCTAATTCTGTACACGGTATATATATATATATATATATATATATATATACAGTGCCTACAAGTAGTATTCAACCCCCTGCAGATTTAGCAGGTTTACACATTCGGAATGAACTTGGCATTGTGACATTTGGACTGTAGATCAGCCTGGAAGTGTGAAATGCACTGCAGCAAAAAAGAATGTTATTTCTTTTTTTTTCTTTTTTTTTAAATTGTGAAAAGTTGATTCAGAGGGTTATTTATTATTCAACCCCTCAAACCACCAGAATTCTGTTTGGTTCCCCTAAAGTATTAAGAAGTATTTCAGGCACAAAGAACAATGAGCTTCACATGTTTGGATTAATTATCTCTTTTTCCAGCCTTTTCTGACTAATTAAGACCCTCCCCAAACTTGTGAACAGCACTCATACTTGGTCAACATGGGAAAGACAAAGGAGCATTCCAAGGCCATCAGAGACAAGATCGTGGAGGGTCACAAGGCTGGCAAGGGGTACAAAACCCTTTCCAAGGAGTTGGGTCTACCTGTCTCCACTGTTGGGAGCATCATCCGGAAGTGGAAGGCTTATGGAACTACTGTTAGCCTTCCACGGCCTGGACAGCCTTTGAAAGTGTCCACCCGTGCCAAGGCCAGGCTTGTCCGAAGAGTAAAGGCTAACCCAAGGACAACAAGGAAGGAGCTCCGGGAAGATCTCATGGCAGTGGGGACATTGGTTTCAGTCAATACCATAAGTAACGTACTCCACCGCAATGGTCTCCATTCCAGACGAGCCCGTAAGGTACCTTTACTTTCAAAGCGTCATGTCAAGGCTCGTCTACAGTTTGCTCATGATCACTTGGAGGACTCTGAGACAGACTGCTGCAAGGTTCTCTGGTCTGATGAGACCAAGATCGAGATCTTTGGTGCCAACCACACACGTGACGTTTGGAGACTGGATGGCACTGCATACGACCCCAAGAATACCATCCCTACAGTCAAGCATGGTGGTGGCAGCATCATGCTGTGGGGCTGTTTCGCAGCAAAGGGGCCTGGCCATCTGGTCCGCATCCATGGGAAGATGGATAGCACAGCCTACCTGGAGATTTTGGCCAAGAACCTCCGCTCCTCCATCAAGGATCTTAAGATGGGTCGTCATTTCATCTTCGAACAAGACAACGACCCAAAGCACACAGCCAAGAAAACCAAGGCCTGGTTCAAGAGGGAAAAAATCAAGGTGTTGCAGTGGCCTAGTCAGTCTCCTGACCTTAACCCCATTGATAACTTGTGGAAGGAGCTCAAGATTAAAGTCCACATGAGACACCCAAAGAACCTAGATAACTTGGAGAAGATCTGCATGGAGGAGTGGGCCAAGATAACTCCAGAGACCTGTGCCGGCCTGATCAGGTCTTATAAAAGACGATTATTAGCTGTAATTGAAAACAAGGGTTATTCCACAAAATATTAAACCTAGGGGTTGAATAATAATTGACCCACACTTTTATGTTGAAAATTTATTAAAATTTAACTGAGCAACATAACTTGTTGGTTTGTAAGATTTATGCATCTGTTAATAAATCCTGCTCTTGTTTGAAGTTTGCAGGCTCTAACTTATTTGCATCTTATCAAACCTGCTAAATCTGCAGGGAGTTGAATACTACTTGTAGGCACTGTGTATATATATATATATATATATATATATACACATAGACACACACACTAGCAGGGGGGAAGCAAAAAAAATATGTTTTGTTTTACTTCCCTAAGAAATACAGAATGCAGCATTTTATTATGATGAGGTTGGAAATGATTTTCAGATGCTTCGGTGGTGGACTTGATCAGAGACTGTCTTATGGGTGATAATCGTTAAAATGTGTTCCTTGATCACAAACAGGAATGTCTATGTATGGAGTGATAGCAGCTGTATTTGATCTACTTCAGCATATATTCCATGTGGAATATAGATTTCACAGGATAACTGATACTAGATATACAATGATCGGTCATTACATTACTACCACTGACAGGTGAAGTGAAAACAATTAGAGTCTTCTTATAATGCCACCTGTCAAGGGATTGCATATATTAGGCAACAAGTCAGTTCTATAAATTGATGTGTTGCATGCAAGTACAATGGCTTATTGCGATTGAAAAGGGTTCATTTGTGGTGGCTAGAAAGCTGGTTTACTGGTCCTCCAAATGGGCAAGTCTTTCTGTTTCAATCAAAGTTATCAAAGGAAGCATGATTGCTGATGATTGACAAAGTTGTGGGCACCCAAGGGTCCTTTAAGGCTGCTTCCAATCTATGGAGACCCCCACCTCGCAATATACAAGATTTAAGTTATTTGTTGATTGCACCAGATACCAGAGGACACCATTAGAGGTCTGGTTAAGTCTATGCCTCATCCGGTCAGAGTTGTTTTGGTGGTGTAACTGGTTCTTACAGCTTTTACATCTAGAAAATATCAACTTTTTCTACAAGTGAATATATAACCTTTTGGTGTAGAGAAAGGGGCATCTTTTCTTCCAACACCATATATTTTCTTTGTCCTTCCCTGCTAAATATCTGTAAACATTCACAAAGTTAAAAAAAACTTTCTAGTGTTAGACCTGGGGGATGCAACTGCACATTTTAAATTAAATAATGGCGTGGCACGGAAGACCTCCAATGAGGCACTGGCTGTTGCCATACATATTGTGACAAACTACCACTAGGTTTCACCAGATGCAACTAGTGACAGGGAAGTCAAACAAACCAGTGGTCAGTGGCTATTAAGTTACGTATGGAACACAGAGATGAAGCAAAGCCGAGGACGGAGCACAAGCTGGAGGTCGGAAGCCAGAAAGTCACGTAATGCACACTGGGTGGAAGCAGAGCCGAGGTCAGGTACAAGTCAGAGGTCAGAAGCAATGAAGTCACGTAAGGTACACTGGGGAAAAAGGGAGACAAGGTCAGGGTACAAGCCGGAGGTCAGTAGCCAGGGAACAACATCAGAGTCAGGGACACGGGAGGACAGAGGTAACAACAGGTCCATTGTAGGAGGACAAGACCAAAGCACAAACAGGAGCCAGAGCACTTACTACAGGCAGGAACTATGACTGGCAGCATTCCGGGTGATGTTGCTCTCTAATGAAGCAGAGAAATTACCTGGTATGAGGCACCTGGAGAGAGGCCCCTCCCAACACCAGTGCTGGAACCGAGGACAGGTAACCACCCATCGAAAGGTGCAAAATACAAAACAGAACACCGACTCTGCTGGAGAGCAGAGCACCATGGATTAGAACCATGACTCATGTACTCATCTTATAAAAAAATAAATTTCTTTCAGACATGAGTGCACAAAGTAAAAAGAGTCTTAGGTCTCGTTAGTAGTCTAAAACATGGCTATGTAATCTTCTAAAAGATTGAGGTCCATTAAGTTCAACCATTCTCCAGCATTATTTTAACAAATTTACAATTTTTTTACTTGGTTGTTTAGCACCATTATTGTACACAGTGCTTTACAGACATAATCAACTCTGTCCCCATCGGGTCATACAATCTAATTTACCTATCTGTGTGTTTGGAGTGTGGAAGGAACCGGAGTACCCGGAGGAAGCCCACACAAACACAGGGAAAACATACACAAATATGGCACGAGGTATGAGTGACTCTTTTCTGAATCCTCTTACTCCAGTATATAGCTATGTTTAGGGAGCTTCTGCACGTTAAGGCAAACTATGTAAATGACCTAAGAATTTATATACTGTAGGCTGCACACATATAAATAAATCTCAAGTCATTTAGATTCAGGAGCGACACAATCTTGAATAAATTAAGTCTTGTGCATATATATATACAATGCATGACTTAGTGTGTGGGTGTGAGTGTGACCTTCCAAGCTATTATTCTGATACAGGGTATATGACATTAGTTTTGGAGTAGTTACATTTATGTCATATTGAATTCATTACAAAGCTGTGATATATTGTTCTGCTATAGTAACTGTTACATTTCTTACATCAAGGATAATTGTTAAAATAACTAGATGCACAGTTTAATTTAAGAAACTAAATAGCGAACCTCAGGTCACTATGAGCTTGTATGGTTTTTTTGGGTATATATTTATCTGAAAATGCATGAGTACAGTAATGTAGTGTTTACGGACACAGGATAATATAGGGTTAATCCTCCCATGAAGACTGGAAAAGCTTTCAGACTAATTTTGTGCAGTGTTAATTGAACTGTTACATTGATGGTTGCCAAAATGATCATGACTGGCCATTGTCAGCATTGACTGCATTCCGGACTATGAAACAAATACAGTGCTAGTGTAATGACCAGTTTTGCATTTGTAAAGAAGTCTCCCGAGGGGTTTGATTAAAAATTCTGACTCAAACCTGAAGAAAAATATTACAGGACGACTCTCGGCTTAATCACTATGTGCTATTTAATTAAAATCCCGCTTTCCCATGTTCTAAGTTCTACGCAGGGCTGAATAAGAGCTGACAGCTGCTTATGGCACAATTAATAAAACCATTTATTTGGCCTGAAATTCTTTTTCCACAAAAAAAAATAAAAAATCAGATTAAAAATAGTTATAGCATCTACGAAATCCTCCCAAATGGGACTGGATACATAGTTACATAATTATGTGAGCTGAACTTGGTAGAAAGTCTTTACGTGCATGCTGAAGGCAACAAGTCCAGTCCCTGGGGATCGAGCGGGATCTATTTCAATGCTTTTTGTATCTTTTTTTCTTGTAATTTATTATGCCATTTTAGCTGTATAGATTTTATTGTATAACAGTTTAATGCACTGTTCATATATCTTTATGGATAGCATCAATAGCATTTTCATTTACTGGTATTTATAGTCATTGTAAATTAATTGTCCACCAGATGCGGATTATAGTTCTCCGTACAATGGCCAACCTTTAATATCAGAGAAAATAGCAAAGGATGGGAAAAATATAGATACTCTCTGCAGATGTGCCCTTGGTTGGACCAATCCTGCAAGGCTAAAGCCAACCACTGCGACCACTGTACAATATATATTTGGGTCATCTCTATATTTGTTTTACAAGTAAAATCTTATTAACTATTATTCATAATCAACTTGTTACAATGAGATATTATGTAGGTTGATTTATCATTCTCCAGAGCCTTAAATATCCAAAATGCTAAAATAGCACAATTCTTAAAGGGAACCTGTCAGGTTCTGTATGCATCCAGAGCCACGAGCAGTTCTGGGTGCATATTGCTAATCTTTGCCTTACTGTCCCTGTATACTCTAGCATAGATAAAGAGATCTTTAGAAAAAGTACCGTATTTTTTGTTTTATAAGATGCACCAAATTATAAGACGCACCCCAAATTTGGAGAAAAAAAAGGTGAAAAAAAAATATGGGGTCCGTTTTATAATCTGGTGGTGTCTTACCAGGGAGAGGGGGCAGCAGCGGAGCGAGAGTCACATAAGGCAGAGGTGGTATTGGAGTACGGTGATGCTGGCACTGGTACAGAGGGAGGCCCAGATACTCACTGTGGTCTCTGCTCTGTGCGGGGCTGGTGACGCCGCTCTGCTCTGTGCGGGGGGCGGTGAGTCACTGGCCATTCTGAAGATGTTGGCGATCTACGGTGAGGGCTTCAAATAATGGCGGTCGGAGTCGGCACATGCGCAGATGAGAGCTTGAGCTGAGAGCTCCATCTGCGCGTGCGCTGACTCTAGGTGCCATTATTTGAATCCCAGACCGCCGACATCTTCAGAATGACTGCTCTCCGCACAGAGCAGCCACGAGCCGAGTGGAACAGAGCAGCCGCGCACTGAGCAGAACAGAGCAGCCGCGCACAGAGCAGAGCAGAGCAAAGCCGAGCAGAGTGGCGCTGCCCGATGCACTCAACAGTACCGTACTGACCAGCGCTGGCAGCACCCGGTAAGCTACATTTGGATTTTAAGAAGCACCCCTTATTTTCCTCACAAATTTTTGGGAGGAAAAGTGCGTCTTATAATCCAAAAAATACGGTATTTCTAAAGATCTTTTATCTTATGCTTATGTTAATGAGCTCAGGTAATAGTCCCAAGGGCGTTATATTCCCTGACTAGTCCACAGGGGTATACTAACATGCTATTTAATGCAGCGTCACCAGCGTTGCAGGTCATACCTGTGATTGCTGTTACCGTGCTTCTGAATGCCCGCACTTCCGGTATGAAGCCGGGTGTATGCGTCCCAGCTTCAGAGAGGTCTAGTGTGCATGATCGGAGGTGTCCGGCATTCAGAAGCGTGGTCACAGTGAACACAGGTACGCGCGGCTCCACTTGTGATGCTGCATTGAATAGCCCTGTGGGTGTGCTAACATGCTAAGAGGACGGACTAGTCGAGGGATATAATGCCCTTGGAACTAGTCCCTGCACTCATTAGCATAAGATAAAAGATCTTTAGAAATACTTTTTAAAGAGCTTTTTATCTATGGTAGTGTATACAGGAACAGTTACGCAGGGATTAGCACCCAGAACTGCTCCTGGTCCTGGGTGCATATTGCACCTGAAAGGTTCACTTTAATATCTATTACAAGAATAAAAGTTGTAAAGAAGCTATAAATCGAGCTTTCATTATGCAGTTCCCCGCCAAGTCCCTTCCTCTTTGCTGCTACAATAGCTTCCATTCTTCTGGGAGCTCATTCTTCAACATTTTTGAGTGTCTTGGTAATTTCAGCCCTTGTTAGGTCAGACACCAATGTTGATTGAAAAAAGTTTGTTTAAAAGAACTGAGAGTCCTCAGTAGTTGATACCTTTTAATGGCTAACTGAAAAGATGGTAATAATAGCAAGCTTTCGAGACTACTCAGGTATGGTATGATACCATGCCTGATGAAGAGACCAGAGAGAGACCAGATAAAGAAGTATATTTCATTACTCCACAGAACACATTTCTCTTGCTTCAGAGTCTAGTGGCTTGTGCTTTACATCACTCCATCTAACACTTTTTCATTGTGCTTGATGATGTAAAACTTGTTTGCAGCAGCCTGGCCATGGAAAAAGTTCCCAGCATACAGTTTGTGACATGATGTTAATGCCATATGACGTTATTGAGCCTACAAAGCATTTTATGCGCTATGCTCCTGAGGACTTGGTGACCCCACTCTATAACTCCTCAGTAGTTGGTGACTCAGCTCTATAACACCTCAGGACTTAATGACCTCACTCTATATCACCTCAGGACTTTGTGACCCCACTCTATATCACCTCAGGACTTGGTGACCCACTCTATATTTCCTCAGAACTTTTTTGACTCCACTCTATAACTCCTCAGAACTTGGTGACCTGCTCTATAACATCTCAGGACTTGGTGACTCCAGTCTATGACACGTCAAGACTTGGTGACCCGCTCTATAACTCTTCAGAACGTTGTGACCCCCCACTATAACTCCTCAGGACTTGGTGACCCCCCTCTATAACTCCTCAGGACTTAGTGACCCGCTCTATAATGCCTCAGGACTTGGTGACCCCGCTCTACATCTCCTCAGACCTTGGTGACCCTGCTCTTTAACACCTCAGGGCTTTGTGAACCCCGCTTTATAATACCTCAGGACTTGGTGACCCCTGATATATACCTTTATAACTTGCACTGCACCTTTGTGGCTAAATTGCTGTTGTTATGAAGCGCTTCTGCTTCTCAATAGATTATTTTGCAGACCAATAGATTCATTATTTTTTGCTATACTTTTTTATTGAAACAAAAAATAGCATTTTTTTTGCTCCCCCTTTTCATATCTATGCTTGTGCTACATTTTTTTTTTATAAATCAATATTTTACTGCTTTAGTCTAACACTATGGTTATATTTTACAATAAATTAGGGTATCTTTGTTGGAAGCAAGAGGTAATATCTGGCAAAATATTTGCTTTTAGAATAAGTTTTAATGAAAGTGCACCCACATGAATCATGAAGGAACGAGCGACCTCTGAACATTGCATTTTCCATTTTTCTTTTCGATACTAGCCACATTCAGATTTCTCTAGGTTACTGGACAAGGACACAAGGCATATCATACTGCTGATCGTTGTGAGCTGGCCATCAGTATTTTTAGTTCTGAAATACAACTTCTTCACAACTTGTGATGAATAGGCACAGTTTGTAGTGAGGTCAGCTGATGGCCACAGTTTGACATGGCAAAAGTTCTATGTCTGCAGTCTCCTCTAATATAAATCTGTCAGTGCTTGAAAAGAGTAAATTGTATTGATTATAATCACACTTCTGCAGGCGGTTAGTTAAAAAGATGCTTCACGATGGCTAGAAAGTATGCTAATTTCTCAATTTATGAGGACATCGGTTTAATTCATTCTGTGCTGATGTTTTTGTCTGTTACCAGACTTGGCACTTTTTTGCAAGTTAACCTGGGCCTCATTAATCAGTTCACATAAAAAGTCTTAGCAATCTACTGAGGCAAATTTAACCCAGGAATAGAGTTGCTTCCAAATTTAGAACCAAGCAAATTGCTTACACAGAATTGGCAAGGCTTATTGCTCCACATGATGTGCCAAAGCCCCCTGCAATACAAGAATTTTATCGGAAAAAAAAAAATGCCTGGAATTGTAATGGATTCTATAGGAATATATTTATAGATAGATAGCTGTAGGATGGATAGATAGAAAGAGATTGAAAGATAGATAGTTTAAGGATGGATAGATAGATATATAGATAGATAGATAGATAGTTGGAGGATGGATAGATAGATAGATAGATAGTTTAAGGATGGATAGATAGATAGATATATAGATAGATAGATAGATAGTTGGAGGATGGATTCAGCTCCATGAAGGAGGAAGAGAAAACATATCCTGCTGGGGGAAGAAGAGAGCACAGTGGAGATAGCAGCGTGGTATGTGAGCGAATGTCATAGACTTCGAGAAAGAGAACTATAAAAAACCATGGACTTCCATAGCCCCCACCCTTGATGTGCACCCATCCATCTTTCCTACAGTCCCCACCATGGAGGTGTCCCCATCTATCCTTTCTACAGTCCTCACCCTGGATGTTCTCCCATCCATCCTTCCTACAGTCCCCATCCTCGATGTGTCCCCATCCATCCTTCCTACAGTCCCCACCCTGGATGTTCTCCCAGCCATCCTTCCTACGGTCCCCACCCTGGATGTGCTCCCATCCATCCTTCCTACAGTCCCCACCCTGGAGGTGCCCCCATCCATCCTTCCTATAGTCCCCACCCTGGAGGTGCCCCCATTCATCCTTCCTATAGTCCCCATCCTTTAGGGACCCCCATCCATTCTTCCTACAGTCACCACAGTGGATGTGCCCCCATCCATCCTTCCTACAGTCCCCACCCTAGATGTGCTCCCATCCATCTTTCCTACAGTCCCCACCCTGGAGGTCCCCCATTCATCCTTCCTACAGTCCCCACCCTGGAGGTCCACCATTCATCCTTCCTACAGTCCCCACCCTAGATGTGCTCCCATCCATCCTTCCTACAGTCCCCACCCTGGAAGTCCCCCATTCATCCTTCCTACAGTCCCCACCCTGGATGTGCCCCCATCCATCCTTCCTATAGTCCCCATCCTGGAGGTGCCCCCATCCATCCTTCCTCCTGTCCCTACCCATCAACCCATCATCCCCACAGTCCCAGTCCCTAGTGTGCAGTTGCTTTGGCAAAACTAATTTGTATTTGGTCCTGCCAATAAAGCTGATTTGATTGATGGTTTGATGGATGGCTAGATAGAAAGACAGACAGACAGACAGACAGACAGACAGATAGATAGATAGATAGATAGATAGATAGATAGATAGATAGATAGATAGATAGGTAAGCATGGTTGACCTTAGGGAGATCAACATCCAGCACCGCGGAGACACCATCACGTGTTTTTCAACGCAGTGATTCTAGAGCAATGCCCCCTGGGAAATATGCAAAACAAGAAAGCCGCGGAGACACCATCACATGTTTCTCAATGCTGGCAGGAAACTAGCCAGGTCATTCACCGGGAAGGAACAACCACGGGAAGGGCAGTATCCAGTCAAGGAAACCACTTATGCCAAAACATGGTATCCATCCACAGACAGCTGTTTCGGGGTATTTGCCCCTCATCAGTGTGGAGTAGGAAACTGGCTACTACTGGTTGTATTTTTGCATGTCAGAAATGTTTGTTTCTAAACTTTGTGCAGTTATATTGGTTTACCTGGTGAAAATAAACAAGTGAGATGGGAATATATTAATATTTGATATTTATGAGTATTTTGGGTTGATTGAGAACATAGTTGTTGATCAATAATAAAAAAAATCCTCTAAAATACAACTTGCCTAATAATTCTGCACACAGTGTATAGATAAATAGATAGATAATGGATGGATGGATATATAGATAGATACTTTAGTTTAGATAGAAAGAATGCTGGGGTAACTATATGTCGTACAGAATATACTCAACAATAATTATGACTAATTATGGACACCTTTGAAATGGAAAAAGTAAAAGATAATGGATATGAGATGTTGGTGTCTAGGATATTGCTGTCTTTACTAGATCTTGCACAGTTTTACTTCTCAGTCTGCAATGGGTGGTCTTTTGTCTCTCTACACACAGACCCAGCTTTTCCCCCCTCCTCCTGCAGATTGCTTGCATGCATTCTTCCCTTTTTACATTCTGATACAGTGTAACCTCTGTGATCTGACTTCCGTTTATATTTGGATGTTTGTTTCCCTCCCCACACTGATTTATTATGTACAATTGACCTTACCCCTACTGCTGATATCTCTAACAATGTTAAAAACAGCAGCACTTTGCAAAGATAGTGACAATGTGCTTTTTTAGAATCTGTCACAAGTCATACAACCCACTATATAGAGGAGTTACACAGACTTTACAACAGCAAATAGAACAATATGTAATGAAGATTAATAAGAAAGTTGTCTAATTATGCAATTATGAAGCAAATGAACAGTACAGAATCAGTACAAAGCTATCCATATTTTACAGATGTTAATTACTATTTTCTCAAAATGACTCCATGTTCTGTCTTGTCCTACAGCTCCGTGAACATCTGGCAAAAGGTCAGCGCTTATTGGCAGGACAAGGAATGACCCAGGTAGTGCGGAGCATGTTGGAATTGGTGTCAACTAAGAACTACTACAGTGGAGACCTCCTTTCCTGTGTTGAGATCCTGCGCAATGTAACTGATACGTATAAAAGAGCCACGTATGTTCCATCCTTTGAGGACATTCAGGTAGGTGTACATCAAGGTATACAAAGTAGAATGCGTTCCACTGATATGACTTGGCTAATAGACTGGAGCCAGTCAAATTTACAGATTGTTGATGGTGTAGAGGGTGAACTCGCATGAATAAATCATTATTTTAAACAATATTAGCACAGCTAATGGGAGTCAAGTGCCAAATTAAGAATATAATTAATTACATTAGTGAGATTCCTAAAACAACATTTGAAGATTACACAAAGATTAAATAAGCAAACAAATATATAGTGGCAGTCAATGAGGGTTGTCTGGTACAATAACTCAAAACTACGTGTTTCCTGTTTTCTTTAAAATGTAATTGCATTGCCAGTATCCCATATTGATTCCGCTCATTGCTTCATCCTCTGTTTCGGTTACACATGTAAACGATTACATAGTCACCACCCCGGCTTCTCCTGCCCAGCGGCTCGTCATGTCCTCCTGTCGGTTGTACATTTTACCTTGAGCTGTGCTGCAGAGGCCGGCTTGTATTTCCACACGTAACATTCAGACAGAGCCCGTAAGTGCTGTCACAGGGAGCTGTAGCACACACATAAAAGGCTCTTTTGCTTGTTAACAGAGCTCATGTTGTGTATAATGTGATATTACGGCCAGCACACAGTGCTGTGCAGGCTGCTCTCTCTCATTATTCTCTTGCCCTCTTTTCTTAATCCTCGACGCACCGTTTTTGTTCTATCTATTTTTATTATTATTTTGTGGCTGTCATTTTTTTCTTCTCTTTCCCTTCAGTTTTGCCATTGTTGTCTTTCTGGAGCAGGATAATATTCTGTTATGAACAACACCCTAAGTGCTTTTCTCCTATTACATATGTTCTATATGTGCAATGTCGTGCTCGATGTTAGGACAATGCTCTAACCCCAACATTTATATCTAATCCCTACATGGGCAACTTTTGCCTAATCTCACACTTTGGATTTGGAAACAAGAGTTATTGGTTTTCTAATAGTAAAATGCATCTATCCATCTATCTATCTATCTATCTATCTATCTATCTGTCTGTCTGTCTGTCTGTCTGTCTGTCTGTCTATCTATCTGTCTGTCTGTCTATCTATCTGTCTATCTATCTATCTATCTATCTGTCTATCTATCTATCTTATCATCTGTCTGTTGCTCTATAAAAATGCATCTATCTGTGTATCTATCTATCCCTCTATCTATTATTTCTCCTTCTATCATCTATCTGTCTATTCCTCTATTTATCTATCTCTCCCATATTTATCTATCTCTTTATCTATCTATCTATCTATCTATCCATCTATCTATCCCTCTATCTATTATCTATCTATCCGTATATCATCTATCCATCCTTTTATCTATCTATCTATCTATCCATCCATCTATCTATCTATCTATCTATCTACCTATCCAACTTTTTATCTATGTATCTATCCATCTATATATCTATCCCTCTATCCATTATCTATCTATCCGTATATCATCTATCCATCCTTTTATCTATCTATCTTATCTATCTATCTACTGAGTAGTGGGAGAAAGACAGGCACATAGGGTTTTAACCGATAAACAACAATAGGAGGATTATAGGGTGCACTCACCTATAGATGTTGTGAGACAGTCACAACACCTGATGGAGCATTGAGGCTGATGGAGACATCTGCGGACCCATCAGAAAGGAACAGAAACTTCTAAAGAAAATCGGGGATCATCGCCGTGCTTATCACCATTGAATCCAATGAATAATTTTCAGGTCATTTATTGAAGAAGTACAAGTTTACACATTTCAGGGGTCTTTGCCCCCTTCCTCAGGACAAGTAGATAGTGATCTTCTGTGTCATTATCTACTTGTCCTGAGGAAGGGGGCAGAGACCCCTGAAAGGCGTAGACTTCTACTTCTTCAATAAATGACCTGAAAATTATTCATTGGATTCAATGGTGATAAACGCGGCGATGATCCCCGATTTTCTTTAGAAGTTTCTGTTTCTATCTACTGGCAGACGCAGATAAATAGCGGCCTCTGTGCAAGAACAATATATGGGTCATTTTCAGTTTAATAGCGCACCAAAATTTACAATTCCACCTGTTTTGGAGGTAGAAATGGGCAGTTAAACATGTTGCACCAATAGTGTGTCAACCCCTGTATTTATCCCTCTATCTATTAAATATCTATCTCTCTATCTATCTATCTATCTATCGATCTATCTATCTATCACTCTATCTATCTATCTATTTATCTATCTATCTATCTATCTATCTATCTATCTATCTCTCCATCTATCCCTCTATCTATCCCTCTATCTATCTCTCTATCTATCCATCTATCTATCTATCTATCTATCTATCTATCCATCTATCTCTCTATCTATCTCTCTATCTATCTCTCTATCTATCTATCTATCCATCTATCTATCTATCTATCTATCTATCTATCTATCTATCTATCTATCTATTATAGCGGCACAGCAGCCAGCATGTGGTCATGTTGCAGAAGAAAGCTTGACTTACTGATCGGTGCCGTTCTCAAACTGACTGTAGCTGAAAGCAATTTAGTAGATAATGACTGTGACTTAGGCCCGTTTCACACGTCAGCGAAAAACACAGACGTCTTTAACTGGCGTGTAAAACACGCACATGTCCCTGCGTGTGCCGAAAATCACGGCACACGTGGGTTGTCTAAGTGCAATCCGGGCTCCGTTCTCCGTGGCCCGTGATTGCACTTAGAGATTCACTCACCTGCGCCCGCTCTCGCTGTCCATGGTGCTGATCGCTCCCGCGACGCATCATCCGGCCGGCGGTGGCCCCTGCAGGAGCTGCTTCCGGGTCGGCTGTGTCGCGCATAATGAATATGCGCGACAGTAATCAGCCGGCTTAGAAGGAGCAGGGAGGACGGGCTGCAGAGGACATCGCTGGACGCCGGGTGAGTTAAAATGTTTATTATTTTAAATGCACGTTTTTTTCTGGCACGTGTTTCACGGACCACACCACTGCGTGGTCCGTGGAACATCAGTGATGCCAGAAAAAATGGACATGTCTCCGTGCAGCAATCACGCACACGCGGGTACGCTGCACGGAGACACGTGCAGTGACAAATCACTGACGTGTGAGCAGACCCATTCATTATAATGGGTCTGCGTATGTCAGTGATTCTGGTACGTTTAAAAAAAGCACAAACGTACCAGAATCACTGACGTGTGAAAGGGGCCTTAAGCTGACATTTTGCTGCATTATCATGCGACCATTAATAATGTGATACTATTTGGCTGCATTAATTTTAAACACCGCCCCAACCTCATGTTGGTGCATTTTCATCCTCGGCATGTCACCCGTGCCTGGTCATGGCCAGTTTTAGGATTTGTTTCTCTGAAGATGTTCACTCATTGCTATATACGATCTTGCACGAGGAGAGAATCTGAGGTTTCCATGGTATCCCAGCTAGCTTTTCTCCTCTCTCCCACTCATTTCTAAGTCAAGCTGTGTAATAAAACTCTCACCGTCATTATTAAAATCCCGGTCCGGATCTACATTTGGTACAGTCAGGGTGTGTGCACACGTTGCGTTTTTCTGGCATGTTTTTTTCCTGAGCAGTTTTGTTACAAAACCTGAAGGATTTTCTATTACCAGTGTAATGAATGGTCTTCCTGAGGTCTTCTTGCTTAGTTTTACCTCGCAGAGTTAAATCTGCAGCATGGCAATCCTTTTAGTGTTTTTGCTGCAGATTTCACCCATACTAATGAGTAGAGAAAGTCTGCAGCAAGAATGCATGTAAAAAAAATGCAAGAAAATGTGACTTGAGTCATAAAGTCATAAGACACCTCTTTTTTCCCAGCAACCATTCTAATACCAAATTTACTAAGAGATATAATTGACACTTTTGATATAAGAGCAGAGCTAGAAAATACCTACATGGTTCTGCCTGTCTATTCACACTGTTCTATTCAGGTAGAAGCTATCATAGATGCAATGGGATCTGTACAATGGCAAATTATTGCATTGATATTCAAAGAGTTTAAATTAAAAATGAGTTTTGTCAGTCTTAAGTTATTTTTGTGATCGTTCTGTATTTTTCTTACTTCAACTCTTTCACGACCTTGGATGTATTGATTTATCCAATGTACTGTCCTTGCCTTTGATGCGGGCTTCCACGTCGAGCCCACATCTTTCCCTGCTCATGTCAGCTGATCTGATCAACCACTGATCTGCCCGTGGCTGTTACTAGAGATGAGCGAGCCTCTAAAGGCTCGAGTTCGGTTCGGTTCATCGAACGGAGGCCGCGTTCGAGTTTGGCTCGACTAACCGTTCGACAAACCTCTCGAACCCCATTGAAAACAATGGGAGGCAAACACAAACACATAAAAACACATTATAAATGTACACAAACAGTTAATAAACATTGCCATAACACTTACAGGTCACCGCGATGTGTCCTGCACTTTGTCTCCCGCCGCTTTTCCTCCCGATAATCGCTGCGTCCTCCCGGTAACCAGCACTGATGATAGGACCTATCGTGACGTCAAAATAGCATGTGACCAGTCACGTGTCTATTATCTCATTGGCTACAGACTGGTCACATGGCTAGACATCATGCTAGGCCCTGTCAGTGCATCTCTCCGGTACGCGGTAATCGTTTGTGTATCTCCGTGTACCAGCGAGATGCTCTGGCCCACGGTCGGCTTCCCCGTTCTGCTTCCCCGTTCCGTTATTCACTGGCTGCCACAGCCGGTCAATAACGGAGATCACCGATGCTATAGCAACGCGCCTGTCAGCGGTGACGTCACCGCTTACATCCTGCAGTCTCTGCTACTCACTGAGTGATATAGACTGCACTGGAAGCAGCAGCGTCTTCCTCCCATGCAGCGCTGTCTGATGTAGCAGAGCTACATGGGTTGAAGGAGAAAGAAGACAGAAGACCATAGATGGTGGAAGGATGCAAGAGAGTAATGAACATGGAGTTTCTAAGTGTGTCTGTGTATTTATTTCTATTAAAGTATTTTTTCTCTGTTTGGTGTCCTTTTTTAACCCTTTATTGGAGATTCTTAATGGCCGGGTCAAACTTGCCTGACATTAAGAATCTCTGACTTAATACTAGCTAGTAAAACAAAGCTAGTATTAACTCATTATTACCCAGCAAGCCACCCGTCACCAGGGCAGCTTGTAGAGTTGGATACAGCACCAGATGATGGCGCTTCTATGAAAGCGCCATTTTCTGGGGCGGCTGCGGACTGCAATTCGCAGCAGAGGGGCCCAGAAAGCTTGGGCACCCTGAGCTGCCGATTCCAATCCCCAGCTGCCTAGTTGTACCTGGCTTGACACAAAAATTGGGCGACGCCCACGTCAATTTTTTTTTAATTATTTAATGTGCTGTGGAGCACGCATTGGCGTGTTTGACGGTGGGAGACCAACGACCCCCTACTCTGTGTAAGCAGCGTACGCTGGTAACCAGGGTACACATCGGGTTACTAAGCAAAGCGCTTTGCTTAGTTACCCAATATTTACCCTGGTTACCAGGGTACAATGCTTAGCGCTGGCTCCCTGCACACATAACCAGGGTAAATATTGGGTAGCTAAGCAAAGCGCTTTATTTAGTAACCCGATGTGTACCTTGGCTACCAAGCGCAGAGTCGCTGGTCACTGGTGAGATCTGCTTGATTGACAGCTCACCAACGACTATGTAGCAACGCACCAGCGATCCTGACCAGGTCAAATCATGGTCGGAATCGCTGGTACGTCGTTTAGTGAGATGGTACCCTTACAGGCTTAGTTTTATTCTTATTTGCATTGTGACTACTTAGATTACCAAAAAGAGCTGTTTTGGATCCCGAGCGGCTTTCTATTAAAAATGTGTTCACCTGCAGATAAAATCTCTGTAGTCTGATGTGATGCAGCTTAAACCCTTTTCACCTGGCTGGGTGGGTAGGGTTTCAGAAGCATCTGCAGCTGAACATCATCATTTTACCACCATTGAGAGACTCAGAGGCTTCAAAGGGAACTCACTAGGGTGCCATCTCCCATCGTTCACAGAAGGGAGCCAGCTCATTGTGCCGGATTGGCGACGAACAACCCATCACTAATTGTGACATAGATGCACTGCGTTAGAACACATTATCTTTACATATTCTGCTACTTGACCAACTATATAATGGTTGTTCTTTTATTCTTGATCTTATTGCTATATATGTTTTTACTCATGATGAGATTTCATTCATGATGTTATCGGTATATACCGTATGTGTTTATTCTTGATGTTATTGCTATATATATTTATTCTTGATGTTATTGATATATGTTTTTATTATTAATGTTATTGCTATACATGTGTGTATTCTTCATGTTATTGCTATATATGTGTTTATTCTTAATGTTATTGCTATATATGTTTTTGTTCTTGATATTATCGCTATATATGTGTTTATTTTTTATGTTATTAGTATATATGTGTGTTTATTTTTGATATTGCTATATATGTGTTTATTCTTGATGTTATTGCTGTGTATTATTTTACTCATGATGATATTTCAAGCTTATTTGTTAATGCTAATATTTTTTCCATGTTATTCATTTTATCTCACCAAGGAATTTTTCTGCTGCATGAATGTGACTAGTTTACAGATTTATATTGCCTTTGCATAAAAGAAATGCCTTTAAATGTTACTCCAACTACTTCTTGCATAATCCTTCCTTCTCCCCTCCTCATTAATTCTCTCTCTTTATATACAGAAGTTTTTCCATGCTGTCAGCCACATATTGGATGCAGATAATAGAGAGAAGTGGGAGGACGCTCAGCAGGTGGGGAGCAGTGACGATGCAGCCATGAGCTGTGGATGTGTGACGTTCGCCTGTGGCGGGGGAGGGAGGTGTGTGTGCGCGTTTGTGTGACAGGCGGGGGATAATTCACAAGTGCAATGGAAAATGTTGTCAATACAATCAAGAGCAGGAGAGAATAAGAGAATAATCCTCTTCTTTAAAAGCAGGCTATTTGAACTTTTGTTGCTTGGAATAAGGAATAAATAGTGCTGCCCTTTCAAAATTGTAGATTTTATAAATTAAAAAATATAATAGCATGAATGACAACTTTACATATGTGCTTTACATACTTGCATTTAGATTTTGTATAGTTGTTATAGCGTACGTTTTTTTACATACTTGCATTTAGATTTTGTATAGTTGTTATAGCGTACAATGTTTTTTTACATACTTGTATTTAGATTTTGTATAGTTGTTATAGTGAACAATGTTTTTTTTTCACTAACAAGAAAGGACCCAATTAAAGTTCTGTATGTACACTTTGCATTCATTCAATGAATGGTCCATTGATTTCAATGTGATGAAATTTAAAAAATGTTCCAATCACTTGGGGCTTCCAGCACTAAGGGCCCCATGGATCAACTAATCATTAGGGGATTTGTGAAAGAAGTTCTATATGCTTGAATTCTCCTGGTTAAAAAAACTCCAGTTCTGTAGTCATTGCTCAAGTTTCAAAAAATGTGTTGAAGGAATACAGCAAACCAAGGTTTTCAGATGAGACCAAGTTTTTCATATCTTAGCAGAAGATATATATAAGAGCTAAAGATATAACCTTCCTGCACATCAATGGTTGAGCTGAAAGTAATGAGATAATGGAGATTCTTTTTATCCTCCAAAGCTTCTAGACAAAAGATTCCTTGATATGATAATAGATCCATTATATCCGTAGTAGGTAATTTTTTGTACTGTACTATGGAAAGAATATTTGGGTGGACTCTACACTGAAAATCTGCAACAAATCCATACATGTGTGAACATGGTCTGCAATCATGGACTCTTATGACTATGATGTCATAAACTGATCATAAAAAATTCCCAAAGGATTTCACCCTACGCATTGATGAATCGTTGTATGTGTTTGACCCTAAATGGCTGACTTATGTATAATATTTGCCCCAGGCTTCTTATACCTTATTTCCACTGTGGTCTTTTCCCTGTAAAATGCTGAATATCATTTTATTTTTACCAGAAAAGAGAATTGTAAAATGCAGGTGTGAACAAAGCCATAATTGCACATATATAGTCATAGATAGTTTGTGGATTTCAGTGTAAAAATTAAATGGCTGACTCTTGAGACGCAAAGAAACCCTACTACTGCTTCTTCTTAGCAGATTTGCAAATGGAATTTTTCATAGATCTTTATAAAACCATTAAGTTCGTTGACATTTTTTTAATTTCTCCATAATGTGCTGAGGAAAGCGCGATGTGTAATTAAAGTAAGCACATCTGTTTTATAGGTGGCCCCAGGCTCTGTTCTCCTCATGAAGGTGCTTGAAGATTACATCCACCTGGTTGGAGATGCGCTAAAACCTTTCCAGAGTTCCATCATTGTCACAGAGAATCTGGGTATGAGATATCTTATTTTTTAATAATGTAATATCACTTAGCTCATGGGTTTATACCATTACATGCCTTTAGTTTCTAAAAAAAAAGTCATATAGATAGGTAAGAGATAATAGTTAAGACAGACATTGGTTTATATTCTCTCAAACACAGCCTGCTGCCCACAGCTCTATAGCCTGCAAAATAAGCATATTTTAATGTAGACGCCATTCTTATATTTCTAATACTTTTTATTTATATCTCTATTTTAAATGTATTATAGAGGATCTGTCACCAGGTCAAAAGTGCCAAGTTTTGTCTCTTTATGTATTCCTGCTGCACCCTTAGTAATTATATATATATATATATATATATATATATATATATATACAGTTAGGTCCAGAAATATTTGGACAGTGACACAATTTTCGCGAGTTGGGCTCTGCATGCTACCACATTGGATTTGAAATGAAACCTCTACAACAGAATTCAAGTGCAGATTGTAACGTTTAATTTGAAGGTTTGAACAAAAATATCTGATAGAAATTGTAGGAATTGTACACATTTCTTTACAAACACTCCACATTTTAGGAGGTCAAAAGTAATTGGACAAATAAACCAAACCCCAAAAAAATATTTTTATTTTCAATATTTTGTTGCGAATCCTTTGGAGGCAATCACTGCCTTAAGTCTGGAACCCATGGACATCACCAAACGCTGGGTTTCCTCCTTCTTAATGCTTTGCCAGGCCTTTACAGCCGCAGCCTTCAGGTCTTGCTTGTTTGTGGGTCTTTCCGTCTTAAGTCTGGATTTGAGCAAGTGAAATGCATGCTCAATTGGGTTAAGATCTGGTGATTGACTTGGCCATTGCAGAATGTTCTACTTTTTTGCACTCATGAACTCCTGGGTAGCTTTGGCTGTATGCTTGGGGTCATTGTCCATCTGTACTATGAAGCGCCGTCCGATCAACTTTGCGGCATTTGGCTTAATCTGGGCTGAAAGTATATCCCGGTACACTTCAGAATTCATCCGGCTACTCTTGTCTGCTGTTATGTCATCAATAAACACAAGTGACCCAGTGCCATTGAAAGCCATGCATGCCCATGCCATCACGTTGCCTCCACCATGTTTTACAGAGGATGTGGTGTGCCTTGGATCATGTGCCGTTCCCTTTCTTCTCCAAACTTTTTTCTTCCCATCATTCTGGTACAGGTTGATCTTTGTTTCATCTGTCCATAGAATACTTTTCCAGAACTGAGCTGGCTTCATGAGGTGTTTTTCAGCAAATTTAACTCTGGCCTGTCTATTTTTGGAATTGATGAATGGTTTGCATCTAGATGTGAACCCTTTGTATTTACTTTCATGGAGTCTTCTCTTTACTGTTGACTTAGAGACAGATACACCTACTTCACTGAGAGTGTTCTGGATTTCAGTTGATGTTGTGAACGGGTTCTTCTTCACCAAAGAAAGTATGCGGCGATCATCCACCACTGTTGTCATCCGTGGACGCCCAGGCCTTTTTGAGTTCCCAAGCTCACCAGTCAATTCCTTTTTTCTCAGAATGTACCCGAGTGTTGATTTTGCTACTCCAAGCATGTCTGCTATCTCTCTGATGGATTTTTTCTTTTTTTTCAGCCTCAGGATGTTCTGCTTCACCTCAATTGAGAGTTCCTTAGACCGCATGTTGTCTGGTCACAGCAACAGCTTCCAAATGCAAAACCACACACCTGTAATCAACCCCAGACCTTTTAACTAATTAATTGATTACAGGTTAACGAGGGAGACGCCTTCAGAGTTAATTGCAGCCCTTAGAGTTCCTTGTCCAATTACTTTTGGTCCCTTGAAAAAGAGGAGGATATGCATTACAGAGCTATGATTCCTAAACCCTTTCTCCGATTTGGATGTGAAAACTCTCATATTGCAGCTGGGAGTGTGCACTTTCAGCCCATATTATATATATATAATTGTATTTCTGAACATGTTTTTGTAAACAGCTAAAATAACAAAACTTGTGTCACTGTCCAAATATTTCTGGCCCTGACTGTATATACACATATATACGTCACTGCATTTCTGTGTGCAGGGTGTCGTTTCATATTGAATTGATGATGCCCTACAATTTTTTAATTCACTTTTTTTCTCTATCTCATTCCGTTTTTAAGATAAAAATGCTAACTCCGTTGTTTTCCACCAGGTGGCGCTATAGGCGGTTTCATTGCATAGCGCATGACTACCTTACTATACCTAGACACCACTTCTATGCCTATAGCTGCTGCCGTTCTCAAGTTAATGGCGGTGGACAGGATATGGGTGGACACACTGTGCCTGTGTATATATATATATATATGTATATATATATATATATATATATATATATATATATATTTATCCACTATGCGGTTCCAGAGATATAGGCCTTATTTATTAAGTGATGATTTTTTTGGTCTCTACCAATGGGGTGTGGCTCACACGATTCCCCGGGGCCGTATGTTTAGGCAGCTCTTCATTATTATCCCGTGAGCCATAATCCTGCTTGAAGTTCTCTGGTTTAAAAGCGACAGTTCTATATGCATGGCTGAAGTTTCCAAAAATGTTTTGAATTGAGAAGTTGTCACAAGGAGATTTTTGCAAGCATCTCTGACACACACAGACCCACAGATGTGTAGTTCATAGGCAGGCTAGCAAGAGTTAGGGGCACTTTACACACTACGACATTGCAGGTGCGATGTCGGTGGGGTCAAATTGGAAGTGACGCACATCCGCAGGCGATATCGTATTGTGTAAAGCCTTTTTGATACGATTAACGAGCGCAAAATCGTCGTAATCGCATCATCGGTGTAGCGTCAGTTATTTCCATAATTTGGAAAAGACCGATGTTACGATGTCGTTCCTCGTTCCAGCAGCATCACACATCGCTGTGTGTGAAGCCGCAGGAGCGAGAAACATCTCCTACCTGCGTCCTGCGGCTCATGCCAGCTATGCGGAAGGAAGGAGGTGGGCGGGATGTTTACGTTTCGCTCATCTCCGCCCCTCCGCTTCTATTGGCCACCTGCCCTGTGACGTCGCTATGACGCCGCACGACCCGCTCCCTTAATAAGGAGGCGGGTCGCCGGCCAGAGCGACATCGCAGGGCAGGTGAGTGCATGTGAAGCTGGCGTAGCGATAATGTTCGCTACGCCAGCTATCACCATGATATCGCAGCTGCGATGGGGGCGGGGACTATCGCGCTCGGCATCGCAAGCATCGGCTTGTGATGTCGTAGTGTGCAAAGTGCCCCTAAATCTCTTCTGGACTGCTTGTTAATCTCCTTTTGTTACATGCTATGGGAGAGCAAATTGTATTCACTCCCCTCATATATATGCTGGCTTGACACTTCCATTAGTCCCTGCTATAGCTTGTCTATACTGGTCTGGAGAGGTGGTTTGATCCAGACTTACTGGTGGTTGTTTTGTATTATTGTTGTGAGCGGTTGTGGTGCTAACCCTCGTCCTTTGGTTGCTGCCTTTTTTCTCTTGCTTTTCTCCTTAGTTTCTGAGTTTCTTGTGTCTGAGTTTCTGCTTTGACCGATCATTCTAAATGTGTATTTCCATCACACCACTGCCACCTTCCTTACCTTAATTAATTAGCTCTGGTCAGGGGTATAGTCAGACACAAGGCATCTCCACCATTAGGGGTATACCTGAGGACAGTGATACCCTTGGGTCCCCTAGCATGAGGCACAGTATAGGAGCTTCCTGTTCCTCGCTATCCTGCAGGCACATCATAACAACAATACTACATAAGACCAAGGTTTTCAGATGACTCAAAGTTTTTTTATATTTGGCAGAAGATATATTCAAGTACTAAGAGCATAAAGATATAATCTTGCCGTAAAAATTAGCACTGAATAAAAAGGCTCATATCTCTGGAACCGTATGGTGGATATTAAAAATAAAAGAATGCAGAATACTCAGGGAAGCAGAGGGAATAAAATAAGAACTAAAATTGGCCAGTCTACATCTTTTAACTGTTTTGTAAGGTTTAACAGTGATATAAAGTTCCTTTACTTTATTTGTGTATAAACCCACTGGAAAATCTTTTTATACAATCTTCCCTTAAATGATGGCATATGTATGTACTAAACATTGAATTTCATGTTCATCTGTCATGCAGTTATTAGTATCCAAAGGGAACCAGTATCAGCTGTATCCAGTGATATAAACTTCCCCATGAAAGGTCGCCGCGGGATGAATGACTGGGCTAGAAACTCTGAGGATAAACTTTTTATTCCCAAAGAAGTGCTCGCTTTACCCCAAGCAGGTAAACACTGCATACAAATTTACATACTCAGTAAATGTATTAAATTATGAATGCTTGTGTGGGGGAGGGGTGTAATACGGAATAAAAATGTTATTCTGACCCTCTCTTCTTTTTGTACTGCAGAAACAGAAGACTCTGCATATTTTGTGATAGGTGCAGTGCTATACCGCACTCTCGGGCTCATCTTACCGCCTCCAAGTAACTCCTTAGCAGTCAGTTCAAAGGTTCTGACTGTCACTGTCCGTCCCGTCACCAAACCAGAAGAACAGTTAGTTGTGGTGGAGTTATCGCATATAATCAATGTAAGTACTATTTAGCACATGTCTACATTGTTGTCTGTCTGCCATAATGTCTCAGTCATAATGTGTAATACCTGATGTGAGGTAAATCCTAGGATATGAAGAGGAATTATGACTAGAAGTCATAATTGCTCTCATCACTCCCTGGCAGTGCCCCCCCTCCCTTCTTGTTCTCAAATGTCCAGCATCTGTGAAGGTGTCACATCCCACTTACACCTCCAACAGCCATCTCCTCTGATATGGAGATGAGATGATGTGAGGACAATGGACCCAGGATGACTCCCTGCCGTCACCCTGTAACAAGAGTTGTATCTCATTAGCAAGGCTTGGAAGTAGCCAGACAGAACGACTCCAGTAAAAAATGGTTCATATCTCGCAAGCCATATCTCCGATAAATATGGCAACCATAAAAATGGTGTTTGCGCAGGCGGACGATGCTGGCACACCTTTTTTATGGAAGGGGGAGCTTGGGAAATACCCCAGGCGTGATATCAGCCATATGGGAACTCGTAGACAGGTCATGAGTCCCCTCGTTCTGTAGCTAAATTCATAACTGTCACAATGAGAGCATTGGCGTCCGCCTACGACGCTCCCAGGCAAAGTTATGGCCAATATCCCCTTTGCTGGATAATTCTGATCCATGCAGGGGGAGTGGCAGTGCTTCCCTGTGAGGTCACTAAGGTAGGAGGGGACCTGGATCTGCCCAGGTTGATAACCCTACTTCGGCCATTTTCCAGTGTTCTTCTGCTCGGGGGCCTGGTTGGGAAAGACCTGTGAGGGAGTTCCTGGAAACCTGGTCTACAGCGCCCCCCTGTGGCCAGACGCAACAAGGTAACTGCTGGAACTGTGTATGCCTGTTTGTAACCCATGCTTTGATTGTAACTGTACTCTGACATAACTGTATATTCTGTAGATTCCCTATTGTATATATTGTAGTTCTAGTGTGCTTTAGGCTGATTAAATTATATAATTAATCTTGGGCTGTTCTGTTATCTCGATCTTGAATCCCACGTCTGTGTGTTCGGCTAATAGTTACCGTAAATCGGTTGGTGGCAGCGAGTTGTGCCAAGGATTATTGTGGGGAGGCCAGTGAGATTCAGGGAGGTTTTATATATTCCGCCCGCGGAGGTCGGGGGAATATATACCCTACTCTCACCGGGGACCCTTCAATAATCGGCATAAGTAGTATAGCGGCCTCCTTGCTTATTGTCGGGCAATTCCATAATTGGCCTGACTATAAGAGGGGCGCTAGAGAGCGCGTCACGTGCTCTGTCTGTCGGTCGGGAGGTATAAAGGAGGGGTGACCCCACTTGTTACCCCCCGATTGTGACGTACTGGTAGCCAGCGCGGGGGATTTCTGAGTGACCCCCCCGGTGGTTTGTGACATATTGGTGGCATAGCGGTGGGATCGAGATAATAGTGTGTGTGAGTGTGAGACCCATACTCCCAGACACTAAAGACTGCCTGCAGCAGCTGTGGCTGCTGGGGTCTTCAGACTAGCTCAACACTAGAGTGTCAGAGTGCAGATACTGTAAGGTGTGTGGAGGCATCAGGTGTCAGTTCTGTGTCAGTGACCAAAAGTCTGCAAGAATGGCTGATGGCACCAGGAGCAGAGCTATGCAACTGGCCAATGCTAAGGCAGGAGCCGAAGAGAGGGAGGACGGTGCTGTGGACAGCAATGAGGAGGTTGCCCACGAGTCCTCCAGGAGCTCGACGCCAGAAAACAGCTCCGCAGAGGACATTGCACAACCGGGCACTGCTGGACAAGAGGAGGAGCAGCTCACCCAAGGGTCCTCAACGAGCCAGATGCCAGCCCTCCGCTCTGCAATGGACAGTGAATCACCAGGCTCCGCAGCGGGCCGCAGATCACCACGTCCCATTCCACCGAGCCTGGGAGGCTCGGATAGCCTTCTTCAAATGGCTATGGCCCTTCTCCAGGCTGGAGACCAGGAGGGCTACAAGGGACTCCTGGCAGAGCACAGGGCAGAGCGGCAGGCAGCGCGTGATGCTGAGGCTGCGGAGCGGCAAGCAGTGCGTGAGGCTGCGGAGCGGCAAGCAGCGCGTGAAGAGCGAGAGCGAGAGCGACAGGCAGAGCGTGACTACCAGCTGCAGCTAGCTCAGCTCCGGCCCTCATCAGCCACACGTGACCTTCAAGACACCAAACTTCCAAAGGTCCGTGTTGAGGACTTCCCAGTGCTGGAGAAGGATGGAGACTTGGACTCTTTCTTGACTGCTTTTGAACGGACTTGCTTGCAGCACCATCTGGACAAGGACCAGTGGGCCAAATACCTGACCCCCCGTTTAAGGGGTAAGGCCCTGGAAATCCTTGGGGACTTGCCTGCTGAGGCAGATCAGGGCTACGACACCATCAAGCGGGCCCTGATCCAACAGTACAACCTCACTCCAGAGTCCTACCGCAAGAAGTTCCGGAGCCTACAGAAGGGACCAAAGGACTCCTGGGCTGACCACCGGCGGGCACTTGCCCGAGCTGCCGACCACTGGACCCAAGGCCTGCAGCTTTCCACCGGACCGGAGATCCTGGACTTGTTCATCACGGAGCAACTCTTGTGGAACTGCCCTGAGGATCTCCGCCAGTTCATCCGAGACCAGAAGCCAAAGGGGTCCACGGCTACAGCTGCCCTTGCCGATGACTACACCAACAACCGGGCCCCTGAGGCCAGGAGAGCGGCCACCAGCAGCACCTGGAGAGGGGGTAAGATGAATTCTGCGACTGCCCCACCTGCCCCTAGACTGCAGGGGGTGTCCCCCTCAACTCCCCTCTCCAGGCCCGTGGCAGAACCAAGACGGTGCCACCAGTGCAACCTACCTGGACACTTCAAGGCCATGTGCCCTCAGCGTCCCAAGGCCCCTGCTCCGTCCCCGTCCCAAGGGCCGCCCAAGGTGTATTGTGTGGGTGGGGGTGGTGGTAGGTCCCTGGACAGCTTCCAACCTGTCACCGTCGGCCGGTCTGTGACCATAGGACTGCGAGACAGCGCCTCGGAGGTGACTCTGGTGCGGCCTGAGATGGTGTCCCCCCAAGACTTGATCCCTGGAAAAACCCTCGCTGTCTCCGGGATTGGAGGCACTGACCCGGCGCTGCCTGTTGCTGACATTTATGTGGACTGGGGCGCAGGGCGAGGGGTGAGGGAGGTGGGGGTAACTGATCGGATCCCTGCAAACGTGCTACTTGGGACAGATTTGGGGCAAATAACCTCCCAGTTTGGCCCCGCCCCAAAGGCTGAACCTTCAGCCAGTGCTGACGTGCCTCCGGACAATGTTAATGTGTTATCTATGAATGATGTAAGGGAGGAGGGAGTGAACTCTGATATTTCTGCTTGCATAGACACCATAGACACACACTCAGCTGCAGCTGTGACAGGGGAGGGGGTCAGAGAAAGGTGTGACAATGCCTCTACAAGTAACCAGCCTGTGAGCTGGGATCTGTTGCCCTCTGCAGGGATAAGCAGAGAGCAGGGTGCTGCAGGGGGAGGACCAGTGTGTGGGGTGGGGGCTACCACAGCAAATGTGGGGTCCCCAGAGATTTCACAGCGGGGTTCTGTTGCTGCAGGAGGGGAACAGGCAGGTGAGATTGGGGCCGGTCCAGGAGCGGAAGTGCTCCCAGGTAAGATCTCGGTGCATGGTTCCCCCACAACCGGGGTGTCAGGAAGCCAGGTAGGTCTGCCTGAACCGGCGACTTGGTCAGGAACGGAGGAGGAGCAGGCACGACCCACGGTCGCAGCGGCTGTGGCCGCTGTCACCCGCAGTGGGAGTGCTGGAAGCCAAGGGGCCTCCCGGAGGTCCGATAGCTCTTCCCCTTCTGACCAAGTGGCAGCCGAGTCAGGTGGAGGCCAGGACACAGGTCCCGGGGTACTGACTGAAGATGTGACAGTCTCGTCGATTCTGGCCACATCTAGTCAGGGGTTTCAGGCAGCGTTAGAAGCTGACGACAGCCTGAAAGCTCTTAAGGAGCAGGCGGCACAGCCTCCCTCGGACTCGGACCCGGAGCGAGTGGTCTGGGACCAAGGACGGCTGTACCGGGCCACGGTCCAGCAGGGTTCACCGGAGGCGTGGCCCAGGGACCGACAGTTGGTGGTACCCTATCCGTTCCGGACGGAGTTGTTGCGGATCGCACATGAGATTCCGATGGCCGGACACCTAGGGATCGCTAAGACCAAGGCCAGGTTAAACCAGCATTTCTACTGGCCAAAAATGGGGGCCGATGTGGCTGCCTACTGCCGTTCGTGTGAAACCTGTCAGAGAGTGGGGAAGGCGGGGCCACACCCCAAAGCCCCACTAGTATCTCTGCCAATCATCGATGAGCCTTTCAGGAGGGTGGCTGTGGATCTGGTCGGCCCGCTGGCCATCCCCAGCAGCTCCGGGAAACGCTTCATACTGACGGTAGTGGACTATGCCACCCGGTACACAGAAGCAGTGGCCTTGTCGTCCATTCGGGCTGACAAGGTGGCCACCGCATTGCTGGAGATTTTCTCCCGAGTGGGTTTTCCCCAGGAAATGCTCACTGACCGGGGGACCCAATTCATGTCCCAGCTGATGGAGACCCTCTGTAAGCAAGTCCAGGTGCGACATCTGGTGGCCAGCCCGTACCATCCACAGACTAATGGCCTGTGCGAGCGGTTCAATGGCACCTTAAAGCAGATGCTTAAGATGTTGGTCGACTCCCATGGGCGTGACTGGGAGCGGTATCTCCCACACCTGTTATTTGCTTACCGGGAGGTTCCACAGGCCTCAACAGGATTCTCACCGTTTGAGCTCCTGTACGGGCGACGTGTGCGGGGCCCCCTGGCTCTGGTGAAAGAGGCTTGGGAAGGGGATTTGGCCACCCCTGGAGTGTCGGTCATCGAGTATGTCATGCGCTTCCGGGACAAAATGCAGGCCTTGACGCAACTGGTACACGACAATATGGCTCAAGCCCAGGCCGATCAGAAGCGTTGGTACGACCAGAACGCTTGTGAGAGGACCTACCAAGTGGGTCAAAAGGTGTGGGTACTGGTCCCCGTACCACAGGACAAGCTTCAGGCAGCCTGGGAAGGCCCATACCTCGTGTACCAGCAGCTCAACCCTGTAACGTACCTGGTCACCCTGGACCCCGCCCGTGGAAGGCGAAAGCCCTTCCATGTGAACATGATGAAGGCACATCATGAGCGGGAGGCATGTGCGCTCCCCGTGTGCAACCTGCCCGAGGAGGGAGAAGCGGAAACCCTCTTGGATATGCTAGCCCAGGTTAGGGCAGGCGGATCCATTGAGGATGTGGAGGTTGGCCACCAGCTCTTGGAGGACCAACGGTCCCAGCTGTGGGCCACCCTACACCCCTTCCGGGGGTTGTTTACCAACCAGCCCGGAAGGACTGACTTGGCTGTCCATCACGTGGACACTGGGGATCATCCCCCGATCCGGCGTTCAGCATATCGGGTCTCCCTGGAGGTGCAGCAACACATGCGCCAGGAGATTGACGAGATGCTGAAGCTGGGGGTGATCCAGGCATCCAACAGCGCTTGGGCCTCGCCTGTAGTCCTCGTCCCTAAGAAGGACCGAACCACTCGGTTCTGCGTGGACTACAGGGGGCTCAATGCGGTCACGGTCGCCGATGCGTACCCAATGCCACGCATCGATGACCTGCTCGATCAGTTGGCCGGGGCTCAGTACCTGACCATCATGGATCTGAGCCGGGGATATTGGCAGATCCCCCTGACTCGCAAGGCCAGGGAACGCTCTGCCTTTATTACCCCATTTGGACTGTACGAGTCCACGGTGATGCCATTCGGGATGAGGAATGCCCCTGCCACTTTCCAGCGGATGGTCAACACCCTGCTCAAGGGACTTGAAGGGTACGCGGCCGCGTACCTGGATGACATTGCCGTCTTCAGTCCCACCTGGGAGGACCACCTAGAGCATCTAGCACAGGTGCTCAGGCGGATCCACCGGGCAGGTTTGACCATCAAGCCGGGAAAGTGTCAGCTGGCCATGAGCGAGGTCCAGTACCTCGGTCACCGGGTAGGTGGGGGAACGCTGAAGCCCGAGCCTGAGAAAGTGGAGGCCATCGCATCCTGGCCCACCCCCAGGACCAAGAAGCAGGTGATGTCCTTCTTGGGGACCGCTGGGTACTATAGGAGGTTTGTTCCATGCTATAGTAGCCTGGCAAAGCCCTTGACGGACCTCACCAAGAAGAAGCTGCCCTCTGCAGTCGATTGGACAGTGGACTGCGAGACAGCCTTCCGGGCCCTAAAGGACGCCCTGTCCAGCCCGCCCGTGCTACAGGCAGCCGACTTCACGCGGCTGTTTGTAGTACAGACCGACGCCAGTGACTTCGGCCTCGGTGCGGTGCTCAGCCAGGTGGACTCTGCGAGCCAAGAGCACCCAGTCTTGTACCTGAGCAGGAAGCTATTACCAAGGGAAGTGGCCTATTCTACAATGGAGAAGGAGTGCCTGGCCATAGTGTGGGCCCTGCAGCGTCTGCAACCCTATCTATACGGGCGCCACTTCCTCGTGGAGACGGACCACAATCCCCTCAGCTGGTTGCACACCGTCTCTGGGACGAATGGGCGATTGTTGCGATGGAGCCTTGCGCTCCAGCAATACGACTTCACCATTCGCCACAAAAGGGGCCGTGACCACGGTAACGCAGACGGGCTGTCCCGACAAGGAGAGGTCGCGGACGGGCGCACGGGGGAACACCGGAGTGTGCTGCCCCCTAGCGCCCTCAAAAGGGGGGAGGTGTGAGGTAAATCCTGGGATATGAAGAGGAATTATGACTAGAAGTCATAATTGCTCTCATCACTCCCTGGCAGTGCCCCCCTCCCTTCTTGTTCTCAAATGTCCAGCATCTGTGAAGGTGTCACATCCCACTTACACCTCCAACAGCCATCTCCTCTGATATGGAGATGAGATGATGTGAGGACAATGGACCCAGGATGACTCCCTGCCGTCACCCTGTAACAAGAGTTGTATCTCATTAGCAAGGCTTGGAAGTAGCCAGACAGAACGACTCCAGTAAAAAATGGTTCATATCTCGCAAGCCATATCTCCGATAAATATGGCAACCATAAAAATGGTGTTTGCGCAGGCGGACGATGCTGGCACACCTTTTTTATGGAAGGGGGAGCTTGGGAAATACCCCAGGCGTGATATCAGCCATATGGGAACTCGTAGACAGGTCATGAGTCCCCTCGTTCTGTAGCTAAATTCATAACTGTCACAATGAGAGCATTGGCGTCCGCCTACGACGCTCCCAGGCAAAGTTATGGCCAATATCCCCTTTGCTGGATAATTCTGATCCATGCAGGGGGAGTGGCAGTGCTTCCCTGTGAGGTCACTAAGGTAGGAGGGGACCTGGATCTGCCCAGGTTGATAACCCTACTTCGGCCATTTTCCAGTGTTCTTCTGCTCGGGGGCCTGGTTGGGAAAGACCTGTGAGGGAGTTCCTGGAAACCTGGTCTACAGCGCCCCCCTGTGGCCAGACGCAACAAGGTAACTGCTGGAACTGTGTATGCCTGTTTGTAACCCATGCTTTGATTGTAACTGTACTCTGACATAACTGTATATTCTGTAGATTCCCTATTGTATATATTGTAGTTCTAGTGTGCTTTAGGCTGATTAAATTATATAATTAATCTTGGGCTGTTCTGTTATCTCGATCTTGAATCCCACGTCTGTGTGTTCGGCTAATAGTTACCGTAAATCGGTTGGTGGCAGCGAGTTGTGCCAAGGATTATTGTGGGGAGGCCAGTGAGATTCAGGGAGGTTTTATATATTCCGCCCGCGGAGGTCGGGGGAATATATACCCTACTCTCACCGGGGACCCTTCAATAATCGGCATAAGTAGTATAGCGGCCTCCTTGCTTATTGTCGGGCAATTCCATAATTGGCCTGACTATAAGAGGGGCGCTAGAGAGCGCGTCACGTGCTCTGTCTGTCGGTCGGGAGGTATAAAGGAGGGGTGACCCCACTTGTTACCCCCCGATTGTGACGTACTGGTAGCCAGCGCGGGGGATTTCTGAGTGACCCCCCCGGTGGTTTGTGACACCTGATATGCAGCACCTCCATGCCAGTTTGTGAGTTTTTGCCCATTTTTACCACCTTTTTTGTACATCATGTCTTTATACATATTGAAGCTTAAAAGAATTGTTCTAATAAAGGCTGTCTTCTTATCGAACAGGGCACGTCCAGTCCCCAATGTGCTGTATGGGATTATTCTAAAAGGTTGGTGTACTTGATCCGTTCACAACTTCATTTTATATTAAGAACTAAATAAAGATGGCTATAGCTATTATCTTAAACATGCAAGTTACCTTTCTTTTTATAAGAAGAGTAGCTGTCATTTTAATTATTATTTCATAAGTCGAAAAAATCACACAAGAAAATAAGTAATATGTCTAACAGAGAAATCTGCTGCTTTTAATCCTGGACTGAACTTTCATTCTCAATTCATGGGTAATATCTGTATTCGGTGAATAGAGAATTCACCATTACTGAGACAGAATATGGCAGTTAGTGCTTTCAAAATGCTATGGACAGGTGAGCAGGTAGGAGCTAGAGGTAGACACAGACATTCTGCTGCAAGTTCTCTTGAAATGACTTTTACAATTTTCCATAAAACTTTATGAGCTCCAACTGTTGTCCCTTGCATCAGAAATCTTCACTGAAGACATATTTTACCCATGAATTGAGAATTTTGAGAATGAAGGATCAGTCCAGGAGGAGAAAGAAGTAAGTTGTTCTAATAAGATATATTACAAAATTTCTTATTTTTACGTTTAGTCTTGATACATGAAAAATAATTAAAACGCCAGTAACTCTTTAAGTGTTTATTGCAATGACTCCCATTCTATGCCTTTGTCTTATTCAGTTGGGTGAAAGGCCATTTTCTAGAAGTTGATTTTACTTTTAGCAGAAGACTATGGCCCTTTTTCATCAATGTGATTTCGCAAGAATTCTGGCATAAAACACTTTGAAAAGTCACTAAAGGAGTGGCGCAAAAATGTTGTGACTTTTAGCAATTTTACACCATCTTCATCCGGCTCTGCCACAATGGGCAGAATGGGTGTGTGACGCCACAGCTCATCTAATTCATGACAAGTTGTGGCGTACCTTCAACCAAAAATCTTACTCCAATTCCTGAATGGAGATTAGTGTTGAGGTACATGGAAGCACACGCCACTTGTCGGACATGCCTGATTCATGAAGGGGCATGCACCTCTTTATGAATTAAACAAAAAGGGTATGCATTTATAGAGAAGAAATCATTTATTCATACAATCCAATAGTTGATCAAACAATATTTGACGTTTCTGTTCTACATCCGGACCTTCATCAGAATGGTGTGGATTTCTGTGGAAATAAAGGGTAGTGGACTATGTGCAGCCTAACACCATGCTGCACCTATTTTACTATGCTTTATTTCCACAGATATTCACACCATTCTGCTGAAAGTCCGGATGAAGAACCGAAACGTGAAATATTTTTTGAATAACTATTGGATTGTATGAATAAATTATTTGTTCTCTTTAACTGCATACCTGTGAGTGGCGAGTTTTTATGTTTGTTTGGCCTTACAAAATGGAACCCTACTCATTCACCAACCCAAGATGGAGTGACATACAGTATATAACTAACTGCTCTTAATGAATCAAGCACCCCTGACTCATAAATGCCCCCCATCAAGACTGCCATGAACAATGCTTGATAACTTAAGTCCCGTGACTTTTGTAGATCTCTTTATGAATAAAATAAACTACTATTAATGACCTTGGAAATGTGACCTGTATTGTGTAACCTTTTTCAACGTGACCCTAGGAAAAAGTTTACTGCTCAAAAAATGGCAGCTCTTGTTCTTTCCTTCTCTTTTTGTTAGTCCTACCTAAGAGAATTAACATTGTTGAAGACTTGTGAAAGTTTTTCCGAGATTGGGATCTGGAGCTGTCCAGATTGTGAAGTGCTGAAATGCTGTTGACTCATATTAGTACAGAATGCAAGCCGTGGTTTTTTTCCCTTTTTTGTTGTTGTTTTTGTGTTTTTTTTTAACATTGACCGATCAGCATTATAGAGTTACATTGTGTTTATGTAAGTGGCAATGAAAAGACCACCACAGCTGATTTCCTTGCACTGCGAGGAAGAAATTTGTCTAATTAACATACAGGACATGAAATTTTCAAAAGACAAAATGGGGCTTTAAAAGAAATATGTAGTACAATCATATATAATTTGTTATTGTGTATAGCAGATGGTGACAGGCCTTTTTTTTGCAGCTGCTAAAGTTTTGCCTCTTCTTTCTTCCCAGTGTCAGGGTATCTGTTAGAAATCTGCTTATAAAACAGAATAGAGTAGAAGCCACAAAGCATTTGTATTATTCATTCTGTCATGTATGCATATGTAACTGCATATTCCTATGAGTGCATGGAAACTAGAGCCCATAATTTAATATAAGAGGTGGTCCCTTGGTAGACGATTGCTACGGCCATGTTTCAGTATGGAAAGGTGTGCACGTAGAAGTGTGTGGGTGTGTAAGAGCCAATCTTCAGCCCTCATCCTCACCACGTTTTATTCTTACTTTCCATCTGCTGTGGTTGCCAGAGTAACGTGAATGACTGGGGAGCGATTTAGTGATGTATGGGAAGATCATGTTTCCTCTATGCGTATATGCAGCTGACGTTTTCCAGATAAGACCCCTTGCATTAAGTAATGGGAATGCAGAGAAATACTACAAATAGCGCCACATCTTTAAAAGCTCCAAAATCAGCGCCGAGTCGGATGTTATTTGTAAAGTATTTGTACCGCTTCATATATTTTACTTGTTTTTTGTATATAGTATAGGAATCCATAGCCTATAAGCGGTAAACCTCCCAGAGAATGTAGTATTTGACCCATTCCGAAGGGTTGTAGATAGCAAAACACACGGCAAGGACTGACAGGGAGGTAGGAAGGATTTGCTGTGAAAACCCCCTCAGCTTAGATGCTGCATCATTCCTCACCATTCAGAATATTATCCTGTTTCTCTTCCTCTTAGCTCTGTATTTCATATGCCTTTCTTCCTCTCGTCTTCTCTTCTTGTGGAATCCCTGGTGGATCATGTTTTACGGCATAACTTTATCTCTCCCCTACTGCTCGCACTCATCACATATTCTTGTATGTTCTGCCTTCGATGCTTTACCAGCTGTTCTCCCTTTTTCTACGTCGGTGTTGCCCTTTCAGCTTCTTACACTGTGCTTATCACACATTTAGTACTACTACTGAACAGTTTATCCCCACACAGTCTTTCTTCATCTGTCATTGCCATCTTTCACTCCCTCTCCCTGTGTTTACTTCTTCATCATCCTCCCTATTGTTTCTCCCCCTCATTTTGTCTTTCCGTCTCCCCCACACTCCTTCTTTCTCTGCCTCACTGCTCTCACAGGGTTTCACCCACACACACACTCATATTCAAGACACCAGTTTAGTGTAGCAGGCTTGCTGTGCCTGCTCCGGATATGCACAGCTTTCCGAGTATCCTCCACTCTTTCTACAGCAAAGCTGTGCCTTTTCAGGTATTGACTTCATATTACGTCTTCTGATCCCCAGTGATGTATCCAGTGGAAGCTGGGAAACTGAAAGCTGCCAGACCCTACCAACCCATCCATCTCACACCAAATGCCTTTGCAACCAGCTCTCCACCTTTGCAGTGTTGGCACAACTTCCCAAGGAGTTGGTAAGTGCAAAAAACATATTTGGACAGCATAGGCCGATGAGCATTGCGCGGGAGAGTTAACTTGGACTCTACAGGAATGAAGTTCAGGATGATCTATTTAGGCCTGTTCTTTATGCTTATCATTGTGTTATTGTGGTATATTGTGCAGAAATTATGCCTTGTATTTGTGTTTATGATGCTTTATTTTGTGGTCTTTTAGCATGTAGAACTATAACATACTAATTCGCTATAACAAGATAGCACCATTGGCTCATGCTTACATGCTTAACCCTTGTATTTCTACCTTATCGCAGATTTTAAAGCTGACTATGCGTGTTCAGTTCTATAAATAGTATAGGCCATACGATAATGGATTCCTGTTATAAACCTGAAATTAATTCTGTTACATGTTGACAGATTCATCAAATCTTATTAATCTGGCAGTTATTCTTCTATTTTTAGTATACAAGTCTCTATTAACGGTTTAATGTTTATATTTTTTGAATGATCCATCTGCTGTATTTGAATGACAGGTATATAAATACTATAGATGGATTATATAGTAGATACACGGAAAAGGGTCCTCTGCAATATCAGAATCTGTACTGTTGAGTTTTAGAACACTTTATTATGGCATGTCATGTAGTTATATACAATAGTCATGTACTATAACTGTTTATCTGCCTAGGCCAAATCTTAGTAAAAACATATCATATAAGTAAAAGTGCATTTGCTCTCTCGCAATTATATCCATTTTTCAATCTGGATCCAACAAATTGATTTCCACTATAATTGTATGCTACTTTTTTCTCATTACTTAGTATATATACATTTTTTTCTGAAATCCATCCCTAGCATAGTTGCTATTTTGGGAGAGAGCGATAGATTTGCAGTTGTTATATATAATGCACAATCATAGGATATCTCTGCTTGTCTTCTAAATGCATTGTAGGGGCCTGTCTCCACAATATTTTTGCGATATTTTTATGGCAATAGAATTTATTTTTATTTTATTCTTTTACATAAGTATTAATATTTGGTCATCTAAAGTTCTACTATGGACTTTTACTACTGGATTTATGATTGATATCCTGGAACTTTACTTTCACCTGGTTTGACTTAGTGGATGACTGGGCATTAGTCCAACCAACATCTACTTGTTCTCTACGACTTTTGGAGAATCTATTAGGTTTACTATGGAGGTATGGGCACAGCTTTCTTTATCCTTATAAGGTATTTTACTTGATTCCTAATGCTGCCATGTTTAAAAGATGCATTTTTATTCCACGTCATTGCATATAGTTATGAGGAAGGACTAGTCGAAAGCGGTTCTCCTGAATAGTCCTGCCTTGGATCTTCTAAATATGCTTCCCTGGGTGTGATTGGTGGGCTGCATAACGATGGTATTGTAATGGTGAGTGTATGTCACTGTTATTAACACCCAGGGAGGCATGTTTAGAAGATGTGAGGTAGAACTAGTCCAAGAGAAGAGATGCAACACCGGATTAGTTCACCCTGATGAGCTCTTTTAGGGCAGACTGGATCATGCATTGTGGCTGTACATATATCCTTTTCCCTTTCCACTTACCATTACTCAGTTGAACTTGAAGCAACCCCGGAAGAAATATGCTTTCCTCCTACTGCTTTCCCAGATCTGATATAACCTCTGGGAATTCATGCTTTCTCAAGACTGCTTTCCCAGATCTAGCTCTCCTTAAAGAGGTGGTCCACTTCATATCATAGTGGCCACATTGATTTAAAGCAGGGAAAAAAGGCTTTTTCTAAATAACTTTTTTTTTCAATTCTGCCTGTGAGTGGTGCTATTGCTATCTGATAATCCCCATCACGTGACCTGGGCTACTGTGACCTGTGATGTCTGCTGATGTCAAGTCAACTTCCAGAATTGGAAGTTGACTCAGCATCACCGAGGTGGGACCCAGTCTCCCTGAGTGACAGGGCTGTGGGCAAACTTTCATCGCATGTCACAGACCAGATCTCACAAGCTCTCACCTTCTCCGCATAACAGAGCTCCACAGGCACGCCAGATGCTGTGAGGTGCGATGTAACTCCGCCCACAGCCCAGTTACTCAGGGAGACTGGGTCCTGCCTCAATGATGCCGGGTAATCTTCCATTTCCGGAAATTGACGTGACATCACTGGACATCAGAGGTCACAGCAGCCCGGGTCACATGATGGGGAAAAGCAGACAGCAATAGCTCACAGGCAGAATTGGAAAAATAAGTTATTTAGAAAAAGCCTTCTTTCCCTGCTTTAAATCGATGTGGCCACTATGCTTTGTAGTAGACACCTCTTTTATTGATCTCATGTGCAGGGCATTGCAGCTTAGGTACCTATGGTTGTGAACACGAGCAACTTGCTAACTAAGGCCGGGGTCACACGGGGGACTAGTGCGATCCTTGCATGACACTTGGCTCACACTGGCAGCAAAGCGGGAGCTGAGTGTCATGCGAGTGTCACTGCGACTGAGGTCCGATCATGCGATCAGACCTCAGCTGTGGGGGGCGGACCAGCACTGAGGATTGGAGGGCCAGCACTGAGGAGGGGAGGGAGTGATTTATCTCCCTTTCTCCTCCGTAGCCGGCTATTGCCATTCTCGCCCTGCACTCTCGGTACACTGTTTTACCGCGACTGCAGTGCGATTTTTCTCTTGCCTCATTTACTTTAAAGGGTGTGAGAGAAACCAGGAACGCATTACAGTCGCAGCATGCTACAATTGTTTTCTCGGTCCGATTAGGGCTGAGAAAATAATCGCTAATGGGTGCTGGCACATAGGCTAATATTGGTCCAAGTGGAATGTGATGTTTTATTGCATTCCACTCGCACCGATTTTCATGCCGTGTGTCTTAGGCCTAATTGTCACTATATGAGTGGACGTAACCATGGATATCTAAGCTGCAATACATAAGGTGGGAAATATGACTATATCAGGTTAACTCTGCTACATTTCTTATTGGAGTTATTTGCTAATATTATTATTACACCTTTCTACATATTGGGATAGGATCTTAGAGATGGAAATAAACCTTTAACTGTTTGGCTATTCATTTGCTAATCTTACTGGTTAGGGCTGACAAATAGAAAAAAATCCACATTAAAATACTACAAATATCAAAGTAGGGCCAAACTAATATTGTATATTAAAAATTATATAAAACAAGACATTACATATATATATATATATATATATATATATATATATATATATATATATATATATTTATATATATATATAAATATATATATATATACAGTTAGGTCCAGAAATATTTGGACAGTGACACAATTTTCGCGAGTTGGGCTCTGCATGCCACCACATTGGATTTGAAATGAAACCTCTACAACAGAATTCAAGTGCAGATTGTAACGTTTAATTTGAAGGTTTGAACAAAAATATCTGATAGAAATTGTAGGAATTGTACACATTTCTTTACAAACACTCCACATTTTAGGAGGTCAAAAGTAATTGGACAAATAAACCAAACCCAAACAAAATATTTTTATTTTCAATATTTTGTTGCGAATCCTTTGGAGGCAATCACTGCCTTAAGTCTGTAACCCATGGACATCACCAAACGCTGGGTTTCCTCCTTCTTAATGCTTTGCCAGGCCTTTACAGCCGCAGCCTTCAGGTCTTGCTTCTTTGTGGGTCTTTCCGTCTTAAGTCTGGATTTGAGCAAGTGAAATGCATGCTCAATTGGGTTAAGATCTGGTGATTGACTTGGCCATTGCAGAATGTTCCACTTTTTTGCACTCATGAACTCCTGGGTAGCTTTGGCTGTATGCTTGGGGTCATTGTCCATCTGTACTATGAAGCGCCGTCTGATCAACTTTGCGGCATTTGGCTGAATCTGGGCTGAAAGTATATCCCGGTACACTTCAGAATTCATCCGGCTACTCTTGTCTGCTGTTATGTCATCAATAAACACAAGTGACCCAGTGCCATTGAAAGCCATGCATGCCCATGCCATCACGTTGCCTCCACCATGTTTTACAGAGGATGTGGTGTGCCTTGGATCATGTGCCATTCCCTTTCTTCTCCAAACTTTTTTCTTTCCATCATTCTGGTATAGGTTGATCTTTGTCTCATCTGTCCATAGAATACTTTTCCAGAACTGAGCTGGCTTCATGAGGTGTTTTTCAGCAAATTTAACTCTGGCCTGTCTATATTTGGAATTGATGAATGGTTTGCATCTAGATGTGAACCCTTTGTATTTACTTTCATGGAGTCTTCTCTTTACTGTTGACTTAGAGACAGATACACCTACTTCACTGAGAGTGTTCTGGACTTCAGATGATGTTGTGAACGGGTTCTTCTTCACCAAAGAAAGTATGCGGCGATCATCCACCACTGTTGTCATTCGTGGACGCCCAGGCCTTTTTGAGTTCCCAAGCTCACCAGTCAATTCCTTTTTTCTCAGAATGTACCCGACTGTTGATTTTGCTACTCCAAGCATGTCTGCTATCTCTCTGATGGATTTTTTCTTTTTTTTCAGCCTCAGGATGTTCTGCTTCACCTCAATTGAGAGTTCCTTAGACCGCATGTTGTCTGGTCACAGCAACAGCTTCCAAATGCAAAACCACACACCTGTAATCAACCCCAGACCTTTTAACTACTTCATTGATTACAGGTTAACGAGGGAGATGCCTTCAGAGTTAATTGCAGCCCTTAGAGTCCCTTGTCCAATTACTTTTGGTCCCTTGAAAAAGAGGAGGCTATGCATTACAGAGCTATGATTCCTAAACCCTTTCTCCGATTTGGATGTGAAAACTCTCATATTGCAGCTGGGAGTGTGCACTTTCAGCCCATATTATATATATAATTGTATTTCTGAACATGTTTTTTTAAACAGCTAAAATAACAAAACTTGTGTCACTGTCCAAATATTTCTGGACCTAACTGTATATATATATATATATATATATAATGTCATAGGAAGTCCAGGGGGGGAACAAGAAACTTAATATTACTAGATAAGTTCCACGAACAGCACAACCCCTAAAATGGCCCTAGGGAAAAGCCCTATGTGGGCGCGAAGGTTGGCACCCTAAGAGAAAAGCACAAGTGATGGTGCCCCTGCTGAGTGTCGTCTAACCCTGGTAATCCCTATATGTCTCTTTGTAGTCCTATCACAAATAGCCCTGGAGCACAAGAAAGAGTTGTTCTCTCAAGCAATTGCTTCTTTCCTCATTCTTCTCATTCTTATGTATCGCCCCTTAGGGATACATTTCTTTAGGGGCAATGAATGAAAACTATCCCATCTGAGCAAATTATTGGTGTAGGTAGGTATAGGTTGGCTTCCTATAGTACTGGTGGAGAAGGACCATTTATGATCTTTTATGAAGAAAATATCCAAAAATGGTAAATATGAATTTCATTTGTGAATCTCAGACCCAGTTCATTTATCTCAATAAAATCCTCTTTAAAGCCTGACCACAGGATAAAAATGTTGTCTATAAAAAATCTCCCCCAGTACAAATTTATGAATAGGCACAAAGCAGTGTCATCTTGGAACACCACTATGTTCTCCCACCAGCCCAGGAATAGGTTGGCTTATGACAGGACAAAGAAGCTCCGAATGGCAGTGCCCTTGAGCTGGTGGAAGAACTTGCCATAAAACCGGCAATAATTGTGGGTCAAGATAAAAAGATTGTTAAGGGTACTATAGCAGTTAAGAAAGGATACATCTAGTACAATTTCAATTACTTGTTTTACTACCACTACACAGTTGCATTTTGACCTTTTTGACTGGTTCAATTGGGTGTATTTAAGTGACTATTTTTTCCTTTTTTTGTAATTTATCTGCCCCTCTTCCTATTAATTGTTTTATTACTGGGCTGCTTTTTCCAGGTGATAGTGCTATTTACTAGGTTACTTTATCATAGCTGTATTGCTATCTCTATCTTGTGGTACATGGCCGTTTGTGATAGGACTGCTAAGTGACTTATAGGGATTAACATGTTTAGGCAATACTGAGTGGTACGCCGTCACCTGCACTTTTCTTTTAGGGTACCAACCTACTCAGCCAGATAGGGCTTTTCCCTAGGGCCATTTTTGTGTTGTGTTGTTAGTGGAACTTACTGTATCTATCAATTTTAGCTCTCTGGTTTTCCCTGGACTTTCTATGACATATACACTGATGAACAAAAGGGTAATAATGTTTTGAACCTTTGAATCTCAGGCTCCATATCTCAACATCCACTATCATCATCATCATCCACTATCATCAGTAGCGGTCTCTCAGCCAAGAAAATTGCCAAACTGCATCATGTGAGTGCCAAGACAGTTGAAAGAATACGAAATGAAGTCCGTCCATTTAAAAGCCAAGAGGTGGACATCCAAGCAAAATATCGGAGTCAACAAGTTGGCTCATCACAAGGTCTATCAGTTCTGGTGCGACAAACATGGCAGTGGAGGTGTCTTATATGCTTCGCATTTGTAAGATCACAGATTTCCATACAAGCACTGTGCGATGCATGGTACACAAATCTGTAATGGTGGCCTGAAAAAAGGTGAAGAATCCTCAACTTCAATATCGTCATAAGATGCAAAGCCTCGAGATTGCAAAAAAAGTATGAAAAGTGGACAGGAGAAAATTGAAAACAGGTAAATTGGAGCAATGAGACGAAAGTCAGTAGATTAGGCTCTGATAGCTGCAAATAGGTCTGGAAGAAACGAGGGTTAAAGTGGCTAATGAATTGTGAAATTGAAGAAACTGTCAAATTCAGTAGAGGAAGTCTGATTATATGGGGTTAATTCACAGCTAAAGGCATTGGATACTTGACCAGGATCAATGGTAGTCTATTTGTGAGTATTTGTGAGTATCCTACAAGAGGAGTTACTTCGTACACTTGAGTATTATGGGTTTGAAAAGAACAACAGAGTGTTCCAGAAGGACAACAACCCGAAGCATACGTCGAGATTGGTGAAGAAAATGGTTCCATGACAATGAAGTAGAGGTGCTGGATTGATTGCCACAATCTCCAGACCTCAACCCAATTGAATACTAATGGGTAGAGTTGAAGAAAAAGCTGTATATACAGTGCCTACAAGTAGTATTCAACCCCCTGCAGATTTAGCAGGTTTACACATTCGGAATTAACTTGGCATTGTGACATTTGGACTGTAGATCAGCCTGGAAGTGTGAAATGCACTGCAGCAAAAAAGAATGTTATTTCTTTTTTTATTTTTTTTTTTAAAATTGTGAAAAATTTATTCAGAGGGTCATTTATTATTCAACCCCTCGAACCACAAGAATTCTGTTTGGTTCCCCTAAAATATTAAGAAGTATTTCAGCCACAAAGAACAATGAGCTTCACATGTTTGGATTATTTATCTCTTTTTCCAGCCTTTTCTGACTAATTAAGACCCTCCCCAAACTTGTGAACAGCACTCATACTTGGTCAACATGGAAAAGACAAAGGAGCATTCCAAGGCCATCAGAGACAAGATCGTGGAGGGTCACAAGGCTGGCAAGGGGTACAAAACACTTTTCAAGGAGTTGGTCCTACCTGTCTCCACTGTTGGGAGCATCATGCGGAAGTGGAAGGCTTATGGAACTACTGTTAGCCTTCCACGGCCTGGACAGCCTTTGAAAGTTTCCACCCGTGCCGAGGCCAGGCTTGTCCGAAGAGGCAAGGCTAACCCAAGAACAACAAGGAAGGAGCTCCGGGAAGATCTCATGGCAGTGGGGACTTTGGTTTCAGTCAATACCATAAGTAACGTACTCCACCGCAATGGTCTCTGTTCCAGACGAGCCCGTAAGGTACCTTTACTTTCAAAGCGTCATGTCAAGGCTCGTCTACAGTTTGCTCATGATCACTTGGAGGACTCTGAGACAGACTGGTTCAAGGTTCTCTGGTCTGATGAGACCAAGATCGAGATCTTTGGTGCCAACCACACACGTGACGTTTGGAGACTGGATGGCACTGCATACGACCCTAAGAATACCATCCCTACAGTCAAGCATGGTGGTGGCAGCATCATGCTGTGGGGCTGTTTCTCAGCCAAGGGGCCTGGCGATCTGGTCCGCATCCATGGGAAGATGGATAGCACGGCCTACCTGGAGATTTTGGCCTAGAACCTCCGCTCCTCCATCAAGGATCTTAAGATGGGTCGTCATTTCATCTTCCAACAAGACAACGACCCAAAGCACACAGCCAAGAAAACCAAGGCCTGGTTCAAGAGGGAAAAAATCAAGGTGTTGCAGTGGCCTAGTCAGTCTCCTGACCTTAACCCAATTGAAAACTTGTGGAAGGAGCTCAAGATTAAAGTCCACATGAGACACCCAAAGAACCTAAATAACTTGGAGAAGATCTGCATGGAGGAGTGGGCCAAGATAACTCCAGAGACCTGTGCCGGCCTGATCAGGTCTTATAAAAGACGATTATTAGCTGTAATTGCAAACAAGGGTTATTCCACAAAATATTAAACCTAGGGGTTGAATATTAATTGACCCACACTTTTATGTTGAAAATGTATTAAAATTTAACTGAGCAACATAACTTGTTGGTTTGTAAGATTTATGCATCTGTTAATAAATCCTGCTCTTGTTTGAAGTTTGCAGGCTCTAACTTATTTGCATCCTATCAAACCTGCTAAATCTGCAGGGGGTTGAAGACTACTTGTAGGCACTGTATACCCATGTGTGTTATACACTAACATTAGGAATGTGTAGAAGAGACCTGGGATCAGATTTTGGTTGAGACTTGCTTGAATCTGATCGAGAGCATGCCCAGAAGGATTCAGGCAGAGTTGAAAGCAAAAGGTGGATTTACAAAATACTAACAAAATAATTTTATTAGCAAAACAGTAACAATGCAGTGACATGACAAGAATCTGCATAACTGATCATATGCTAAATAGTTGCAAGTGAAATTTAAGAATGAGATAGCTAAGATGATTGTCTATAAAATTAAGTTAATATCACACTCAGAGCCATAGTAGATGGTGAGAGATGGAGCCTGAAAGTGAAAATTTCAAAACATTGTTACCCTTTTGCTCATCACTGTACTTGTGATATATTGTTCTGTACCAGTTTTAATATACAATATTGGATTTGGTCCTTCTTTGCATATCCAATAAAATATTATGTTTTAATTGGAGTTTCTTCTATTTGTCACAACACTTTTTTGATCCCTTTAGATCCTTTTAGAAAATATTTTTTATTCTCTATAATCTTACTGGTTAATTTCAATGGCTAATAAATATACCGTTTTCATATTTATCATTTGTACTTTGAAACAATTTGCTATGTATTGAAAACTAATGTAAAAAAATTGCTCATCTAAATGTCGGATTATTAGTAAAATTCTTTATTAACCCCTTAACGGCCGTGGGCAGTAATATTACGTCCTAGCAGTCATAATGTTACTGCCCACGGTCTGCCGGTGGCAGCATGCCGCGATCGGCACATATCTCAGCTGATTTTCACAGCTGAGATGTGTGCCTGCTAGGCACGAGCAGAATCGTTATCTGCTCGTGCCGTTTAACTCCTTAAATGGCGCTGTCAATATGTGACAGCGCCATTATAACGGCATCGGCGGTAAACTTTTACTTACCGGCTGATACCGGAAGTCATGTGATCACGTGACTTCCGGTGATTGTCATGGTAGCACAGGGTCATGTGATGACTCTTGTACTACACATGAATTACTTTCAGTTTCACTCGGCCCGGAGCCGAGTGAAGCAGAAAGTGAGCGTATCTGCTCTTTAAAGCTGTGTAGCTGTGATCAGCAGATAGGGCAGAGCGATCGGATTGTTGATCACTTTAGCCCCCTAGGGGGACTAGTAAAATAAAAAAAAGTAAAAAAAAAAGTTTTAAAAAATTTAAAACAAAAACAAAAAAACCTAAAAGTTCAAATCACCTCCCTTTTGCCCCATTGAAAATTAAAGGGTTAAAAAAATAAAACATATACACACATTTCATATTGCCGCATTCAGAAACGTACGATCTATCAAAATATAAAATCAATTAATCTGATCAGTAAACGGCGTAGCGGCAAACAAATTCCAAACGCCAAAATTACGTTTTTTTGTTGCCACAACTTTTGTGCAAAATGTAATATCAGGCGATCAAAACGTAGCATCTACGCAAAAATGGTACAGTTAAAAACGGCAGCTTGAGATGCACAAAATAAGCCATCACTGAGCCATAGATCCCAAAAAATGAGAATGCTACGGGTCACGAAATATGGCGTAAAATGTGCGCCAACTTTTTTCTGACAAACTTCTGATTTTTTTTTTAACCCCTTATATAAAAGTAAACCTATACATGTTTAGTGTCTACGAACTCGCAGTGACCTGAGGCATCACACTCACACAACAGTTTTACCATATAGTGAACACAGTGAATAAAATATCTTAAAAACAATAGTGCTATCTCACTTTTTTGCAATTTTTCTGCATTTGGATTTTTTTTGCCGTTTTCCAGTACACTATATGGTAAAACGTATGGTTTCATTTAAACATACAGTTTGTTACGCAAAAAATGAGCCCTCACATGACCATATTGACTGAAAAATAAAAAAGTTACGTCCCAGAAGAAGAATGGCGAAAAAAAAATGGAAAGCGAAAAATCAGCCGGTCGTGAAGGGGTTAAGAAATATCCCTGCATCTATCTGTACACAAATTAGGAGCTGTGCCTGCATGATTGCCACCTAGAGCTTGGCGTAAGTAATAGCTGAACTCTGGCTATCACAGTCAGAATCGGTGCCCACACCGCCCCCGGCTGTTTAACTTCCTAATTTCCACGACCAATAGCGTTATAACAATATATAGGAAAAGAAAGGCTATTTTCTCTGTGCTGCTGTAGAAAGGATCAAAGAATTCAGATGATGTGAAGAAATTATTTTTTGTCAGCATGTTTCCAAGCCAATAGGCTTCTTTTTCAGGAAAAATCATATTCATATCATATATGATTTCTCTTTTTCTAGTTCCTAGTTACTATAGTACATCCACGTGTGTCTGCTGCAGCCGTTTGATGCTAATCTTAGTAGTTAATATGACTCTCACAACTACCAAAAGAGGAAGTGTTTGAAGGAAGTGAAATGCTGCCTATGACCCAACGAACACCATCCCCACTGTCAAGCATGGAGGTGGAAACATTATGTTTTGGGGGCACAGGACTATTTCCCTGCATCAATTAGACAAAGGATGGTGCCATAGACCATAAAATCCTGAGTGACAGCCTCCTTTTCTTCGCCAGGACATTAAAAAGGGGTCATGGCTGGGTCTTCCAGCACGACATTGACCCAAAACATACAGCCAAGGCAACAAAGGAGTGGCTCAAAAAAAATCACATTAATGTTATGGAGTGGCCTAGCCAGTCCCCAGACCTTAGTCCCATAGGAAACTTATGGAGGGAGCTGAAGCTCCGAGTTGCCAAGCAACAGCCTCAAAATAATTATTTCCTTGACTATATTTGCATTTCCAGAATTGTTTGAGTAATCAATAGCGATCACAGCATTTAGGAGGCTGGTAAAAGGGGTGCACCATTAGCATGGTCTAAAAGGCATTTTCCACGTGAAAAAAAATGACAGTATCCTGCGAATGTTCAGATCGTACCCACCCTTATAAGTCTATGGTTGCGTGTGAAACATCGGATTGCATTCAGATGTCATCTGATTGCAGCACGATTACCTGGGACACAGACAATGGAGAAGATGGAGAAATTAAATTCTCTGTCTTCTTCGCACCTGTGCTTCAATTCTCTCATGTGAAATAATCAAATCACAGTAATGTGACATTCACATCAAACGTTGGCAGAATTTGATCCTAGTGATATTAACATAATCGGACCAATTTTCTCACATAAAAGACTCTAAGGCCATATGAGCGGAGCCTTAGATGTAAACCCCGATGTAAGTGGTCCATGTAGAGCACAGAATAATTGTGATCCAAAATTGTATGCAAAATGTTCCCAATGAAAACTTCAACGCAGTCCACAAAAAAAACAAGTCCCGACTCAGGTCCGTCATCTGACAATAGGGGGTTTTCACATTACTGGTAACACAAATGCTGTGGAAAAGCTCAATGACTCCCCCCCCAAAAGAATCCCAGCAAAATATCTGCTTCCAAATCCAAATGCACACCTTTTTCTGAGAATCGCAGGTTGCTTAATCCACATTAAGGTGGGCTTTGCACGTTGCGACATCGCAAGCCGATGCTGCGATGTCGCACGCGATAGTCCCCGCCCCCGTCGCAGGTACGATATCGTGTGATAGCTGGCGTAGCGAAAATTATCGCTACGCCGGCTTCACATGCACTCACCTGCCCTGCGACCGTCGCTCTGGCCGGCGACCCGCCTCCTTCCTAAGGGGGCGGGTCGTGCGGCGTCATAGCGACGTGACACGGCAGGCGGTCAATAGCGGCAGAGGGGCAGAGATGAGCAGGATGTAAACATCCTGGCCACCTCCTTCCTTCCGCATATCCTACGGAAGCCGCGGTGACGCCGGTAGGAGATGTTCATCGCTCCTGCGACTTCACACACAGCGATGTGTGCTGCCGCAGGAGCGAGGAACAACATGGTACCGTCACGTCAGCGTAATTATGGATTACGCTGACGCTGCACCGATGATACGATTACGACGATTTTGCGCTCGTTAATCGTATCATCTAGGCTTTACACACTACGATGTCGCATGCGATGCCGGATGTGCGTCACTTTCAATTTGACCCCACCGACATCGCACCTGCGATGTCGTAGTCTGCAAAGCCCGCCTTAGTGTTCAGATTTCACATAACTGTAGTTAATGTAAGGGGTACATGTCTCCAGAATTGCGAGCTGGGCACAAAGTATGGGCACAATGTACAGGCATTACAATGTAATAGGCACTACAATGACATATTTTGCAATTTTCACTCGGCAATATCCAATACTGCTTGTTTATGGAACACATCCATGGAGTCAAAATAGTCACTACAACCGTAGATAAATTCCCACATGGATGTAATTTAAAAAATGGGGTCAATTTTTGCAGTGTGCTGCTTTTCTGGCACTTAGAGGTTCAGTATATGGCATCTCAAAGATATTTAATGAAAATTTGTGCTCCAAGAGTTAAATAGCACTCCCCCTCCCTTACAAGTCTCGCTTTGTGGCTAAGCAGTACTGTACAGCCACATGTGGAGTATTGCCATATTTAGCAGAAATTGTGACAAATTTTGGTGCCATTTTACCTATTTCCTCATGTGAAAATGAAAAATCTGGGGCTAAAACAACATTTTTGTGATAAAAATATAATTATTTTCTTTACCGCCCAATGGAAAATAATTCTGTGACACACCTGTTGTGTCAATATGCTCACTATAGTCCTAGCTGAATTCATTGAGGGGGGAAATTTGTAAGGTGAGGGGGTCACTTATCGGGCGGTTCTGCTTTTTTGGCGCCTCAGGGGCTTTACCAATGTGTCATGGCAGCCCAAACCATTCTAGTAATATCTGCACTCCAATATGGTGCTTTTTCCCATCCTAGCTTTGCACTGTGTCTCAAAAGTAGTTTTCTACCACATATGGGGTATCACTGTACTCAGGAGAAATTGCACAACAAACGGTATGGTCCATTTTCTCCAGTCACCCTTGTGAAAATGCAAAATTTGTGGCAAAAACAACATTTTTGTGGGAATAATGTATTTTTTCATTTTCATGACTCAACTGTGTTGCACATGTAGGTGCAAGGTGCTTACCTCTTACTAAATTCCTTGAGGTCTGTAGTAAAAAAAAATGGCCAATTGTAGGGAGTTTCCACTGTTTAGCCAAATCATGGGCTCTTTAAACAGAACATGGTGTCTGTTATCTATTTCAGCCAATTTTTTGTACAAAGTCAATTGGTTCTTCTTCTCTTCTGAGCCCTGGCATGCGCCCAAAAAAGTAGTTTTCCACCAGATATTGGGTATAAGCGTACTCAGTAGAAATTGCACAACAAATTGTATGGTCCAGTTTCTCCTATTACCCTTGTGAAAATGCAAAATGTTTGGCAAAAGAAACATTTTTATTGGAAAAATATTATTTCTTATTTTAACAGCTCAATATTATAAAATACTGTGAAGCACTTGCAGGTTCAAGGTGCTTGCAGCACCTCTGATATATTCCGTGAAGGGTGTCATTTCCAAAATGAGGTCACCTGTGGGGTGTTTTTATTGTTTAGGCACATCAGTGGCTCTGAAAATCTGATAAGGTGTCCACTATCTATGTCAGACATTTTTTAATTCTAAAAGCCAAATGTGCTCCCTCCCTTCTGAGCCCTGCCGTGCACCCAAACAGTATTTTTCCATCACATATTGGGTAACTGCGGAAGGAAAATGCAAAATTTGGTACTAAAAAAACATTTTTTTGTGGGAAAATGTGATTTTTTATTTTAATTGTTCAACATTATAAAACACTGTGAAGCACCTGTGGGTTCAACATGCTCAACATACATCTATATAAATTCTCTGGGAGTGTAGTTTCAATATGGGGTTACTCATGGGGGGTTTGCACTGGTTAGGCACATCAGGGGTCTTCAAAGGCAACATGACATTCACTATGCATTTCACCAAATTTTGCACTTCAAAAGTCAAATGGCGCTCCTTCCCTTCTGAGCCCTGCTGTGCATCCAAACAGGAGTTTTCCACCACATATGGCGTATCAGCGTACTCAGGATAAATTGTCCAATGAATTTTATGGTTTGTTTCTCATATTACCCTTGCAAATGTACACATTTTGGTACTGAAGCAGTATTTTTGTGAAAAAAAAGTAAAGTTTTCATTTTTTCCTCCCTCATTGCTTTATTTCTTGTGAAGCACCTAAAGGGTTCAGAAACTTCTCCAAAGTGTTTTTGAGCAATTTGAGGGGTGCGGGTTTTTAAAATAATGTCACTTTTGGGTATTTTCTTTCACATAGCCCGCTCAAAATCACTTGAAATGTGATATGGTTCCTGTAAAAAAATTCGATTTGTATACTTTGTTAAAAAATTGCTGAGAAACTTTTAACCCTTCTAACGTAATGACAAAAATAAATTTCAAAAATGATACTGATGTATACATACGTATATAGTATACATGTGGCAAATGTTATTTCTTAATTATTTAGTCTGATAACTATCTAGGTTAAGGGCATAAAATTTAAAGTTTGAAAATTGTGAAACTTTAAAATTTTTTGTCAAATTTGTTATATTTTCACAATAAAATGCAAATCATATTTATCTAATTTTACCACTAACATGAAGTACAATGTGTCATGAAAAACAGTTTCAGAATCACTGATGCCGACATCATATATGTGCGCGTGCCTGTGCCTGAAAAAGTGCCGAGGAAGGGAGCAGAGGACAGATTCCTGTGTTCCGCTGCCTGTACTGTGCGGACCTGCTGGATCGCTCCCTGCCCGAAACGCTACATGTGATAAGGGCAATCTGGCCAGAGGCCCACAGAAGCCTCGAGCCCCGGGCAACGGGCCAGATAGTCCTCATTATTAATTTGCCATCAAGGGCCCCCTGAATTTCTGGGCCCCAGTGCAGCTGCATCAGCTGCAGCGGTGGTATGTCCAGCACTGAGTATACCAAGTCAGGCATAGACGTGAAAGAAGGCGTAGACAGCTTAATTCTGCAGTATGCTACTATTTTTTGGCCACATTTTTTGTGCATACTGTATGTTATTCATTTCTCCACTGAGTTTTTTTTTTGTTATATTTGTCAGGAATTTTACATTGTTGCAGAAAATGCAATGTTTTGTTCTAAATAGACGCAAAATAAGGTTAAAAGACAAATAAACAACACGGAATCCTGCAAATGATGAATCAGAGCCATGCACCTCAGCTATTGAAATGGTCTCAGAGAAGTTATTTCTTTGTGACTCATGCCATTTAGGGATGATCGAATACCTCAAATATTCGGCTTCGCGAATATCCAACGAATAGGTCGCCTCTATGCAAATATTCGATGCGCAATGTAAGTCTATGGGAAGCCCGAATAGTTCCGAATAGTTGTTATTCAGGTTTCCCATAGACTTACATTGCACATTGAATATTCACGAATAGTCGAATAGCGGCGTCCTATTCGGCAAATATTTGTGAAGCCATATATTTGAGGTATTCGATCATCCCTAATGCCATTCATTTAGCTTTCAGGTTTCATTTTCTATCCAGTGTTGGTGCTGATTGGCTGCCAGTTTGTAAAATTCCATTTTAAAGTCATCCCGTTATAAGCTTATAGTAGTCCCATTCTTTGAAAGAACACAGTGATTCTCTTTTAGCTTTTTTTCATATGCATTAAAAGGCAATGAATTATGAAGAGCTGAACTCAATCCTAATTAATATGTATATTGAACTCTAGAAGGACACCAAAAGAGAACATCTCTTTTAGTCCTTTTTTTCCCTACAATACAGCAGAATTTTTATTAAACCTCTCACAATGCAGACAAGTCTCAAAGTGAATTCTGAATCTAGTGTTCTGCTATCAAAAAGTCAGTCTGAAAGAAAATTGACAATGAAACACGTCATGACAATTAACTGTGAGTCCTTGATGAAAAGCTTATATGTTGTTCTCTCCGCAGGTAATGGATGTCTCTGGTTCTCCATCAGTCCCCTTGATGATTGGCTGTGCTGTTTCCTGCATGGCTTTGCTCATTCTTCTTGCTGTTTATGCTGCATTTTGGAGGTATGTTACAATGTAGATAACAATGTCTTTTAAAATGAAGGTGCATCCAAGATAGAAATAAGTTATGTAAGTTACACAATTCTTCTTCAGACTGGAACTTAAACACAAATTGTAGATTGAAAATGTGAGTATGAGCCACTAGCTGTATCCTGTATAATGCACTACATTCCACTTTTGGGTAGGGATTACGTTTTTTAACAGACGTTTGTGTTGTTGGCATTGGCACTGGCATTGAGTGCGTACCTAGAACTGTCTTACTGATCATGTTGGGGAAACAGCTCTTGGCTGGATTTTTAACAACGTTTTTGCATGAAAAAGAAGCTATTTTAATTGAGTTTTCCATTGAAGAAACTCATGGCATATATCGCTAGAGCGTGCTATTATTTTCTGATTGGCAGCAGATCAACCAATGTACTAATTAATGAAGCACTTGGCACGATCCTGGCACTCTTTAGTAATCATAGGCATGAAAATTGTCCTTTTATTTCCAACAATAGCGGGTGGTCAGAACCGGATGTGCACTGCTAAGAAACTCATCAACATCAACGGTCCATCCAATAGAAAAATAAGTGGCACTCACCATCTGTAAAAACAAGTGATGACCAGACAGTGAGAAGATGCGGTGTGTACAGAAAATGGCTGCCAAATCACATGGCTATAGGATGGACTGTTCATGATGCGTCAACCAATCCCATAAATATGCCATCAATTTCTGGGATGAGAAGGCCCCTTTATTAGCAATCTTATTTTATTAACAACAAGAAAAGTTTAAAAGATTCTAGAATTTTACATTGTACAAGAAATATCAATACATATAAATATTTTTACACTTTATGCCCCCCCCCCCCACTGTTCTACCTACCAGATTTGACAAATTTAGAGTTTTCTGATTATACCTGGTCGTGTACATAGTTGAACCTAAGGAAAGATGCTTTATCATTGCTAAAGTATATTTAGTGAAATCTAAGGAAAGATGTATTACTATATTTTAGGTATGCAAATTGCCTCTTCATAGAGGAAGAGTACTTGAACGTTAGTGCCATATATCTGTCAGAGTTGTCTCTCAGGCTTTGAGTCTCTTATTACCATCTGAGACTATACACATTAAATGTGTTTTTTTCCATTTGGCATGCATGGGGTTAATGTCAGTTTTCTTGGTAGCAGATAGCTCATTACCCTTGCTCAGGTGTTTCCGCTGATATCCACTCCCAACCTGGATAAATACCCTCTGCTCCCAGCAGAGGGTGCTGTTTATTCAGCATTCATTCTGGAGCTTGGTCTGGAGTAGGAAGGAGGTATTCGCTGCTGCTGTGTTTGGTGTGAACGTTATCCTGTTGTTGTTGTTTAGTTATCTTCTCCTTACCTTATTTACCCCTATACACCTTCCTGTAGGTCCCCTTGTGTGTGTTTTTGGTGTGCATGAGCTTTGTTGTCCCCTTATCTTTGTTTTTTGTTGGTGGGGTTTTATGACTACTGTCCCGGCCTGACCCTTGGGTGGTGGGTGTGGAGTGTGTTACATCAGGGCCTTGGACAGGAGATAAGGACACACTGGGGGCCCAGACTTCACTATTATTGAGTGTACCTCTGGGTTGAAGGTCATCTCAGGGGGCTAACTAGTCTGAGGGCCAGCTTAGGAGTCCCTATCCATTCACATCCTAGGCAACAGTGTGACAATATCCTTACTCATGTGGCAAAGCTTGTTAAAGGGTTGATATTGACTTTTATGATTGCTACTTTCAGTAGGTGGCAGTAGAGATCAAGTCATCTTCCTCTCTGAAAAGGCAATTTACATGCTTAATTTCCTAGAGAAGCATTGCATGGTCTACAAGTATCCTTACACAGACATGTTAGACATGTCACTTTCCACAAGGAGAAATGTTACCCCTTAGAGCCCAATCAAAGGTCCCTCATACAGCCAAATCAGATTTCTTGCTTTGCACTGAAGAGGAGTAATAACCCTATACACATGTCTTCTTTATCTTTTATCCTAAGCCATGTGACATGGCTCCCAGAGGAGCATTGCATTCCCTACAAGTCCATTTACACTGGCATGTCACTTTCCATAAGGAGAAATGTTTCCCCTTATATTTTAGGTGTACTTTGATTTTTTTTATGTGTTTACCTTTGAAACATTTTTTCTGCTTGTATACAAATATATTCAACCAGAAAAGTTGAGGAACTTTGTAAATATCTACATATCTAATCCTAACATAAGCTTACAGACTGTAGCGTAGCCTTGAGCTGCATTTACAAACCTGTAAGCTTCAGATCTGACATTTGCTCCAATATTTTCCAAGCACGATATTTTCACAGAACTTGCTTTTGTCATTTTACTTCTGAGAAGTGTATTTTTACACAGATATTGTATACTCATCTAATGTTAAAAAAAAAGAAGTTGATCTTGAATGGTTGATTCTTTGAAACTTTGAAGAACTACATATAAAATTACAATCCAAAGAATTATTATTATTATTATTATTATTTTTCATAGATTCCTTCACTATTTACCAATATAATACCATGCATGCAAATTCACCTTATTGTGGTTGAATTTTTAATTTTCTAAAGAATATTTAGCTTGTGGTCTAATATTGCAATTTTAAAGTTTAGAGGGCTTGTTTAATAGAGATAATTATTGGGCATTTTTTTTTTATTTACCAGCCATCAGTACAGACTTACAAAATAAAGCTATTCAATTTTCAATCTTCTGATCAATGAAGAAATCATTTGTACAATATGGTCAATGTTCAATGCTCCATTCTCACTGTCTAAAAATAACAACTGCTTGTCAATTACAGAATCCTTTTGCTTACACATTTCGTGACTGATATGATAAATTCCCATAATTTAAAAACAATTTTGGAAATAATTGTAGCTGTTTGTCAGCCTGGCCGTACACCGTGCAGTACTGCGCTAAAGTCAGAGACCACCTTGTCATTTATTTAATTTCAAGTAAAAACAGCTATTAAGGACAAGCTATCCATTTTTCAGTGTCAAAAAAATGCAGAAAACATATTTATCATACAATGAGACAAAAGACTGCGACTCTAGGTATAATAGGGAAAACACAAGCTTGGAAATTTACTGTAGAAACAAGTATACCACCAAAACTGTATCCATGAGTCAGATAGTACTTAAAAGGGTTCTATACTTTAGACAACAAGATCTAAACAAGCTGGAACAGTGGGCAGCAACTAATAGAAGGGTTTTTTAACAGGGAGAGATGCAAAGTCATACATCAAGAATAATGAAAAGAGCATATACAGCATGGGAGGAATAGAGCTATCCAACAGCATGTGTGAAAAAGACTTAGGTATACTAATAGATCACAGACTGAACATGAGACAACACTGTGATGCAGCAGCAAAAAAGGCAAACACCATTCTAGGATGTATTAACAGAAACATACAGTCTAGATTATTTGAAGTCATTATCCCCCTTTAATCCTCTGTGGTCACACCTCATCTGGAATATTGTGTCTAGTTCTGGGCACCACATTTTAAAAAAGACATCAACAAACTGGAGCAAGTTCAGAGAAGAGTGACCAGAATGGTGACTGGTCTGCAAACCATGTCCTATGAGGAACGGTTACAGGATTTAGGATTGTTTAGCTTGCAAAAGAGAAGACTGAGAGGATACCTAATAGCTGTCTACAAATATCTTAAAGGCTGTCACACTGTAGAGGGATCAGTTTTATTCTCATTTTCACAAGGAAAGACTAGAAGCAATGGGATGAAACTGATGGGGAGGAGACACAGATTAGATATTAGAAAAAAACTTTTGACAGTGAGAGTGATCAACAAGTGGAACAGGCTGCCACAAGAGGTGGTGAGTTCTCCTTCAATGGAAGACTTTAAAAAGAGGTTGGACGGACATCTGTCTGGGATGGTTTAGTGAATCCTGCTTTGTGACAGCAAATTTGCTAATCCTCTAATCTCTTGCCAAAAAGAAAAGAAAATTGTCTCTAGTAAAAAAACATGAACATTGGAGTTGTAGAAGGGCCTTATGGACTGATAAGGGAAAATTTGAGATTTTTGGTAGTAATGGAAATCAGTATATATGCCACTCAAGCAATGAAAGCCTCTGTGAATCATGGATACAACTGTTAACCAAGCAAAATAGAGGATTGATGCAGGGATAGGGATATATCATAGCATGTTGAGTTGGTGAAATGTTTGGATTGAAGAAATCATGAATGTTAATGAGTACAAGCAGTTTTTAATTAAAATGGAATAACCTCTATGAAATGTTAATTGAAAAAAAAATAATTCTACAGCTAGAATATGACATTAAAGAGGTTGTCCACTATTTTTACATTGATGGCCTATCCTAAAAATAAAATATAAAGATAGGAAATGTAACAGTACATGCAAGATAATTCTGATAATGGTATTACTACCACTTGTTAAACAATCATTTAGGTGTTAAAAAAAATCCCTTTCTACAGATTTCTAGATTTCTTTTTTATTTTGATATACTTGTACACATGAAATAGAATATTTGATTTGCCCCATGGTATGTTATATGTACTATGCGTACAGAGACCTCCCTGACTAAAGGTCCGTTACCTGAGCTGACTGATGACCTGATACATTTTTACCTATCGGCTGTCATTTGGCTAGCTACTTACACAGTAGACCAAAGCAAGTAATGTGCACCAAACAATATATACTATACTCAGTGCCCAAAGGCAGCCATAGTTTTCGGCAGTCCAAGTGCTGTTTACTTAGGATGAAACACTGTGAAGAACAATGATCTTTCATGCTAAGGAAAAGATCAATTCACCCAATAAACTAGAGTTTTGCTCGTCCACCAGGTGATTGGCAGCCTATGAACTCGGCAGGATTATTGCCAAACAGGCGTCTTTAACATCACTCGTTAAGGGTTATCTTGCAGTGTAAATGCCCCTTAAGTGAACCCAATAGCATCATACGCTATGTACTGCTGTGTGTATGAGGCCGAATACAAATGAATGTTTTGAACATCTAACCTGGACATGTCTGTGTTGGAGTATTCAGACAACGGCAAAGCCTTTGGTCAAAAATGTAAAAAATATTGAAGGAAAATATTTGTAGATTTTAGTTTTGTTGAAAAGTCATGTACCGTAAGTCATATGGTCATTTGTTGTTAAATTATAACTCACTGTACCAGCCCTCAGACATTTTACTATGTTATGTTTATCGGGGGAATTTTATATGACTGAGCTTATATTTGTATTTCTCTTTTCAAATGTCCTGATGGATTGTGTAGTTCTGAGTCTTAATGCATTTCTTTATGCTTTCCATTCTAGATTCATTCGTTCTGAGCGCTCAATCATCCTACTCAATTTTTGTTTGTCCATTCTTGCTTCTAACGTCTTGATTCTGGTGGGACAATCACAAGCCCTCAGTAAAGTAAGAAAAAATCATTATGTCTGGCTGCTTTATAGGTCTATTTATTTATTTTAATGATGGTTTGAAAAATGCTCTGTATCAGTGTTGTAAAATCGTAAGTCTTCACAAAATTCATCTCTAACCCTGAAATATAAAATGATTATAGTAATTATTAGCAATGGTATGGTGGGGGGTATAGTTTTGAAAAAAATGTTTATTTCTTTTTTTAAAAAAAAAGATTATCTTATAATGACTGAAATATTTTTCCCAATTGATTGCAAGGCCCCATTTTACCACCTAGTTGTGTAAAAGCACACATGCAGTTTTTCGTATATTTTGTCCTACAAAGCGAGGAGTGGTTCAGACAGTTAGAGTTTAATACATTTTAAGCTTTATGTTCAAGCCCAAAAAAGACAAACGTATTCTAGGATTGATACCTTTATTGGCTAACCAGAAAAATTATATTTGCACATTTTTAGAGCACAGAGGCTCCTTCGTCGATGAAGAAGCCTTTATCAATAATGAACGTGCCTCTGTGCTCTGAAAGCTTATAGAAAATGTTTCTAGTTAGCCAATAAAAGTATCACTCCTAGAATACTTTTATCTTTTTTTAGGCATGAAAGTATTTATAAAGTAAAAGTATTTACATAGATTTTTCTGGCTAACATGGTACCACAATATAATTTTTTATTGTACAGCCTAGTTTTAATGTTTAAAGTAGATAAAAGTGCGTCGAGATCAAACTTAACATGTTGATCAAAAACCCCATGAGACAGATGCCAATTGTCCCATATTAGGCAAAAACGTCCTTCTCAACCCAGAATATGGCAACAAAACTAGTTCCCGGAATCCACAACTCATCACAGAATTCGTACCCATAACCTGTAATGTTATATGTTTGAAGAAAGGTTTCCAGGTCCTTGAACTTTTTTTGTAGATCAACCTTGAGTAATAATGAAGGACTTTTGCTTTTCCTTCAGATCTGTCTAGCTTTGGCTCAAAAAACTGCATCAAAACTGAATGGACATGTTCACACGATGCATTCATAATGTTTTTTTGCAGTGATTTTCCAAAAACACCACATTTTTATTGCATTTTTGGAAAATCATGGTAAAAAAAAATGTGACTTTGGCATGTTTTCATAATTTTTCCAAGTTTGTTAAAGATACCCTTGTACCCCACAATGAGTATTTGGTGAGTTTTTGATGTTACAGATTTTATGCAGTATTTCTACAGCCATTATGTATATTATTTTACTTGCATTTTTTTTCATTGCATTTTTGAGTGCTTTTTTATGTGTTTTTATTGCGTTTTTAATGCTGCCTTTTTTGTCTCTTTTTGGTGTCCCATGTTTTAATCCCTTAGCAACGGAGCCAAATTTGACATTAATGACCAGGCCAGATTTGAGAAATCTCAATGAAAAATTATCACGGCACTTCTGTTTGAACTTGTAATAAAATGTATTCTTTTTTTACATCAATTGGAGTGCCTGGTGCTAATTTTTCTAGATTTGAGAAATCTGACCTGTGTCACTTTATGATGTAATAACTCTGTAATGCTTCAACGAATCCAAGTGATTCTGAGGATAATTTTTTTTTGCATTTATTTGTGAAAAAAATCAGAAATTTGGCAAAAAATTTGAAAATTTCACAATTTTCAAACTTTTAATTTTTATACCCTTGAATCAGAGAGTTATGTCACAGAAATTAGTTAATAAGTAATATTTACCACATTCCCACTTTACAGCAGCACAATTTTTTTAAACCCATTTTTTATTGTCAGGAAGAAGGATTAAAAGTTTATCAGCAATTTCTAAGTTTTACAGCAAAATTCACAAAACCATTTTTTTTAGGGATGACTTCATATTTGAAGTGACTTTGAAAGGCCTAGGTGACAGAAAATACCCAAGAGTGAAACTATTGAAAAAACTGTACCCCCCAAAGTGCTCAAAACCACATCCAAGAAGTTTATTAACAATTCAGGTGGTTCATGGGATTAATGCAAAGTGGAATGAAAAAATAACTAAATTTTACCTAAAAATGTTGCTTTAGCCCCATTTTTTTCACTTTTAAAAGAAATAGCACAACAAAATGGACCCCAAAATTTGTTCCCCAGGTTCTTTTGAGAGCGCTGATACCCCACATGTGGTCAGAAACCTCTGTGTGAACAAACAGCTTGGATTGGAAGGAGCAATATTTGAATTTTGGAAAGCAAATTTGGCTGAAATAAATTGCGGGCACCATGTTATATTTGCAGGGACTGGAAGGTACCTAAACAGCAGAAACCTCCCACAAGTGACACCATATTGGAAACTAGACCCCTCAAGGATTTTATAAAGGGGTATAGTGAGCATTTTGAACCCACAAGTACTTCACAGAATTTAATAACATTAGGTCATCATATTGAACATTTTCATTTTTTTCACAAAAATGTTGCTTTCTTCTGAGCGTGATAACCCACATGTAGTCAAAAAGTTCTGTTTGGACATAAGGAAGTGCTCGGAATGGAAGGAGCAATATTTGAATTTGGAATAGGTCGTCATATTTGCAGAGCCTCTGTGGTCCAAGAAGAACAGAAAACCTCTATAAATGTCTGTTTTTGTAAATTAAACCATCTAATATACTTATTTAGGCAGGAAGCGAGTAGTTTGATACCACAATTCTGCAGGGAGCAGATGGGCTGTAACAAGCGGTGAAACACCGCTCACAGCTCAGCGGGTCAGGAAAACTGCAGCCGGCCGCAGAAATCGGACATGTGCAGCACTTGACGTGACGTCACCGGAGCGGGGAACAGCGGTCTGCAATAGCGCCTCTCACAGGCACTATTGCCAATGTATCGCCCCGCGCTCGTCTGCAGCCAAGCCGCTCTGATCCGGGCTCGTTTGTGGGTGGCTCGAGCGCCTCCGAACCCAGGGTCACTTCGCTCTGAAAGGATGCTGGCGCTACGTAGGGGAGTGGTAGGTAGGTGTATGGCCGGAGACGTGTTTCAGTTCGTGACGCCCCCCATGGGATGTGGTGAAGGTGTAGACACCACCGCTGCAGTTACGGGGCACCCGGGGGAGATGGTTATACAGCAAGATGTTAACCCCTTCGTGGGCAGGGATGATGGCCCCGGGACCCGTTGGGGAGAAGTAGCTGGGCGGTGCAGGGCGATGCGCGGCCGGATGGCACTGTTGTACTCACTGTTATTGACACACACATGTCTCTGGTAAACAAAGTTGATGGTGGTCGGTGCCCACAGCTGGCTGCGTCTGGTCCCCCACCCGGTTCGGTGGTCTTTGCCTTTCTCCTGCACCGTGTAGTGTATGTGTAGACTGCCGGCTGTATGTATGTCGGGAAAGCCTGTTTGCCCGCAGACGCTGGCCCGTGGGATCTCTCTGCCTGTGCGGTGACTTTCTATCCTCCTCGGTGGGCTGTTTTCTTCAGTCGGGACTTGGGTGGGAAAGGACCTATGGTCCAGACCTCAATCAGTGAATTAACTCAGTCTAGTGGCTTCTGGACCTCGTTTCAGGGTCTGAGTACCCCCCTGTGTGCTCCGGTTTCCAGTCGGTTCCCCGGGTCGGTACCGGCGGGCCACTACCCTGTCCCGGTCCACCACGGTTCCACAGAGCCGTCTTCCCGGCTCCTGCAGGCTAGGCCACCATATACCTCCTAGCCCAGGTGTGCGGGCTACGACCCTCACACCTGTCAGTCTGACACATGCCTCAAACTGATCTCACTGAACTGACTTAACTTCCTGCCTCAGGCCCTCTGAACTCCTCGGTGGGCGTGGACAACCGCTTGGCTCCACCCCCCTGGTATGTCCATTGAACACTGAGGGAGGTGACTAAGGTTTATGTGGTTTGGCTGGTGTAACCTTGTGTGGGACTGGTGTTGTGCGGGGCGCTATCTGTGACTACCTGGCAAGTCCAGGGCGTTACACCAACACAAAGTATTTGAGAGAAACATTGTTTCTCAATATAATATCGAACTAGACAAAAAATATGGGTGAACCACCCTTTTAATTTTTAACATATGTCCTGTGGTCTGACGAAACTAAAATTGAAGTGTTTGGCCATAATGACCATCGTTAAGTTTGGAGGAAAAAGGTAGAAGCTTTAAAGCCTAAGAACACCATGCCAACTGTGAAAAATGGGGGGGAGGGGCAGTATCATCTTGTGGGGCTGGTTTGCTGCAGGAGGAGCTGGTGCACTTTACAAACTAGATGGCATCATGAGGAAAGAAGATTGTGTCAATACTGAAGCAACATCTTAAGACATCAACAAGGAACTTAAAGCTTGGGCGGAAATGGGTCTTCCAAATGAACAATGAACTGAAGCATACTGCCATACTGGTTACAAAGTGGCTTAAGGATAACAAAGTCAATATTTTGGAGTAATCCAGATTAGACGAAGACCAGTGTCCGCAGATAGTATATTAAAACCTTTGCTTTATTCTTCCAAATACGCATTTAGAACAAAAAAATGTTCTTAATCATGACACACATGTCAGGTTTATTCATATTCATTTTAGATAGTGAGGAAAGCATGCAGATCTGTATTTTTAGATAGTGTATGTAAACTTCTGGTTTCAATTATGTTTCCACAAGTTGGAACGCAGAGTGGGCTTTTTACTATACCCATATGCAGAATAATGTCCCAAAAACCTTTTATTTCCAGTACATTTGTGGAGATCCAGGAACGGAAATGGATGGATATGGGATTTTTATAACTGTATTGCTGGGCATATACATTTGTTTGGTGGCCAATAAGTTCTAGTACATCATGGCTTTAAAACAGTTCAAAAAAATCGAAGGGGGCAAAATTAGTGACTAGAGATGACCATAGACGTGGAAGTTTTGTTCAGCAGGTGCAGACGGACTTTAGATAAAGTTCAGTTTGGGATCCGGATTCGACCAGATTCCCAATGGAAGTCACTAATTGGGCATTTCGGGTCTCCGGCCACATGCAGCCAGCCATAAACAAATCAGTTCCAGGGACAGGTGGGTGGAGTTTTTCCATTTTCGGGGGGTGCACACTACAACTGATCATACTGTTGTTAACCCCAGTTTGAGTCTTTTTTTTTTAATGTGATTGCCTTTAATTGTTGAATACGGGTGATCACATGACCGGGGACCCACATGTCCAGATCCTGTTCTCCAGGGTCTCAGCTACCCCTGGTAGTTGAAACTCCAGAGATTTTCAAACACTGGGATGCTATACACATATTCTTTACTGCCATTTTTAAACGGTCGTAAGGAATAAGTACCCTTACTGGTCACCATTTTGAAACGTTTTGATGCTATTTAATGTGGTAAGTAAAGCTACTTTGTTTTAGATACTTAATGATATTTAGCTTTGACAAAATTTTATTGATATAGTTATGTGCAAATTAAATGCATTTTTACTGCTTCTGAAACATACTAAAAATGCATGTTCGTTTTTTACCTGCGTATTTTCTACATCTAATGCAATTCTGTGGGGAAAATCCGCACATAAAACTCAGCTCCTCAAAAAAGAAATTCTTATATTATGAATTTGAAGCACAAACCGCATGTTAGTTTACACTACAAAAAAAACACCACTAGCAGTGGGCATGAGATTTCTATAAGGCCACGTGCAAGTGTGGTACTGCTCACCTTGAGGGGTTGTGCGAGTCACAACCAACTGATACAGCATATAAGGCACAGCTGCCGCGGCCCCACAATTAGTCAGAGATGAAAGAGGCAATGAAAGGGTTAAATGCAGTCCTGCAGTGCAAGCAGACAATCCGGGTATATCCAGAAAGTGATTGTGTCTGATGAAGGAGATGGAATCTCTGAAAACGCGTTCACAATAAATCCCTTTCTGGATATACCTGGATTGTCTCCTCATCCTCACACGGCAGCGTGGCGTTTAGCCCAAATACTGAGGTGAAATATTCACCAAATACTGTACATGTGCACGTGGCTGAAATGTACAAAATCATGGCAAATTGTGAGGAAACCCAAGTGTGGTTTCAGCAGTACAGTTCTTAGCCATGGGGTAACAGCCATGGCACAAATACTTCATGTGAATACACCTCTATTATGCTAGTACAGCTTAAAAAAGGGCAAAATAGAAAGAAATGTAAAAAGTAAATGCAGAAGAGAGAAAACAGACATCGCACAAATCCTTAGTTGGTGGCTTCTTAAAATTGTCTAAAGCCTGCTTTACACCTTACGATCCAGCATACGATATTGTATGCGATCGTAACCGCTCCCATCGTATGTGCGGCACGTTCAATTTGTTGAATGTGCCGCACAAATGATTACGTACTTACCTGTCCATACGACCTCGCTGTGGGCGGCGAACGTCCACTTCCTGGAGTGGGAGGGACGTTCAGCGTCACAGCGACGTCACACGGCAGCCGGCCAATAGAAGCGGAGGGGCGGTAAACATCCCGCCCACCTCCTTCCTTCCGTATTGCTGGCCGGGAGCCGCAGGACGCAGGTAAGATCTGTTCATCTTTCCCGGGGTGTCACACACTGCGATGTGTGCTACCCCGGGTACGATGAACAATCTGACGTTCAATTCTACAGAAATGAACAACATGCTTGCGATGAACATTTTACCGTTCAATCGCAATCGCACGTAGCTGTTACACACTGCAATGTACCTTACGATGCCGGATGTGCGTCACTTACGACGTGACCCCGCCGACACATTGTAAGATACATTGCAGCGTGTAATGCGGGCTTAAGCCATGCAGCAAAATTTGGTTAGGAAAGATGCTAGGTTGCTTGTAGAGCTGGCAAACCTGCATTCTTCGCTCCCCCTTCCAAAGGGACGTGCACATACTTATGACCGTGGCCGGCTCTCACCACGCTACCCGGCATCCCCGCACTTCTCCACGTGAGTGTTCCTCCTCCCGGGCCTGTGCTCACTACACAGGGCCTCCGGGAATGGTGCTAAGGTGCGTGCACGCACCCCTGCCCTACTCATTTCCTGGAACTGCCTCTCAAGCTATCTCTGAAAGGCCCTGGTTACTTAAGGCACTCTCCCTTTAGGGGTGGTACCTGATCAACGTGTTCAGTTAGTTAGTGGCTCGTTGCCCTAGCCAGAAAGTTGTCAGGTTCTCTTGTCCACTGTGCTTCCGTTACAGTGTACAGTGCCCTTGCCTGTGTTTCAGTCCGATCGGTACCTGGTGTCCGTCCACCCCGCTTTGCCACCAGCCTCAGCTACCCCAGAGGCACTTGCTATACCAGAGATTGTGCCTGTCCACCCCGACTGTGCCACCAGCCTCAGCTACCCCGGAGCTCTTTGCTATACCAAAGACTATGCCTGTCCACTCCAGCTATGCCACCAGCCTCAGTTACCCCTGAGGTCCTTGCTATACTAGAGATTGAGTCCGCTTGTCCATCTCTACCCAAGGAGTCAGCTGCCACAGCCCCGGTCACTGCCCTGGGAGTGGCACCTGATGTCTCCCTCGCTATGGGAGCTTAGTTAAGCCTCTTCCCCTAAGGGTAAGCCCCAGGTTCCTCTGTGGTCCAGTGGTCCAAGCCTGCTTGCCACTTTACCATCTTCTGTGGAGAGCGTTACACTGCTGGTTGGTAAAATTTCCAGATCTCTACCCTACTGTATACTTGTAGGATGAGCTCCACTTATGTTAAGGAAGAATGCCTTGAAAGCCACTCACACCTCTGGGAAAAGTTAAAAGAAACTATTGCTATAAATAGCTCATTTACATATTTCTGCAAAGCTGTGAATGCGGAAAGAAGAGGACTATTGAATGTCAGCTTTGATGAATAGAAAGTTGATATGACATTAAAATAAATACATTAGGACATCATCATTTCATTGACTATGATTACGAGTAAATGCAATGAAAGCAAGTAAAAATATCTCCATAACCCACAACCATTTGCACCCTACAGTAGGTCATATGAGCTTTTCACAATGTCATTTTGTTCCATATTCCAGGTGTTAGTATTTTTATTAGTATGTTAGCGGTATCCAAAAATAGCAGGTAAATCATTTCTGCTTTGAACACATCCGCACTGCGTCCTTCCTACGCACACACTGGTCCGACATGTCTTTGTATCCTGGGTTTGCTTTTGTTTCTTTTCTCCTATGCTTTATAATCAATATTTGTATCAAGTTACACGCTCGGTAATATGCTGCCAGTTATACACCAGATCCGCAATGCTGGGGGCTAGAAAGGGAAATCAATTTGGGAATGGAGTGGGAGGTGATATATCAGGATAGTATTTTCCTTGTTGCACATAGAAGACAGTAAAGATGAATAGGGTTGTTATGAACATCATTATTACCGCGAGTTTAGCTTGTAAGGGACAGTGTTTTGTGACTTTATATTTCTGAATATTACATAATTGCCACCCGCAGTACTAGTTGGGGCATTTCACTTTCAGGAGTAACAGTAATTACAGTTGTATTCAAAATGGTTCATCCACTCATTGCAAATCAGATTCCTTAGCAAAAATTACAAACTCACTGCTGTGTGGAATAAACTGATCAAACAAGAACCACTTAAATAGTTCAACACAACTAAGATAACAAGCAGTTTGCCCAAATTTAACACAAAATTCCAATTTTAATGACTAATGCAGTCTCAGAATTATTCAACATCTTCACTGACTTGGACCTTCCAAGTACAAAGAGCCCAAGCATACCTCAAGCACACCAAGGATTGGTTTTATAAGAAGTTATGGAAGATTACGGAGTGACTGTCAATGTTGTGGACTTAAAGCCCATAGAAAAATTTTGGTAGGATGTGAAGAAGTCAGTGACAGTACGCAAGAATATTAGTGAATTCAAGGCCATAGTCCATGAGGACTGGGCTAAGTATCTTCAGGACACCAGAGGCTGGTGTTGCGCTATGCAGCACATTTACTGCAAGTCATTACAGCTACCAACAGTGAAAAGTATACAGTTAATGGAGCTGTATAGTTCAAATCTGCAAATCATCACTTCCGGCCACTGCTGGAACCAAGAACAGCCGCTCGGCGGGAATGTTGGGTGTTGCTCCCCCACCATTATAATATTGATGACCTGTCCTTTACCCCTTCATGACAAAACAATCACTGATCTCGGGGAGACAAGCCAGAGAAAACACTGCCGGGAGCCAGCGAGGGCGCTCAAGACAGTGAAATCCTAGGTACATTGCCCCCTGGGAAATATGCAAACCAAAAAAGTCAATGGAGCCTCTGTTAGGGGTCTCAACACAGAAACCAGCCAGATATCCCTCCGGGAAGGACCCAGCCAAGGGGTGGCTCTTTTTAGGAGACCACCATAACCACCATATTAAGTGGCCCTTTTAGTCAACATCAAACTTTTAGTCAACATCCAACTATTTTTGGATGGATACTTGGCCTTGGTATTTCCCTTGTCATATCTTTCAACTTGTCAAAAACTTGGATGTTGACTAAAAGGGCCACTTAATATGGTGGTTATGATGGTCTCCTAAAAAGAGCCACCCCTTAGCTGGGTCCTTCCCGGAGGGATATCTGGCTGGTTTCTGTGTTGAGATTCCTAACAGAGGCTTCACGGACTTTTTTGATTTGCATTTTTCCCAGGGGGCAATGTACCTAGGATTTCACTGTCTTGAGCGCCCTCGCTGGCTGCCGGCAGTGTTTTCTCTGGCTGGTCTCCCCAAGATCAGTGATTGTTTTGTCTTGTTGGTCTACTAGGCATTGCTCCCACCTGGCCAGAATCCTACTCCACACTGATGAGGGGCAATACCCCAAAACAGCTGTCTGTGGATGGATACCTGGCCTTGGTATTTCTCTTGTCATATCTTTAAACTTGTCAAAAAGTTGGATGTTGACTAAAAGGTCCACTTAATATGGTGGTTATGGTGGCCTCCTAAAAAGAGCCACCCCTTGGCTGGGTCCTTCCCGGAGAGATATCTGGCTGGTTTCTGTGTTGAGACTCCTAACAGAGGCTCCACGGACTTTTTTGATTTGCACTTTACCCCTTCATGGCGCTTGACATAAGTTTACATCATGGTCAGATAGGGGTTCACGACCCATGACGTAAACTTACATTATGTTGATCCGCTGGGAGCTCAAAGTAAATTATAGCTGAGCTTCGACTGTCACAATCAGGGATGGTGCTTGAGTTGCCCTTGGCTGTTTAACCCCCTATTTGCTAAGAATAATAGTGATTGCAGTATTTAGGAGGCTGTGAGAGAGAATGAGCTCTCTTTCCAAAATGATTGTTGCCATGGTAACCAGAGGTCAAATTATAACCTCTGGGTTAGCTGGCTATAGTGCTTGTTAGACCATGCCAGGAATATGGTTGTTCATTGCAATACATTATAACAGTGTTAATAATAATAATGTAGCCATTATGTATAAACACTAAGGGCTCATGCCATGACGGCCCCTAGAGTAGGCACAAACTTCCAAGGAATATAAATGGGAGAACATGAAGTATCTGTGCCAAGAAACATTTTTTAGAAACCTTTTACTAATGAAAAACACTTGAAAAAACAACAAGTCTTTAAAAATTGCAAGAGACAGAGGTGTGAGGGCACAAATAGCAAATAATATTACAATTGTCTGTTGTTACACACATCGTGACAGATAGTAAAGAAAAGATTGGCCTAATAGAATTAATCAAAGAAAAGAAGGCAGATAGACATGCCCAAAAATATTAGTATCCCTGAATGAGGTTAGTCTAAATGGTCTAAGCATTACCTAAATAATATTGAGGGGGTCAATGTAATGCATGGTCCTAGCACTGTGCCTACGGTAATATTTCCATGATTATTCTAGCTTATCTAAATGAGCATAATAAATCCCATAACCACATGCCAAGGACGTAGGAGGGATATGCAATGATGTCACCAGAAATAGCGAGGGTTCCAATGCACGTTTCACTGTTGGTGCTAGCAGCTTTTTCAAGGGGAACAGTGTAAACGTGAGTGCCCCAAGGGATGTTTAATTAGCAGTAGTGGCCAGGTGCAGTGAGTTGCTGGGACAGTGCATTACATTAGCCCCCTCAATATTATTTAGGTGATGCTTTGCCCAATTAGACTAACCCCATTCAGGGATACTAATATTTATAGGTATGTCTATCCCCCCTTTTTTCTTTAATTAACTCTTTGAGGCCAGTCTTTTCTTTACTATCTGTCACCATGAGTGATGTGTGTAACAACAGACAAATGTAATATTACTTGCTATTTTTGCCCTCACACCTCTGTCTTTTGTAATTTTTAAAGAATTCATGTTTTTTTCAAGTGTATTTAATTTGTAAAAGCTTTCTAATAAATGTTGCTTGGGATGTATACTTCATGTTCTCCTCCTATTTACATTATACCAGTGGTCAGACTAATAAAAGTTAATGTCATATATACGGTCTACGTAAAAAAAAGTGGGGCAAAAAAAATGAAATAAAAAAAAATATTTGTAAAAAATCAGAAAATAAAAAACAAAAGAAAAAAATATTAAACAAAAATATATTTTTATACCGTAATAAGAAAATAAACAAAAAAAGTACACATTTGGTATTGACTCATCCGGAGCAACCTGATCTATAAAACTGTCACACTAGATAACCCCTTCAGTGAACACCGTAACAAAAAAATATGTATAATAACCTATGTCTTTTCATCATAGAGCTGAAAAATGTGAAACAAAATGGTATCGTCACCTTGTCCCTCAAAAAGCAAATGCAATAGAGCTCTGTCAGCGAAAAAATAAAATGCTATTTCTCTCAGAATATAGCAATGCTAAAACAATTTTTTTCCTATAAAATTGTTTTTATTGTGTAAAAACGACAAAATATATATATAAAAAAATACAAATGTGGTGTTAGTGTATTCGTAAGGCCCAAAGAATAAAGCTGTCTTATCACTTTTAAGGCACGGTGAACGGCGTAAAAAAAAACCCCAACAATTCCTGAATTGCTGTTTCTTCTTGATTCTTCCTCACAAGAAGTGTAATAGAAAGCGATCAAAAAATATTATGTAGCCCAAAATGGTACCAGTAAAAACTCCAACTCATCCTGCTAAAAACAAGCCTCACATGGTTCTGTTGGCTGAAAAATAAAAAAACTACAGCCTTCAAAATACAGTGATGCAAAAAATCTTTATTTTGTGAGAAAGCATTATTTGTGAGATGGCAGCCAAATCTAAAAAAGTATATAAACCCGGTATTGCTGTAATCATACTAATGTAAGAAATAAAGCCACCTAATCACCTATATCGCATGGTGAATGGAGTAAAAAATAAATAAAGCTAACTCTGCAACTGCTATATAGCTATCCATTAACGGATCCATTCTCCATAGACTCCAATGTTAAAAAATGGATTCAACTAAAATCAATTATTTAAAAACGAACATAAAAGTTGAGTTTGCACCACATTTTTGCCAATAGATTGTTGCTGGATCCGTTTTTAACAGATGATTACTGATCATGTGAACTTAGCCTTAGCTCTCACACCGGAGTTTATGTATAAATCTTTGAAAAATGTGATTGAGACAAAATTCCCAATGTAAAATTCTGTGAAATGAGGTATAGGGAGTCATTTTGAACTCCTGTCTGGCCTGTGGCTCTGCGATGTCCATCTTCTTACGTGTCCTTTTAGGTGTGCACAAAACTGCGGTCAACAACAATTTTGTGCACCTTTGAAAATAAGGATACCAAGGAACAGAGGCCAAACGGAGTCCGGAATAACTCTGCTGACTCAAGTGAATAGATCCTTTGGAGGTTTCACCTTAATCACATGTTTTGGACAGCATAGAAGACAGGATATATGTGAAATGTTCCAAAATGTTCTGTACTCCATATTGCCACCAATAGCATTCAACTCAGTCCACAAAAAACAAATCCCCACTCGGGTATGTCATCTGTCAAAGGAAATATAGGGGGCTTCCATGTTACTGGTAGCACAAAGGCTCTGGAAAAGTGCTATGCCTCCCAATTATATCTCGATTACGTGAATATTGGCGCATTCAGGAAAAATTACACAACAAATTGTGTGGTACATTTTTTTTATTAGCCCTTATTTTTATAAAAACTTGGGACTAAAGATAAAAAATGTAATTATTCTTTCTTCGCTAGCCAATGGTATAAAATTCTGTAACACACCTGTGGTGTTAATATACTCACGGTGGCCTAGATGAATTCACTGAGGGGCGTAGTTTGTAAAATAGGATCAGTTATGGGAGATTTGTTTTTCTGGTATGTCAGGAGCTTTGAGAATATGTCTTGGCTCCCCCAAACCATTCCAACTTACGGTAATATGAAGTCCAATATAGTTCTCCTTCCATTCTGAGCTTTGTACTTTGCCTCAAAAGTAGGTATGGGGTATTGGCAGACTCAGGAGAAATTGTGTAACAAATTGTGTGGTCCATATTATCCTATTACCTTTTTTTGTAAATTACAACTTTGGGGCCAAAGCAACATTTAAGTGAAAAAAATGTATTTTCTATTTTCTCAGCCCAATTTTTTATAATTTTGTGAATCACCTGAGGGTTAAAATTTTGCACTACATCCCTAGATGAATTCCCATTTTGTAGTTTCCAGAATGGGTTCATATATTGAGGGTTTCTGCTATTCTGGAGTGACAGATGATCTTTTACTGTGACACAATCTATTCCTGCCAAACTGGCCCTCTAAAATGCAAATAATGCTTCTTCCCTTCTGATCCCTGCCATGCACCCAAACAGTAGTTTTCCACCACATATGATGTATTGATGTACTCAGGAAAAATTGCACAACAAATTATATGTTCCACTTCCTCCCTGTTACTCTTATGAAAATGAAAAAATTGATGAAAAGCAACATTTTTGGGGAAAAAAAAATATTTTTTCATTTTCACAGCTCAACGTTATAAAATTTTGTGAAGGACCTGGTGATTCAAGGTGCTGACTAAACATCTAGATAATTTCCTCGAGGGAAGTATTTTCCACAATGGGGTCACTTGTGGAGTGTTTCTACTATTTAGGCTCTCAGGGGCTCTCCAAATGCAATTTGGAGTCTGATATCTATTCCAGTCAATCCTGTGCTCCAAAATTCAATTACAAGCCCTGCTGGTCCGTCCAAAAGAATTTTTTCCACCTCCTATGGAGCATACCTGTACTCAGAAGAAATTGCACAACAAATTTTTTTGGCTGTTTTCTAATGTTACACTTGTCAATATTTAAACATTTGGGGTTAAAGCAACATTTTTGTGGGAAAAATTAAAACTTTAATTTTTTCCTTCCACATTGCTTTAATTCCTGTAAAGCACCTTATGGTTAATAAAATTCTTGAATGTGGTTTTGCGCACTTTGATAGATGCAGTTTTTAAAATGGTGTTACATTGTGCCACATAGGCCCCTCAAAGTCACGAAAAATGTGATGTGGTCCTTAAAAACATTGGTTTTGTAAATTTAGTTGGAAAGATTAAAAATTGCTGATAAACTTTTAACCCTTCTAACTTCCTAACAAAAAAAAAATGTTTCAAAAATGGTGCTAATCTAAAGAAGACATGTGAGAAATTATATTTATTAATGATTTTGTGTGATATAACTATTTAGTTGAAGGACATAAACATTTAAAGTTGGAAAATTCCTAAATTTTTGCATTTTTTGTCAGATTTTCAAAATTATTATAAATGAATGCAAATCATTAACCAAAAATTACCACTAACATGAATTACAATATTTCAAAATAAATACAGTCTTAGAATCACTGGGACCCATTGAAGCGTTCAAGAGATATTACTGAATAAAGTGACACTGGTCAGCTAGGGTGACAGAACTTCTGGCCTAAATACAATTACTTGAAACACAGCATAAGAGCACCCAATCTACAGAAACGCTGGTAGAACTCACTAAATGCAGAGACGACTTGAAATCCCTCTTAAATCAAAGTTTCTTTCGGTTCAAAAATCAGTTCAAGAGGATTTTGTACAATTACTCGGATAAATGTGGCCGTCCATTGTCACGTCTTCTCCATCCTTACACACAGACCCAATTCATCCCCCGACTGCAGCACCCAAATTGGTCAGAGGCACACAATCCTATAGAAATTTTAGATATCATGAAAACATTCTACTCAAATTTGTATAACATTAAGCGGAAATTTTCGGAACTTGATCCCCAAGAATTTCAAAGGCAGATAGATAAAAACATCGAGGACAGGATGATGACATTACGGCACAGCTTGAAGAACACTTCACTGAGGTGGAGGAGGCCATTAATAACACACCTAGTAGGAAGAGCCCTGGCCCTGATGGTTTTTCCCCATTATTTTATAAAACATTTAAGGACCAACTCACGCCCTTCATTATAAGGGTGTTCAATTCAGTTACGTTTAACAATGGGTTTACCCCACAATCACTAGATGCTTATATTGCTGTGATACCAAAGCCAGGAAAATACCCCTCAATAGTCTCAAACTACCGCCCAATATCGTTGATTAATGTGGATATCAAAATATTTGCAAAACTTTTAACCATAAGACTGACTCATCTATTTCTGGGCATAATACATTTGGATCAGGTCGGGTTTGTGCAGGGACGCGAGGCAAGGGATAATGTATGTAAGACTATTTCGTTTGTTGCCAGTGCAGCTGAATGTCCGCACGGCGTGGGCCTATTATCGATCGATGTCGAAAAGGCTTTTGATTGCGTACACTGGAGTTTCATGGAGGCGGCTCTTAAGCAGATTGGACTGAGAGGGGGCTTCCTTGCCAAAAAAATGGCCCTTTATTCCGGCCCTACGGCATGAATTAAAACAAACGGTTCTCTCTCAGCACTATTCAAAATTCACAATGGCACTAGACAGGGTTGCCCATTGTCCCCATTGATATATGCCATTATCATGGAACATTTGGCAGTAACAATCAGGAGGAACCCCAGTGTGCGAGGTCAGGGCCTCAGAGGTAGACAGTACAAAGTGTGTCTCTACACAGACGGCTTATTTCTATACAGTATATTTAGCAGGCCCACATTATCTTCCCCTCCCTTATGATGGAATTTGAACATTTTGGGGATCTTAGTAATTTCATGGTCAACTACAACAAAAACGGAAGCCCTAAATATCTCCTTGCCAGCGGCAGAAGTTCAAAGATCCCAGAACAACTTCCATATAAGTGTCAGGCACATTCAATAAACTATCTAGGAATTCATATACCTTCTGACCGTAGCAAATTGTATACACTAAACAACCAAACACTATTAGACAAAACTCTTAAAGACTTCAACACATATAATAAGAAGCCCCTATCTTGGTTCGGAAGGATTAACACCTTTAAAATGGACATTCTCCCAAGATTCTTATACGTCTTTCAGGCAGTCCCCATCATCCCACAAGCCAGCTTCTTCAAAACCATGAAATCTGCACTTATAAAATTTATATGGAAACAGGCAAAACCCAGAATCAAATTTCTAACCCTTTTTAGACACAAACAAGAGGAGGGGTACCAAATCTCCGACTTTGCCACCAACTTCAGTGATGGTCAGGTTGTTTGACTAGCACTTCCAGGTAGATACAAAACAGTGGGTAAGACTAAAGCAAAACTCATCTACAATACCCCTTAAAAATCTTCCTTGGATTGGAAGAAAGGAAAATATACATATAGAGTCAGCAGGGATCCTAGTAAAGGCAACGTTGATGCTGTGGGACAGATTGAGAGTGAAAAACTTACTTACTACTCCCTTTAGTCCGCTTACCCCCATATTCAACAACCCTGAGTTTCCTCTGGCGAATCTGACGGAGAGATTTCTGCGATGGCACAAAAGCTCTGACCTTCGAGTGGCACATTTATTAAAGGGCTCACACATCCCTACACTGGATAAGTTAGAGGCAATGGCCCCCCCCTAAGAGATTATCATGGTTGCAGTATGGAGAGTTGCGGTCCTTTTTGGAGTGCTGGAGGGTGGGGAGTCGGCACTCCTTTCCGGTGATGCCTACACCGTTTGAGGGTTTGTTTCTCCGGGGATCACCACCCCCCCATCTGATTTCATTGATCTATAGCCATCTCAATCAGCAACCTAGTCTCCCGGATCCTGACTGTGTCCGGGCCTGAAAAAAGGAGTTATGAACCACTTTTTTGGAGGAGGACAAACAAAAAGCCTTCCTCTTTACCCACAAAATGTCGGTGGCAGGATACGCTCAGGAGAGAAATTACAAGATTCTGGCACGATGGTATCTTTCGCCAACCAAAATTCACAAACTATTCCCCTCGGAATCGGACATGTGTTGGCGATGTGGAACTGAAAAGGGGACAATGGTCCATATCTGGTGGGAATGTGACAAAATTAAGCCCTTCTGGGATACAGTATTCAGGGCTTATGTTAAAATCACAGGAATTCAAGTTCAGCCCTCCCCCCAGGTGGGAACTTTCTGCTACGGCTAATGATACTAATGACACCTATGTCAAGACTTGGCAATCTTGGATTCTGTTCATAGCAACCCAGGATTTCTCAAGGTTTTTGGTGCAGTAAGGGAGGTACCGGGATTTTATTGTGTCTCTTTTACCCTTACCCTTCTTACCCCCTTCTTCCCCCCCTTCTCCCCCTCTCCTTTTTTTTCTTCTCTCTTCTTCTTCTTCTTCTTCTTCTTCATATTCCATCTTTCTCTTCTATCTTCTCTCCCTACAAGGCCTCTTCTCTCTAATTCCCCTTTCTCAACACCTGATTACTAATCCTCCATTCCTAATTCTCTACTTAGCCATCCTTAGGGCCATGTGACATAAACAATGGTTTGGCTTTTTCCCATTCTTCTGTTCACCTCTCTTTCTCCCCTCGTTCTCATTTCCTTAATTATGAGGCGTGGAAGCAGAGATGGGGGGAAAATATTAAGGTAGTTAAATGCAATGAAAGGGCTACACCCAGGATCTCCTCCAGAAGGAAATATAGAATTTAGATTAATATTACCTGATATGCACCCGATAGCAAAATGTCATCTGAACAAAGGTCTTCGTGAATTTTTTATAATGGGTGCTGTTGTTTTATTAGAGTAAATGATAAGATTTTGATTTGCATTTCTGTAAACGAATGTAATTGATTATATCTGACTCCTGGACCCTGCAAGGTCCTATTTTTGATGTTTCTTCCCTTCCATTTTCTTTTCCCCTCGCTCTTACTTTCTTTTCCTCTTCCATATCGTTGTACAATTTGATATGTGAAAATTTAATAAAAATGGATTAATCATAAAGTGACACTGGTCAGAATTGTAAAATTTGGCTTGTAGGAAGGTGGAAACAGGCTGGGGGGGTGAAACCACTGGTTATATTAGTTGTATTGAGCTATTAAATTGTTCTTGTTTCATTAGATTATTGGCAAATATAGAAAGGTTATACATTTTGCTAATAAACCTAATTTGCAATTAGGAGTGAATTATTTTATCTACAACTCTATATCTGTTTATATTGGCAATCCATAAATGTTAAAGGGAATCTGTCAGCATGTTTTTTCTATGTAATCTGAGAACATCATGATGTAGGAGGAGCGAATCTGATTCCAGTGATGTATCACATACTAGGCTGCTTGGTGCAGTTTTGATTAAACCCCTATTTTCTCTATAGTAGATGTAGCAGTGGTCAGAATACTGAGCTGTGTATAACCACGCCCACATCACTGATTGGAAGCTTCCATTTAACATTGTACGCAACCTGCCAATCAGTGGTGGGGGTGAGGTTTTACATAGATTAATGACCAAATCTGGCAGTGATAATCTACTAGTGATAAAACACTGTTTGTATTGACACTATAGCTCTCATCCTAATAAGTCACTTATTCCTGAAATCACGCTCTCTACTCTCAGATTATATAGCAAATACCTGATGACAGATTCCTTTTAAGGCCCCCTTTACACATTCTGTTTGAACCATCTGTATGTACATATGTGTCATCCGTGTGTTTTCTGTGTGCTATCCGTGTGTACGTTTAAGCCGTCTTTGTGACATTCATGTGACACATACTGAAAAAAAATGCATGACACTGAAATTTGTAGCTTTTTATATGTTAAAGATATGCAAAGATAGATAGATAGATAGATGATAGATAGATGGATAGATAGAGGGATAGATAGATAGATAGATAGATAGAGGGATAGATAGATAGAGGGATAGATAGATAGATAGATAGATAGATAATAGATAGATGGATAGATGATAGATAGATGGATAGATACATGGATAGATAGCTGATAGATAGATTTTACAGCTATTAACTAAATAAATAAAAAATTAATTGAAAAAAAAATGATGTGGGGCCCCCATTTTTTAACCCTTTAACGACCCATGACGTACTGGGTACGTCATGGATCGTGTGCCGTTAATCCCCGCCCCCTGCCGTGGGCAGGCGGCGGCGATCCGTGCACATATCAGCTGTTTTCAACAGCTGACATGTGTGCCTGCTAGCCGCGGGTGGAATCGCTTCCACCCGCGGCCATTAACCCCTTACATTTCGCTGCCAAAATCTGGTAGCGATATGTATATGGGCGCCGCCATGACAGTTACTTACCCCGCCCCCACCGGACGTCACGTGACATGATCACGTGACTTTCGGTGGTTGCCATCGTAGCACAGGGTCTTGTGATGACGCCTGCAGCTACGAAGTTGCACTTTCGTTTTCACCTGGCACGGAGCAGGGTGAAACAGAAAGTGACTGAATCTGCTGTTTACAGCTGTATAGCTGTGATCAGCAGATAGATAAGAGCGATCGGATTGCTGATTGCTATAGCCCCCTAGGGTGACTAGTAAAATAAAAAGAAAAGTAAAAAAAAAAGTTTTAAAAAATAAAAAAAAATAAAAAAACCTAAAAGTTCAAATCACCCCCCTTTCAACCTATTGAAAATTAAAGGGTTAAAAAAATAAAAAATATACACATATTTGGTATCGCCGCGTTCAGAAATGCCCGATCTATCAACATATAAAATCAATTAATCTGATCAGTAAATGTCGTAGCGGCAAAAAAATTCCAAACACCAAAATTAAATTTTTTGGTCGCCGCAAATTTTGCGCAAAATGCAATAACAAGCGATCAAAACGTAGCATCTGCGCAAATATGGTACCGTTAAAAACGTCAGGTCGAGACGCAAAAAATAAGCAGTCACTGAGTCTCAGATCCCGAAAAATGAGAGCGCTACGGGTTTTGGAAAATGGCGCAAAACGTGCGCCACTTTTTTTGGACAAGCTTGTGAATTTTTTTTAACCCCTTAGATACAAGTAAACTTATACATGTTTGGTGTCTTCAAACTTGCACTGACCTCAGGCATCACATAGATACATCAGTTTTACCATATAGTGAACACAGTGAATAAAATATCCCATAAACTATTGTACGATCACACTTTTTTTGCAATTTTTCCGCACTTGGAATTAATTTTTTTGCCGTTTTCCAGTACACTGTATGGTAAAACTTATGGTTTCATTTAAAAGTACAACTTGTTCCGCAAAAAACAAGCTCTTATATGGCAAGATTGATGGAAAAAAAAAAAAGTTATGGCTCTCGGAAGAAGGGGAGCAAAAAACAAAAACGCAAAAACGGAAAGTGCCCGGGGGCTGAAGGGGTTCCATCAAAGGCAAAGCACACAGCTAAGAGCAGATATAACCAGGCAGGGAAGATCCATGGTTATTGGGCCCTTCCCAGCTTAAAAATCCACAGCCGCCTCAGAGGGACACATCAGATTAGATGCACCATTTCTGTCGCTTTGCCTTAGGGGCACTTTGCACACTGCGATATCGCAGGCCGATGCTGCGATGCCGAGTGCGATAGTGCCCTCCCCCGTCGCAGCAGCGATATGTGGTGATAGCTGGCGTAGCGAAAGTTATCGCTACGCCAGCTTCACACACACACTCACCTGCCGTGCGACGTCCCTGTGGCCGGCGACCCGCCTCCTTGTTAAGGGGGCGGGTCGTGCGGCGTCACTGCGACGTCACACGGCAGGCGGCCAATCAGAGCGGAGGGGCGGAGATGAGCAGGATGTCAACATCCTGCCCACCTCCTTCCTTCCGCATATCCTACGGAAGCCGCAGTGAGGCCGGTAGGAGACGTTCCTCGCTCCTGCGACTTCACACACAGCGATGTGTGCAGCCGCAGGAGCGAGGAACAACATCGGACCGTCGCGTCAGCGTAATCATGGATTACGCCGACGCTGCACCGATGATACGATTATGACGCTTTTGCGCTCGTTAATCGTATCATCCAGCCTTTACACACTGCGATGTCGCATGCGATGCCGGAAGTGCGTCATTTTCAATTTGACCCCACCGACATCGCACCTGCGATGTCGCAGTGTGCAAAGTGCCCCTTAGGCTATGTGCCCACGGGGACAGTGTCCTGTGGTTGTATCCGCAGGACATTCTGCAGGAGCTCCCAGAAAACCGCAGCAAAACTTTGTCTGTTTACATGCTGTGGTTTTATTGCGGAATGTCCTGCGGATATGGTGCGGGTATTCTGCATTGAGGATACAGTACCATGGCTTCGGCACTGCATCCTCAATGTAGAACAAGTGCTGCTGTGATCGGGAGTTCATGCTCACCTCCATCACGCAGCACCTCGCTTTCCGGCGACCGGGTCACTCTGTCAGCGTCTGCAGGAGAAGGTGGGCGGGCTTGAACTAGCTCCGACTGTCACATGACCGGAGCTCGTGCAGGCCCCGCCCACCTCTTCCTTCCTGTACCTGGATCCACCGCGCTGCTGTACACCGGACGGAGAAAGTGACTTGGGTGTCTGCTATCAAGGCAGGTAAGTATATGGGACCCTGCGGAGAAATCCGCAGAAATAATTGACATGCTGCTGATTTTTACGCAGGGAAATCCGCATTATTTCCGCTGCGGGAAAATCCGCAGCATGGGCACAGCAGTTCCCAAATGCCATAGAAATGGCTGGGGAGCAGCTGTGCTGCAGATTTTTGAAACATCCGCGGAATTTCCGCAAAAAATCCACGGCAAATTCCGCGCATTTTCCGCAGCGTGGGCACATAGCCTTAGGTCTTTCCGATTGCCCTGGTGTGGTGGCAATTGGGGTAATGGTTTATGAGGTTGATGTCAGCTGTCTAGTGTCACCTGGCATAAAGCCCAGGGGTTAATAATTGAGAGACATCTATCAGACACCCCCATTACTAAACCAGTAAGTAAAAAAGAAAACGACACACAAAAAAATTATTTATGTCAATAAACACTCCCTGAAATTTTCCCTTGTTTACCATTATATTAAAAAAAAAAAGCATGCAGTTATACCGTAGTTCAGGGAATCCGCCGTAGTCCACTGAATCCATTGAAAAATGGACATCTGAAAATAAACACAATCGCATAGAAATAAAACAAGACACTTACCCTTATTCAAAAGAAAAAAGCAATTCCCAGCCCGTCTAACATGGTGCAGGTATTCAGAAGAATATAGTCTATGGAGCATCGTTCTGACACTCCATAGACTTTGCTTAAGGCAATTCTGGGTCATGCTGCGTTGCGTGAAACCCGGTGCCTCTGAAGAGTGGTGACATTAGTAACATTACCACTTTTAAGGGTTGCCGGGTCATCAAGTCACTCTTCGCTGTGTTTTACCAAGCAACTCTGATGAGTGGTGATATGACGCCCCTGAACTAGTCAGGGTGTCACAGGGTACTGCACTCTTTATCTTTTGGTGCAGTACTCAACCCCCCTTGGTTCTGGGATCCTAACTTTTGGTATTGCTCCATCAGCATGCAAATCCTAGTCACATCTCACACCACACCCTGTCAGGCACACCAGTGGGTGGTCTAGCTGGAAAAGGGCCACCCGCCTAGGGGTCAGACAGACTGGTGGGAGGGGCAGAGTCAGAGAGGGGTAGCCCTCAGAAAGTGAGGAGCTGGGAGTTGGAGCTCCCTGGGAGAAGTTGGCTAGGTCGCAGATGGTGGTCTGGGATCGAAGGAGTCGGAGACCCGGTCGCAGGGTATTGGAGAAAGGTGCCAGGCTTAGTTTTGGGGAACGGTCAGCACCGGAGTACTAGGTTTTTTTTATCTCAGTATTTGTAAGTCCAAACCAGGAGTGGTTAAGAAATACAGAAATGGTGCTTGCTTTTCTATTATACTTTTCCTCTAATTGTTCCACTCCTTTTTTTGGCTTCCAAATACTCAGGTAAAAAAACTCAACAAATACTCAATGTGTGCACATGGCCTTAGCCCAGCTCTGCACCTGTATAAGACCACAAGCACACCTTGAGTATTTGGGGAGGTTTTTACCTTAGTATTTCTAAGCCAAAACCAGGAGTGGGACAATCAGAGGAAATTTATAATAGAAACACGAGCATCACTTCTGTATTTCTTACCCACTCCTGGTTTTGGCTTACAAATTATGAGGTAAAAAACTCACCAAATACTCAATGTGTGAACGTGGCCATAGGCTGTTTTTGCTATTGCAGCTTATCTCCATTGAAATAAATGAGACTGAGCATCATTACTAGCCACAACCTGTATACAAGAAAAGAGCAGATTCTTATTTTTCTGATCCTGTACAAAAAAAAAATCACAATTTGTTTGAATTATGCCTTTCACTTTCAATTGAATTCACATTTTACAGCCTACTTGTGTCAAAACAAGTAATTGCAATTCTTCTAAACCAAAATGTAATAGGAACAGTTGGGAAAAAATGTAAACTAATTATGCATTAAAGGTGGAGTTATCCAAGTGTAATAGTTAAAGGGAACGATATTGGAGCAAATAGCTACAAATGAACAGATGACTTTAGGTTGTAGAAGAATAAGGAAACTATTATGTCTCACATGGTTGGATGTTAAGATTACATTTTGGACATTTTGAGCAGTAGCTGTGGGCCAAAGTTAAATTAAAAAGAATTCTGTAGCTCTTCCTTTAGCTTGCTTTCTTGAAAAGCATAGACGAAAAGAAAAATGCCTAAGAACCAATAAACTAAAACTGCTCCTGTACTAAATTCTGTTTTCTGTCTCCCCGCAGGCTGTCTGCGCTTTAATCGCTGCTTTCTTGCACTTTTTCTTTCTTTCCTCTTTTTGTTGGGTGCTAACCGAGGCCTGGCAGTCCTACCTGGCTGTCATTGGGCAAATGAGGACACGTCTGGTCCGTAAACGCTTTCTGTGCCTGGGATGGGGTAAGCTCAGTTTATATACTTTGTGTGCTTCATTTCTGTCTCTACGACTTTTTAGTTCAAAGGTATATTTTCTGCTAAAATGTCATAAAATTTGCACAAACATTTTAGATACAGTGCCTACAAGTAGTATTCAACCCCCTGCAGATTTAGCAGGTTTGATAAGATGCAAATAAGTTAGAGCCTGCAAACTTCAAACAAGAGCAGGATTTATTAACAGATGCATAAATCTTACAAACCAACAAGTTATGTTGCTCAGTTAAATTTTAATAAATTTTCAACATAAAAGTGTGGGTCAATTATTATTCAACCCCTAGGTTTAATATTTTGTGGAATAACCCTTGTTTGCAATTACAGCTAATAATCATCTTTTATAAGACCTGATCAGGCCGGCACAGGTCTCTGGGGTTATCTTGGCCCACTCCTCCATGCAGGTCTTCTCCAAGTTATCTAGGTTCTTTGGGTGTCTCATGTGGACTTTAATCTTGAGCTCCTTCCACAAGTTTTCAATTGGGTTAAGGTCAGGAGACTGACTAGGCCACTGCAACACCTTGATTTTTTCCCTCTTGAACCAGGCCTTGGTTTTCTTGGCTGTGTGCTTTGGGTCGTTGTCTTGTTGGAAGATGAAATGACGACCCATCTTAAGATCCTTGATGGAGGAGCGGAGGTTCTTGGCCAAAATCTCCAGGTAGGCCGTGCTATCCATCTTCCCATGGATGCGGACCAGATGGCCAGGTCCCTTGGCTGAGAAACAGCCCCACAGCATGATGCTGCCACCACCATGCTTGACTGTAGGGATGGTATTCTTGGGGTCGTATGCAGTGCCATCCAGTCTCCAAACGTCACGTGTGTGGTTGGCACCAAAGATCTCGATCTTGGTCTCATCAGACCAGAGAACCTTGAACCAGTCTGTCTCAGAGTCCTCCAAGTGATCATGAGCAAACTGTAGACGAGCCTTGACATGACGCTTTGAAAGTAAAGGTACCTTACGGGCTCGTCTGGAACGGAGACCATTGCGGTGGAGTACGTTACTTATGGTATTGACTGAAACCAATGTCCCCACTGCCATGAGATCTTCCCGGAGCTCCTTCCTTGTTGTCCTTGGGTTAGCCTTGACGAGTCTTCGGACAAGCCTGGCCTCGGCACGGGTGGAAACTTTCAAAGGCTGTCCAGGCCGTGGAAGGCTAACAGTAGTTCCATAAGCCTTCCACTTCCGGATGATGCTCCCAACAGTGGAGACAGGTAGGACCAACTCCTTGGAAAGGGTTTTGTACCCCTTGCCAGCCTTGTGACCCTCCACGATCTTGTCTCTGATGGCCTGGGAATGCTCCTTTGTCTTTCCCATGTTGACCAAGTATGAGTGCTGTTCACAAGTTTGGGGAGGGTCTTAATTTGTCAGAAAAGGCTGGAAAAAGAGATAATTAATCCAAACATGTGAAGCTCATTGTTCTTTGTGCCTGAAATACTTCTTAATACTTTAGGGGAACCAAACAGAATTCTTATGGTTTGAGGGGTTGAATAATAAATGACCCTCTGAATAAACTTTTCACAATTTAAAAAAAAAAAAAAAAAGAAATAACATTGTTTTTTGCTGCAGTGCATTCCACACTTCCAGGCTGATCTACAGTCCAAATGTCACAATGCCAAGTTAATTCTGAATGTGTAAACCTGCTAAATCTGCAGGGGGTTGAATACTACTTGTAGGCACTGTATACTGTGTGTAAAATAACTCATAGGGTACGAGCATTTGCGGAAAAGGTTTCAAAGGTCTCAATTTACTAATAAGCCAAAACCAACTGTAAACCCTAAACCCACCCATAATGAGAAATCTAAAAACAACAATCTCATAACATTAAAAGAAAAATTAGGAGTAATTGAAAGCACCAAAAACTAGACAAAAATAAGGTGCAAATGCAATGATGACTTGGGAACACTGACTATAAAAGATTTGACTATGACTAAGCTCAATATCAACTCAATCCCAGAAGAAGATATTGTGGCTGCTCCATCAGTCCCACAAGTACAACACAAAAGTGAACCTGTCAGGTACAATATGCTCCCAGAAACACGAGCAGTTCTGGGTGCATATTGCTAAATCCTGCCTATCCATCCCTGTATACACTAGCATAGATAAAGGGATCTTTAGAAAAAGTATTTATAAAAATCCTTTATAACATGCTAATGAGGTCAGCAACTAGTCGCAAGGGCATTAATTTCCTTGGCTAGTCAGCCCCCTTAGCGTGTAAGCATGCTCCTGTGGGCATACTAACATGCTAATGAATGTGCAGTGTCAGAGGATGGTCGCGCTTACCTCTGCTGCCATCACACCAGATGCTGGATTTTGGCTCAGTGTGCATCATCTCAGATTTCCAGTTTTGCGCACTATGAAACCGCGTGTACACACCCTGGCTTTCAACTCGTGTAGTGCGCATGACCAAAAGTCCGGGATCATGCACACTGAAACAAAAACCAGCGGTGGCAGCAAACAGGTGAGTGCAACCATCATCTGATGCCACGCATTCATTAGCATGTTAGTACGCCCACAGGAGCATGCTTACATGCTAAGCGGGCCGACTAGCCAAGGGAACAAACGCCCTTGCAAATAGTCGCTGGCCTCATTAGCATGTCATATAGGATTTTTAAAAGTACTTTTTAGAAAGATCTCTTTATGTTTGCTACTGTAGGCTGGGATTGTTAGGCAGGGATTAGCAATATGTACTCAGAACTGCTTGTGGTTCTGGGTGCAAATTGCACCTGACAGGTTCCCTTTAAGCAGTAGTGATGTCTCTTTATACAGTAGCCCAAATTTTCTCATCTTTGAACCCTGTGACTATACACTTTAGTTTTGAATGCATGGTGGTTTACTTTAAAAGGCATTTGTCATCAGGTTTTTTTCTACCCCATCTGAGAACAGAATGATATGGGAGCAAAGTCCCAGATTCCAGTGACGTATCACTTACACGGCTGCTTGCTGCAGTTTTGATAAAATCACTATTTTATCTGCTGCAGAACTAGCAACTATCAGAATGCTGAGCTTTGTATAACTCTACCCACACCACTGATTAGTAGCTTTCTTTATGCATAGTTAAAAAGCTGCCAATCAGTGGTGAGGGCGGTGTTACACAGCTCGTGACAATGTTGGATTACATTGCAGTAGGTTTACTAGTCCTCTAGGAATAATCTCCTGTTGATACAACAATGATTTTTATCAAAACTACAGCAAGCAGCCTGGTAAAGGACACATCAATGGAATCTGGGTCTCTGTCTCTACATTATGCTGCTGTCAGAATAGGTGCAAAAACCTGGTACAAATTCCCTTTAAAAGGATAGCTCCAACTAAATATCTTGTCATCTATGGTATTGTAATACAGCATATCTTCCTTATTGTCTTGAGATATATCTCATTTGGCTGAAATGCCACTTTGATATATTTTTTCTTACCACTTATTGACTTTAATTACTGACTTATTTGGATTGATTCAGTGATAGCAGGCAAAATTTGACTCCCGCAATAGTTATAGTTTCTTGAAATTTTATTTACTTTGTTTTCACTACAAACCAAAAATTATTGAATGTCTCTTGTAATGAGTGTGCTGCTGATATAGAGAGTTACCGCACAAGACTTGAAAAGGACATTTGTCACTGTAAGCACAAATTTTACCTACAGAAACAAAAACATTACAGATGTAACAGGCACCAACTTGTCAGCGGCGACCTAACAATATTGTGTGCGGAGCTACTGTACTATGTCATTTTTCTGGACACATTTTAGAAAGCAGTTTGTTTCCATCTTACACTGTTCATATCAGTTTTGACCTATTCCTCTGATGTATAGCTTTGTAAACTAAAACAATGTATTCGAATGTATACAGTGACATTCTTATGGATTTCTATTCATGATACATATGCCAAAAGATTGTCTTGTAGGCATATGCTTGAGTCTCCAATCCTTATACTGTACTGAATAACCTAGGGTGCTACATTACTATATACCTACGGAAATTCTATGCCACATAGAACTGTATGGGCAAACAAATTCCAATATATGGCATCCTTATGTATATATTTTCTGAATTTTGCCCCAATTCATCAAGACTGGCATTTTACTTGTAGATTTTGATGAAGAGTGCTATGAAGTAAGATGTGATAAATTCATTTTGAGGGATTGGCCTCTTAAAGGGAATCTGTCAGTAGGTTTTTGCTACCTCATCTGAGTACAGCATGATGTAGGCAAGAAAATTCTGAATTCAACAATGTATCACTTAGATTACTGGCTGCAGCCTTCTGACACAATCTGAATTTTTAGATTTAGTCGTAATGGAGTCCAGACTCCTGCCCCTGACCACACCAGGCTCTCAATAGGTGACAGTTAGAGGAGAGGACATGTCGGACTGCTGTGCACTTGAATTTCTAGTCTTGAAATGATAAGGGTCCTGTTTCTTAAACAAACGTAGCAAATAAGCAAAAGATTGGACTGAGTTCAGGCATGCCTGTCTTGTCAATCTGTGCTAGGCTACGTGCATACGCTGCGGATTTACCGCGGATTTTGCCACTAATTTACTGCAGAAAATATGTTTAACATTGCTGCACTCATTCCCCAGCAAATTCTATGTGTTTTAAAAAATGCTGTGCGCACACTGCGTTTTTTTATACCCGCGGATTTATCCGTGGATTTTCCGCTGCGGAATTAAGAGCATGTCACATCTTTTCTGCAAGTACCTGCATTTTTTGCCATAGATAATGGTAAAAATCCGCAGGAAAATCCGCGTTAAATCCGCGGCAAACCGCGGTAAAACTGCATGCGGATTTCGCTGCAGTTTTAGTGTTTTTTTATTGCGGGTGCGGGATCCTTTAAGAGGGTCCGGATTTTCCTTAAGAAAAAGGCACTTTCTAGTGCGCACATGGCCTTAATCCTTGCCTTAATCCTTGCAGAATGCTGGCTTCAGCTAAGGCCCCCTTCACACGCACGTGAAAAAAACTAACCGTTTTTTCACGTATGTATTTAAGGGGTGGTTTGCTCCCCGTGTGCCAGGTTTGTGGCACATTCGTGTTTTCCGTGTGTTATACGCAATAACACACGGAGAATGGAAAGTCCCGCCTTACCTGATTATTCCGGAGCTGTCTGTGGTGCTGAATGACAGTGTCCGGCACAGGCCACAACCCGCTAATGCTGCTTCCGGCTCCCAGTGAAGAAGATGCGTTGTTCAAATTCACTGGGGGATGGATGCAGGTGACAGCCACGGCAGAGACTGCAGGGCTAGTGGAGGTGAGTGGGGTTTTTTTTATTTTAACAATGACACGTGTGTTTCTCCGGCGCGTGTCATGTGGGACCGCATCCACACTACATCCGTATGGTACGGGTGCGGGCCATGTGCCACCCGTGCTGCCGGAGAAAAACGGAAATGCGTCCGTATGAAGCACACGGGCACACATCTGCTCCACACGGAGGCACGAGCCAATGGCTGAACATGTGCGTGCACATATACCCATTGAATTTGAACAACGCATCTTCTTCACTGGGAGCCGGAAGCAGCGTAAGCGGGGCGTGGCCTATGCCGGACACTGTCATTCAGCACCACAGACAGCTCCAGAAAAATCAGGTAAGGTGGGGCTTTCCATTCTCCGTGTGTTATTACATATAACACACGGAGAACACGAATGTGCCACAAACACGGCACACAGGGAGAAAACCACCCCTTTAATACGTACGTGAAAAAACAGTTCATTTTTTCACACGCGTGTGAAGGGGACCTTAAAGTGAGTCTGTCAGCACAGAATGACTATTAAAATCAAGCATAGGCACTTGGTGCACCCTTTTAACATTTAAGAATATATTCCAACATACTTCTTTTTCCTCTATCTCCACCCCTTTCTTTGATTGACAGCTGTTGCTTTATGGAGCCAGAGAATGGTGAAAATAGATGGAAAACAAGTTCGTCGGAAGGTGAGCTGAATAGTTTGGCCAAACCAAAGATGCAATGAGTGCCTGTCATTGGCTTGAACATTCATTCTGTGCTGTCAGACTCCCTTTAATCAACCAGATTTATCAGCTGCCATGCACCATTGCCAGAAAAAAAGAACTTGAGTACATCTCTAGCATATTTTATGCCACTATTGCAGTGTAAATTATGATTAATTTGTCAGTCGTGCCATGCTAATCTGCCTCTTGACTAAGCTCCAATCACTTTTCAAAAAGTTGACATAGCTGCCAAGACTGGTGTAAAAACATCAAAGGTCAAAAAATGTTTCCATGGCTACGAGTTCCACAAAAATGTTTCTACATTTTCAAAAGAGTTATAGCAAAAAAAAAATATTTTATGAATTTGTTCCTATACAAATAAATGGATCTAAAGTCGTAGAAAACCACATTGCTTTTTAACTTACAACTTACTTTCTGCACAAGAACGTTAAAATTCTGTTATTTCAACGAAACGTTATGAGAATTCCAAATATATCCAATAAATTGAAACTACTGTCAGATGAAGTGAATAACATAGCTTGTTTCATCACAATGACACCTGTCAAAGAGTGCGATATATTAGACAGCAAAGAACTGGTACTGAAGTGACATGTTGAAAGCAGGAAAAATAAGCAAGTGTAAGGGTTTGAGAAAATTTGACAAGGGCCAGATTGTAGTAGCTAGAGGATTGGCCCCCCAAAGCTAGAGGACTTGTGAAATGTTCCAATATGCTGTTCTTAGAACATATCTAAAGGACAACTGGCAAACCAAGACCATGGTTATGGGTGCCCACATTCATTTATATGTGTCTAACACATAGGCTATCTTGTTTGCCTGGTACAATGTATCATGTTTTTCATTACATTAGGTGGACTGTCTTGTGTGTGCATCACTGGAGAAGAGATGGCACCAAGACGCAATATGGGAATAGGCAAACCGGTGAAGACAGTGTCATGGTTTGAATAATCAAACAAGACAACTTCCCACTGGCGATGCTGCATGGATTAATGAAATATATCAGGACCAACAGTTAATCCAATGTTTGATTCCACAGACATATTTATTGCTTGATACAACGCGCTTCGGCTTTTACAATTAAGCCTTTGTCAGGCATAATGAATACAGAGTGCACACAGAGATATCTTTAGAATTTTTTGCTTGGACACCTTGAGGCGTGCCGTATGGATGTTTCTTTATTGCAGACTAAGCTCACTTCTTCATCACAGTGGTGGCAGTGGCCTCTTTAAGCAGGATAAGGCTCTCTACCACAATACAATTTTTTTCAGAAATAGTTTGAAGACTATGACAGAGATCAAGGTGTTGAGTCTTGACCTCCCTGATCCAAATCGGATTTTGGTTCTTGCTAGAAGAGCAAATGCAAAGGACATTCTGCTAATGTCTTGGTCCCCGAGACCACGGGACAGCATCTCTTTGTCGAGTCCATATCTTGATTGTATATCAATCAGCCATGACATTAATACAAATGTTATTGTCATTAAATAGTCAATGATATTAATGTAATCTGTTATTAGCAATGTGATTGATATCTATACTATTGCATCTAATGTTGATCACATTTATAGTGATTATGTAAATTAAATGATGGATTTGTATAATTTATTCCGCCTGAATCACTAGATGGGAAGCTGAGAAATAGGTTTTATATGTTACACCGTTGTGAGTCCCTGTGATACAATCATTGATGTTTACTGTGCGCTCCTTTCCACAGGGTTACCAGCTCTTGTGGTGGCAGTTTCAGTTGGCTTTACCAGAACAAAAGGATATGGCACCCCCCATTAGTGAGTCAATTCTTTATGTCTAATCTTCTAAGTAGGTAATAATTGTTGTGTCTTCATAGTATTAAATTGCTTTCAAATTAGTATGATAATAACATCTGGTTGGAATCTCATATACTACTTTCCTGCACTACATAGCAAGGAGATGACCCCTATACCACATGAAAATTTCCTTGCAATTTGTATTTCATTTCCAATCTTCCTCCTACAGCATATGATAATGGGCAGTAAATGACTAAATTGTTTTAAATTCCAATATTTTTTCCCTTTATTACTGTCCATGTTTTGTTTCTGTCACTTACAGCTGCTGGCTTTCTTTGGAAGGGGGGCTACTCTATGCCTTTGTGGGACCAGCAGCGGTCATTGTTTTGGTAAGCAGAATTTTACTGATTTAACAGTATAATTGTACAATATAATTAATAGGCCTACCTATAGTATTATACACTTTGCTTCCAAAGGTCTTCTTTAAATAATACACTAAACATGTCTCTGGTTACTTTGCCCCATTAGCATATGTCAATTTTCAAATTTAGACTACAGTACAGTGGGGTATTTCTCAAAACTAGCCTTAATTACCATAGTATCTAATCAGATCTTGGCTATGATTTCTTAGAAAACAAGTCACCCCTCCTGTTATGTACAATTATGGCCAAAAGAGTTGGCACCCTTAAAATTGTTCCAGAAAATTAAGTATTTCTCCCAGAAAAGTATTGCAATTATACATGTACAGTGGACATAATTTCACACAAAACTCCAAAATGGGAGAGAAAAAAATGATGGCACCTTTCCAAAATTGTGAGTAAACAACTTTGTTTCACGCTTGTGATGCTCATTCAAACTCACCTGTGCCAAGTAACAGGTCTGGGCAATATGAAATTCACACCTAATACCAGATAAATAGGAAAGAAATTAACTCACTCTTTGCATTATTTGTCTTTGTGTGCCACACTAAGCATAGAGAACAAAAAGAGAAGAGAACTGTCTGAGAACTGGACAACCAAATATGTTGAAATATTCACAATCTCAAAAGTATAACTACAACACCAGAGATCTTGATGATCCTTTGTCTATGGTGCACAACATAATCAAGAAGTTTACAACATATGTAACTGTAGATAATCTCCCTGGACTTGGACAGCAGAAGAAAAATTGATGAAAGGTTGCAACACAGGATAGTGATGGTGAATACACAGCCCTAATCAAGTTCCAAAGCAATTCAAGCTGTGCTGCAGTGTCAGTGTGAACTATCCGTCCACATTTGAATGAAATAAAATGCTATAGCAGGAGACTCAGGAGGGAGGTACTGCCAACACAAAGTCATTAAAAATCCAAACTGCAGTTTGCCAGAATGTACAGTTAGGTCCAGAAATATTTGGACAGTGACACAAGTTTTGTTATTTTAGCTGTTTACAAAAACACGTTCAGAAATACAATTATATATATAATATGGGCTGAAAGTGCACACTCCCAGCTGCAATATGAGAGTTTTCACATCCAAATCGGAGAAAGGGTTTAGGAATCATAGCTCTGTAATGCATAGCCTACTCTTTTTCAAGGGACCAAAAGTAATTGGACAAGGGACTCTAAGGGCTGCAATTAACTCTGAAGGTGTCTCCCTCGTTAACCTGTAATCAATGAAGTAGTTAAAAGGTCTGGGGTTGATTACAGGTGTGTGGTTTTGCATTTGGAAGCTGTTGCTGTGACCAGACAACATGCCGTCTAAGGAACTCTCAATTGAGATGAAGCAGAACATCCTGAGACTGAAAAAAAAAGAAAAAATCCATCAGAGAGATAGTAGACATGCTTGGAGTAGCAAAATCAACAGTCGGGTACATTCTGAGAAAAAAGGAATTGACTGGTGAGCTTGGGAACTCAAAAAGGCCTGAGCGTCCACGGATGACAACATTGGTGGATGATCGCCGCATACTTTCTTTGGTGAAGAAGAACCCGTTCACAACATCAACTGAAGTCCAGAACACTCTCAGTGAAGTAGGTGTATCTGTCTCTAAGTCAACTGTAAAGAGAAGACTCCATGAAAGTAAATACAAAGGGTTCACATCTAGATGAAAACCATTCATCAATTCCAAAAATAGACAGGCCAGAGTTAAATTTGCTGAAAAACACCTCATGAAGCCAGCTCAGTTCTGGAAAAGTATTCTATGGACAGCTGAGACAAAGATCAACCTGTACCAGAATGATGGGAAGAAAAAAGTTTGGAGAAGAAAGGGAACGGCACATGATCCAAGGCACACCACATCCTCTGTAAAACATGGTGGAGGCAACGTGATGGCATGGGCATGCATGGCTTTCAATGGCACTGGGTCACTTGTGTTTATTGATGACATAACAGCAGACAAGAGTAGCCGGATGAATTCTGAAGTGTACCGGGATATACTTTCAGCCCAGATTCAGCCAAATGCCGCAAAGTTGATCGGACGGCGCTTCATAGTACAGATGGACAATGACCCCAAGCATAGAGCCAAAGCTACCCAGGAGTTCATGAGTGCAAAAAAGTGGAAGATTCTGCAATGGCCAAGTCAATCACCAGATCTTAACCCAATTGAGCATGCATTTCACTTGCTCAAATCCAGACTTAAGACGGAAAGACCCACAAACAAGCAAGACCTGAAGACTGCAGCTGTAAAGGCCTGGCAAAGCATTAAGAAGGAGGAAACCCAGCATTTGGTGATGTCCATGGGTTCCAGACTTAAGGCAGTGATTGCCTCCAAAGGATTCGCAACAAAATATTGAAATTAAAAATATTTTGTTTGGGTTTGGTTTATTTGTCCAATTACTTTTGACCTCCTAAAATGTGGAGTGTTTGTAAAGAAATGTGTACAATTCCTACAATTTCTATCAGATATTTTTGTTCAAACCTTCAAATTAAACGTTGCAATCTGCACTTGAATTCTGTTGTAGAGGTTTCATTTCAAATCCAATGTGGTGGCATGCAGAGCCCAACTCGCGAAAATTGTGTCACTGTCCAAATATTTCTGGACCTAACTGTACATGAGTAAGCCAAAATCCTTCTGGGAAAGTGTCTTGTGGACAGATGAGGCCAAGATAGAGCTTTTTTGGTAAAGCATATCATTCTACTGTTTAATGAAAACAGAATGAAGCCTACAAAGAATAGAAAACAGTACCTACAGTCAAATATGGCGGAGGTTCAAAGATGTTTTGCTGCCTCTGTCACTGCATGTTTTGAACGTGTGCAAGGCATCATGAAATCTAAAGATTACCAAAGGATGATAAGACAAAATATCTGAAGAAACACAAATATATGCACAAACAGAGCAGAGGGATGGCATAATAAAAGACATTTACATCCCTCTGCTCTGTTTGTGCATATATTTGTGTTTCTTCAGATATTTTGTCTTACCATGCCTGATGAAGGGACCTGAGATGTCTCGAAAGCTTGCTTTGTAACATCACTTTATTTTATTTTAGTTAGCCATTAAAAGGTATCACAAGATTATAATTTTGTTCCTCTCACTGAGAACATTCAATATTCGGAGCTGTAATACCACACTTATAGCAGTCTGCAGTGTCTCGCTCTGCCTCATACAGTATGTAATCTTTACTGCATATGGTTCCGAAAGGGAATGTGTGACAACATATGGGCTAAAGGGCATGCAGCAGTATTCTCTGCACTGGAGGGATAATCATTAGATGATATTGATTTCTGTTAAGTTATATGGGCACCGCGGCTATTCTCTTATATTGAAACCTCTGCTGAGGCCATTATACCATTCTATCCTTCTATAATTAGCTAATGTGGTATGGACCAACAATGCGAAATTGGATAACTTAAACTGCAACCACTACATGTTTCTGAATTGTTATTTTATTAAATTACTCTTTCATCCCCTCTGACATTCCAAAAAAGTTACCTCCCTCCAAACTCTACCCACATAACTTATAATACATCCACATGTTGCATCAGAGTTTTACTTATCTATTTTTAATTGTCCCCATATTGTCCCCAAAACCACCATGACAAACAGTCCCTCCATAAAGACATTGAACCACCTTTCCCTTTGTGCAATGTAACTGAGCACTAACTAAGTCAGGTAGTTACTAGCTCTGCTGGCACAAAGAGTTCAGACCGCTACTGCCGGCAATTTACTAGCTTCTGCTGATGTCTCATCTAAACAGAAGCAGCTTCTTTTTGCTGTGCTCTGTTGAGAGGACTTGACTTCTTACACCATGCTGATTGATGGCTGGCTGCCTGCTACCTAACTGTGGGCAGCTGGCTGTGAATTAGCATGATGTTGCCAGTCATGTCTTGTCAATAGAGCAGTCCACAAGCTGAAGAGGTTCTCTGGTGACATGGAGCAGCTGAACTGCCGGCAGGAGCAATCACTAACCACTCTGAACCGGGGTCATGTACAACAGGCAGGTAGTTGTCTCTGTTAGCAACTAACTTCCTATTATATTTTAGGCACATAGTAAACGAAAATGTCCTGGATTAACCCTTTAAATTGTTTCATAACTGTTGAACAAAGATATCAGATAAGTCCTTGAAAGTGCTCCAAAGTTTCACCAACTCTAAAGGATTACTAGTCATAGTTCCCCAATGAAGCCAATGACAGTGCCTTCAAACAATCCTTCCAAGCTAAATGTTTAATCATTTATCCCTTCTAAATATATTTATAATTTAGTGTCACAGCATAAAAATACTCTCTGATCTGTCTTCTCTGGTTTCCAACACAGCTCTGAACGTCTTCCGGACCATGTGACCGCTTTTCAGCTATGTTGGCTAACACACAGTCTACTATGTTGGGCAGTGCTGTTTTCCCAATGTAAGTCTATGAGACTCAGTACAGAGCTCCACAGACGTAAAATGAGAAAGCTACTTCTGGTTTACACATACACCCTTTGTTTCATAGTTTCATAGTTTCATAGTTTTTAAGGTTGAAGGGAGACTCTAAGTCCATCTAGTTCAACCCGTAGCCTAACATGTTGATCCAGAGGAAGGCAAAAAAAAACCAATGTGTCAAATAAGCTCCAATGGGGAAAAAAATTCCTTCCTGACTCCACATACGGCAATCAGACTAGTTCCCTGGATCAATACCCTGTCATAAAATCCAATATACATAACTGGTAATATTATATTTTTCAATTAATGCGATCAGGCTCTGCTTAAATTTTACTTGTGAATCCCTCAATACAACATCATATGGCAGAGAGCTCCATAGTCTCACTGCTCGTACAGTAAAGAATCCTCATCTGTGATTATGATTAAACATTCTTTCCTCAAGACGTAGCGGATGCCCCCGTGTTCCAGTCGCAGGCCTAGGTGTAAAGAGATCTTTGGAAAGGTCTCTGTACTGTCCCCTCATATATTTATAAATTGTGATTAGATCCCCCTAAGCCTTTGTTTTTCCTAACTAACTAACCCCAAGTTTAATAACCTGTCTTGGTATTGCAGCCCACCCATTCCTCTAATAATCTTGGTCGCTCTTCTATCTACCTGTAAGATTATGCTATTTATAACCTTCTATACTTTTGCTAACAAGAAATGCATCCATTCCTCTCTTAAATTCATTCAGTGAGTTGGCCATCACCACTTCCTCAGGAAGAGAGTTCCAGAGCCTCACTGCTCTTACCGTGAAGAACCCTCTTCTATGCTGATGTAGGAATTTTCTTTCCTCCAATCGAAAAGAATGCCCCCTTGTTCTTGTCATAGTCCTTGGTACAAACAGATCATGGGAGAGATCTCTATATGGCCCTCTGATATATTTGTACATATTTATTAGGTCTCCCCTAAGTCTTCTCTTTTCTAGAGTAAATAGACCTAATTTTGATAACCTTTCCGTGTATTGTAATGCACCCATTCCATTTATTATTTTAGTAGCCCGCCTCTGAACCCTTTCAAGTTCAGTATTGTCTTTCTTCAGCACCGGCGCCCAAAATTGCACACAATACTCCAAGTGTGGTCTGACTAGTGATTTGTACAGAGGGAGAATGATGTTTTCATCTCGTGCCCCCAGACCTCTTCTAATGCATCCCATCACCCTATTTGCTTTGGTGGCTGCTGCCTGACACTGGGCACTCCAATTTAGATTCTTATTCACTAAGATGCCTAAGTCTTTTTCCATGTCTGATTTCCCCAGCAGTTTCCCATTTAGTAAGTAATCGTAGCATCTGTTTCTCCTTCCCATGTGCATAACCTTACACTTATCTGTGTTAAACCTCATTTGCCATTTTTCAGCCCAATTCTCCAATTTACTCAAGTCCATCTGTAGTTGCAAACTGTCCTCCTTTGTGTTAACTACCTTACATAGTTTTGTATCATCTGCAAATACTGATATTTTACTCTGTAAACCATTGATGTCTCATGTTGACTCATGTTGTGAGTCGGCTAGTCATGTTGAGTTCACGTGGTCCAGAAGAGGAGTGGAGCAGTGCTGCAAAACTAAGAAGACAGAGATCGGTAAGTATTTTAATGCACTACACACTACATATCTAGAAGGGATTAGGAAATAAAAGTTGAGTGGTACTTTAATAGACCAGAAGTAAGATTTTACAGAGCGTGGCATGCTGATTCTTGAAGACACCAACAAATTACTGAACAAAGGAAAGTACAGTCACTTGACCAGTCAATACCTTGTTCTTCACACAAAGGGACATTTCATAGATCTGTTCTTCAAAGATATCCTTATTCTGTCTCATAGGTGAACATGCTAATTGGCATAATTGTCTTCAACAAACTAATGTCTCGGGACGGTATATCAGACAAATCTAAAAAGCAGAGAGCCGGGTGAGTGCATTTCTATTTTCCAATAAAGCATCACAACTTGCATTTTGATCCTGCTCTGTATGTTCTGGCATATTCCTCCATGTGTTACGTTTATGGTCCTATCTTGCAATGTGTGTGTTGATTAAGGGTATTTTTCGTATCCTCCTACTGTTAGCGTCTGTTTATGTTGGTGTGTATCTGCACTGTTTAAGGGTATAAGTTACAGTTTAGATGACCTTTCAACTATGGCATTATATCAGTATTGGAAGTAGTTTGTGTTAAATGTGCACAATGAAAATCCTTCCAAAACTGCAAATCTTGGGCTACACTTTTCTCCTGCCAAAGCAATTTTTTTAGTCTGTTGGCAGAATAATGTGTGGGGAGTATAATAATACTCCCCACACATTATTGTGCCTGTAGACTAGAAAACAATAATTATCTATTCATCTTTCTTTTAAAGAATTGCTGAAATATGTCCCTTAATAGTATCATACTTAAAGTAAGTGCACCCAATACTTTAGCTAGCTGTAATATTTCTGGTAATTTTTTGTTTGAAGCATGTGCTATTGTCACCCCATAGTACTAACATCGCCCTAATATACGTTCTACCACTGTACTGTCTCCTATCATTCAGATATTTGACAGCTGCTCACTGGGTATTGGTAGTGCCAGTTTGTTAAGAGTATTTTCTAGATGCCCATGGTTGTAAGTTTAGCTTTTTAGTGACAGATTCCCTAGCAAGTAAATTTACTAATATTAGAATTTTTTTGCATTATTTTCTTCTCAATTTAAAAAAGTTTGAGATGTTTTCCGAATCTGACACTATTCAGCGTTTGCGCTTCACTTTAAGTGTAATGGGACTATAGCTGACGGCATAACGCTTTATAAATCGGCTTTAATGCATGTTAATATATCTATTTTGTAGGCTATAAAATTAGTAATAAAAGGTATGGCTTCTTTTATATCAGGTCCCTTAAAACACTCTTAATTACTCTAATTCTTATCACCTTCCAACTCCTTCCAGTAAATGGTGATAAAGTTATCGCTGTGAGAACCTTGGATGGTGTTGGAGTTGCTAATTGGATCACTTTTATTATATAAGAAATCTTGGCCACTTGGCGGTAATGTTCAACACAAACCCCCTACTTTAATTATTACATATCAGTACGATTGCCCCAAATCTACAGTGCATGATAGGCAAAGACTGGAGAATTTGGAGTGAATTGAACTTGTCACATTGCCTTCATCATAATTTCATGCATTGTACATCCACCACTGAACGTGAAGGCCAATCATGGCAACATGTAGACCTGCCTTCCTAACAAAGGCATGGTATAAAGACAGTGGCTACGTCTTAGTCGTTCATCAAGCAAAAGGTTTCCGGCCTAGAAATACTGAAAAGAATTAAGTATGCATGCCCAGACTTTGTCCTGCTTTTCAATCAGAACATGATAAAATCTAGTGATTTTATAAATACTCTGGGCAAGGACATTCATAAACTAATTAACTAATAATGCCCAAAGACATAAATCAAAGCGACACCTATATCAGCTGTAGGTTTGGATTGTCATCATATTTGTTGGGACTGTTTAGCAATGTCCTCCCTTATTATATAACCACATATTTTAATAATGCATAGTCCATACTCCTGCTTATCCATTAATTCCAGTAGTCATTTAAGGGGTTTTCCAGGCTTCAGCTACATTTTTGCAGTGACTCTATGAGAATGCAGATTGCTGAAACCTATCAGTGTGCTCTGTTGCCTGCTCGAGCTGCCGATTACATGACATTATATATATGACATCTTGTGTGCTTTGCAATTTACATGCAGGCTACAACTTTTCCTGCTTCTCTCAGTAACTGATGGCAATTCAGTAGAATGAGATAATTAAGACCTGGGAAAGGAATTGATGAAATTACAACAGATATACCACAGGTGATTTTGGTTATATTTGTTGCTTCTCTCAATGTTCTATTGAGACAAGTGGATAAGAAGCTAGTTGTCATACGACTGCTACTATGCAAAACGTGTGGTCACATGAGCAGGAAACAGAGCGAAATCCTGACAGTGTCCACATTGCACACTGTAAGGATTCAGCAAAAAGTGATGGCAGAAAATTAGCTGAATCCTTTAAAACTCATTCAACATAAAGATGTATGAAGATGCTTAATGATATATAGTGGGCATGTTCCAGTGTGTATATAGATGATACTGCTGAAGACAGAAATGTGCAGATTCACACTTGCAAAAAAGTTGATATTGTATTTGTTAACTGTACGTCCTGTGTCTTGGTTTGTGTGTGTAAATGTGTGTTGTGTGTAGATGCAATGTACCATTCCCCCCTGCAGTGAAATGCTAGTCATGGGTCACAGATCCCAGGTCATTAATGCAGTTGCAATTGACACAAAAAGCATAATTCACTTGCGTACTAGAAAGTATAGCAGTTTCTCTCCAGATATTGTTGGATGACATGACTGGTTATATGGGGGGAACAGCATCTGGAGAGAGACACAGACAGGCAAAGCCAAAATGCAAATTTCGGGGTAAAGGTGATGGAGGTTCCCCTTCCTTGTATCCATCTCATGCTAACCAGGTTCTGCCTTCCTGCCAGTTCAGAGCTGATCTAACACACTTCCTTTTATTTCTCTCTCCCATCTTCGCTCTATTATCTCTTTCTTGTGTGCCCTATACCTGGCCCGGTGGCTTTTCCCTTCTGTCTCTGTATTCCTCATATCTGCTCCTTCCTGTCTTTCCCTGCCAACCCGACCTCCTTCATCCCCCCATGTATTCTAATTCTGTATGATGGATTTTATATTGATGTGTAAATGTGTCTTCTTTTATGCATGCATGAAATTACATCTTTTTGCATGAAAACACAAACAATATGTGTTATGTGCCTTTGTGTTTTTGTCACCTTTTTAATTTTACTATATATAAAAAATTCTATTTATCTGCCAATCTATCTGCATTTGTGTTTTTGGACCCAACATTCTGCAAATCCTTACTTTGCTATAAAATATTTCTATTTTTCCCTCTGGTTCTTTTGTTTTTCACTAAATCCTCACTATTCTGCATGGTCTTGGCTTGTTGTGATGTGGTGTTGCAGAATTGAGATATCCTGCAGGAACCTGCCGCTGATATGTTCCACATGTGGAGTGCTGCCCAGCGCAAATCTCTCCGCAGCTACTGCCAACAATGCTGTGTTAGTTTTTTCTCCTCTCCTTCTGCTGCACAAAAGCTCCATGACATATAATACAAACAAACATACAGACAATGACATTAACACTTTCCCAAAAATGTGCGCAGTCATGCAATGTAATCTGTGGCACTGTAGCGTTAAAACATATAGAAATCAAGGTCTTCTGCCGCATTCAGGTTAAAAGATGAAGACTTCTTTTTAGTATTCTCCTTTGAGAATGGAACATTTCCCATCGTATTGGTATGGGACTCACTGTATGTCATTTGTCACCTGCACAGCGTGATGTCTTTCCTGTACTGAAGTCCTGAATTAATGTGCCTGTCCCTAGTCTCTTGTTCTCCCACACGTACCCGCTTATCTGTAGATATAAAGTCCCTCTCCGCCCTTTTATCTCCATGTCACCCATGGTGACAACTACAGTAACTCTTCTCCCACCTCCCCACACTAACCTGAGACAATAAGACTTGTCCTATACAGCCATAGAAGCCTTCACAAGAGAAAATTCTGAGTGCATCTGCACACACCTAACCTGGGATTCTTGATCTTTTATCTCTCCTTACCCACACCACTTGCATTTCCCTTCATGCTACTGCGCCTTTTATTGTGTTACTGACCACTTGCTTTTCATGGCTTCTCATTTTCTTTAACCCTGTCTCTACTTTCTAACTACTCTTACTTTGTATTTTTCATCCCATACATGCTTTTTGCTTCTTGCCTTATGTTGCACATTTCCTTTTCACATTGCTTTTGGTTCTGGTTTATAACATACTTTTATTTCCAATTATCCCACTTATGTTGTTATTATCCTTTTTCAATCATTCATGTCTTTCCTCATACCTTTCTTTTCACCACTATCTTATTTCTATATCTCTCTTCCCTCTTCTTTCTTTACCCCTTCTTTCGCACCGTGTCTCCACTCCCTTAACACAGGGCATCTCTCTGGAGCTCCTGCGTGGTCCTTCCTCTGCTTGCCCTCACCTGGATGTCTGCAGTGTTAGCTATGACTGACCGTCGATCCATCCTCTTCCAAGTCCTGTTTGCAGTATTCAATTCTGTTCAAGGTTGTGTGATCATTACTGTACACTGCTTCCTGCGCCGTGAGGTGAGAACTTTCCATTAATAGTCTTTACTTTCTACTTTCCTACAATGCCATGAAAACAAATCACACTGTCGCTTCTGATAATTAGCACTTTACAGAACATCGGAATACTGTGCTAGTTTATAATTAAGTTCTGTCTATAAACTGATCTAGGGTATTCGCAAAGATAAATACTCATAATTTCTTGTACATTTTGTATTACATGTGTGCATTCCATTTTTCCTGATCATTTAATATATATTTTTTAAAATTAATTACTTACCATGGGCATAGACACTGCACTTGCACTAAAACATATAAACGCTGACGCATTTTATGTTTTTATTGTCCCCCTTCACAATTGGTAGTGAGACGTTGCCCATGGATCTTTCTTACCATGGCTACTGTAACATTACCAAATAATGGAGTAACTAACTGGTCAAAGAACTAAACCTACTAAATGTTGGGTAGAGGTATAAGAAAAACAAGCTTAGGGCTCTATTGTCTATGGGATAGGAGGCTCCCTTTTCTAAATTGGTTTATGTAAGTCAATGCAAATCTTTCTGAGTGCCTCACTCCTTTATTCTGTGTGGAGAAGGTAGGTACTGTTTCTTTTAGTGAAGCTCATCATCTGGCATATGTAGTCATTTGTGCCATCAATGCAAAATCTCTCCACCAGTAGAAAGAAGACTCTCTATCTGGGTCCACCTATTGGACCCTACAAAGTTCGAGTTCGAAGTTTGAGAGAGTTTTGAGTGTAAACCACTCAAGCGAGCAGTGCTGTGCTTGGGTGTGAATGATAGTCAGCCCTGTACGAGCCACGTGCAGTGTTTGAATGGCTTGCACTTAGGGGTACTTTGCACACTACGACATCGCAGGTGCGATGTCGGTGGGGTCATGTCGAAAGTGACGCACTTCCTGCGTCGCTCTCGACATCGTAGTGTGTAAAGCCTAGATGATACGATTAACGAGCAAAAAAGCATCGTAATCGTATCATCGGTGCAGCGTCGGCGAAAACCATAATTACCTTGCTGCGATGGTCTGATGTTGTTCCTCGTTCCTGTGGCAGCACACATCGCTGTGTGTGAAGTCGCAGGAGCGAGGAACATCTCCTACCTGCTTCATCGCGGCTCCTGTCGGCTATGCGGAAGGAAGGAGATGGGCGGGATGTTTACGTCCCGCTCATCTCCGCCCCTCCGCTTCTATTGACCGCCTGCCGTGTGACGTTGCTATTACGCCGCACGGCCCGCCCCCTTAATAAGGAGGCGGGTCGCTGGCCAGAGCGACGTCACAGGGCAAGGTGAGTGCATGTGAAGCTGGCGTAGTGATAATTTTCGCTACGCCAGCTATTACCACATATCGCTGCTGCGACAGGGGCGGGGACTATCGCACTCTGCATCGCAGCATCGACTTGCGATGTCGTAGTGTGCAAAGCACCCCTTAGAATCAGCGTGATCAGATACAGTGTGCACAGGAAAAACCCTGCCCACCCTTCCCCGGAGGTGTTCAGCTTATGTCAGCATGTGGGTGGAGCCACAAACTGCCCAATTACAGACTTCCACTGAGGTTCGCATCAAGTCGGGGTCAACAACCAAACTTTTTAAAGGTTCAAATATACCTGACGAATCGAACTTCCAAAACTCCGCTCATCTCTATTGAATAGTTCCTATCAACAGTCTGGGGCTGCCATTTTTATTTAAGAAAAGAGTGGGCAGCCTCAAACTGGTGTGGCCCCAAATGTCCCTAATATCCACCTAAAGGACACAGCTTTTGTTACAACTTTCTGGTTATGGGATCCTGGCATGCAGAGCAAAATTCAAAATTGCACCGCAGTCTTCGTCACTGTGAAACGGTGAGATCTTGCAAGATTTTGCTCTTTGCACTATAACACAGCACTAGCAAGTATTTTATTATTGCTACAGAAAAGTAACCACTCTAATGATGTTACCATTCAGTAACAGCTTAATTAAGTAAGTGTAGTAGTGGGTTAGTGCAAAGAGCGAGATTTCCCTCTTTCATAGCAAGAAGAACCACAAACAGTTGGTAGATCCCACTTTGTATGGGTTGCCACAAATTGGAAGTTTGAACCCAACTTTTTCTAGAAAATCTAGTCCTTTAAAGAGAAATAATAGACAGTGGGGACCTCTTTCATAATACGTGTTATTTAGAAACTTAACCAGTCAGAGGCTGCTCACTATATTCTTAACCCCATTACGACCGCGTTACGTTTTAAAACGGCACTAAAAAAGGGTACTTATTCCTTTCTGCCGTTTTAAAACGGCGGTCGGAAAAAAGGATCTAGCGCCCCCCAGAGTCAGAAAATTTCCGGGGTCTCAGCTGCCGGGGGTAGCTGAGACCCTGGAGATCATGATTCGGGCCGGTTTTTCCGGTCCCCGCTCACCTGATGACCGGTATACACCGTATACCGATCATCAAGTTATAGTAAATGACCGCGCCGGTAAAAAATCATTTATCTCCCATCTGGCATGATCAAACATGCCAGATGGGAGATAAATCTTTTTCCCGGTTCCCTCCGGTCCCCTCGGTATCCCCAAAGTGCCCCCCCCGACCCCCAACCCCCTCCCGAAAATCCAAGATGGCCGCGCGCATCGGAGAGCACAGCAGCGCGCCGGCCGCATTTACAGTGTTCCTATGGTTTCTGTCGTATGTGCCATAACACATACGACAGAAACCTGCTCCCTAGGCCCTGCCGGGTCCCCCCCTACCCTCCCCCTGGTGTCCCCCGGTGTCCCCCGGTGTCATACATACCGGAGCGCTGATCCCCCGCGGCCCCCTCCTCCGGCTCCTTCTCTGCAGACTCCGGTCACATGTGCAGAGCAGCTGACAGCTTCCTGTGTTCAGGACGCTGGCTGCAGCTGCTGCTGCACTGAGTCTGCAGCTGTGACCCGGGGAGAGTGGGTGCAGATTCTTTGCACCCACTCTCCTCAAATGGAGGGTCTGCCCTCCTAGAAAATGGGGGATACGTTCCCTGAACGTGCCCCCCATATTCTAGAAGGTCCAGAGGCGACGTGGGACGTCCAAATGGATTACAGTGGATTTTTTTTTTTCTTTTCAATAAATTGGTCAATCAGGGAATGTTTTGGGGAGTGTTTTTTCAAATAAATTTTTTTTTGTTGTCAATTTTTTTTTTATTACTGTCAATTAGTTATGTCGGGTATCTGATAGACGCCGTGACATAACTAATTGCTGGGCTTGATGCCAGGTGACATTACACACCTGGTATCAACCCCATTCATTACCCCGTTAGCCAACGCACCAGGGCGCGGGATGAGCTGGGGCGAAGCGCCAGAATTGGCGCATCTAATGGATGCGCCACTTCTGGGGCGGCTGCGGCCTGCTATTTTTAGGCTGGGAAGAGTCCAATAACCATGGCTCTTCCCATCCTGAAAATACCAGACCCCAGCTGTCAGCTTCACCTTGGCTGGTGATCTAATTTGGGGGGACCCCACGTTTGTTTGTTTTTTTTAATTATTTATTTATAAATAATTAAAAAAAAAAAAACAGCTTGGGGAGCCCTCCAAATTGATCACCAGCCAAGATGAAGCTGTCAGCTGTGGTTTGCAGGCTACAGCTGTCTGCTTTACCCTAGCTGGCTATCAAAAATAGGGGGGACCCCACGTCATTTATTTTAATTATTTTTTTTTTTTTTTGGGCTAAATACAAGGCTAGGCATCCTTTAGTGTCACATGAAAGGCACTAAAGGGCGCCAGCTTAGAATATGCAGGGGGGTGGGACGTTATATATGTTTGACATCTATCCATTCATCCATTGTAGCATTTTAGGCTATGTGCCCACAATCAGGGTTTGCAACGTTTTGGGGGCAGAGTGTTTTCCCTGCGTCCATAACGCTGCGTTGTGCAGTAGAAGCACAGTGGCAGGATTTTTAGAAATCCCGTGCCCACTGTTTCTTTTCTCCGCAGCATAAATCGACCTGTGGCGCAGCTTCCCGAGCCTCAGCATGTCAATTTATGCTGCGGAGATGAGTGTTCTTTGCAGGTAGCATAGAGCTCCACAGCAGCCTGAACCCAAATCGTGGGCATGGGCAGCTGCGTTCTCCCGTGGACAACACTCACATTTCTGCAGGAGGCTGACACTGGGTACTAGACGCCGTGTCGCTGGATCATGGCCACATAGCCTAAAGGCTACTTTACACGCTGCGATATCTGTCCCGATATCGCTAGCGTGGGTACCCGCCCCCATCTGTTGTGCGACAAGGGCAAATCGCTGCCCGTGCCGCACAACATCGCGCAGACGCATCACACATACTTACCTGCCCGGCGACGTCGCTGTGACCGGCGAACCGCCTCCTTTCTAAGGGGGCGGTCCGTGTGGCGTCACAGTGACGTCACTGAGCGGCCGACCAATAGAAGCGGAGGGGCGGAGATGAGTGGCCGGAACATCCCGCCCACCTCCTTTCTTCCTCATAGCGGCCGGGAGGCAGGTAAGGAGAGCTTCCTCATTCCTGCGGCGTCACACATAGCAATGTGTGCTGCCGCAGGAGCGACGAACTACATCGTTACTGCTGCAGTAACGATAATCGAGAATGGACCCCCATGTCACCGATGAGCGATTTTGCACGTTTTTGCAACGATGCAAAATCGCTCATCGGTGTCACACGCAGCAACATCGCTAATGCGGCCGGATGTGCGTCACCAATTCCGTGACCCTAACGACTCCGCATTAGCGATGTCGCAGCGTGTAAAGCCCCCTTAACAGTGAGAAATTTGTTGCTACAGCAACATTTTTGTGAAGTACCTGTGGATTCAAAATGTTTACTATACTCCTGAATAAAATACTTGAGGGGTCCAGTTTCCAAAATGAGGTCACTTGTGGGGGGTTTCTGATGTATAGGTACCCAAGGGGCCCTGCTAATGTGACATGGTGCGCGCAATTTACTTCAACTTTTCCAAAATTCAAATGGTGCTCCTTCCATTCCAAGCCCTCCCATTTATCCAAACAAAGGTTTTTGGCCACATGTGGGGTATCCCTGCGCTCACAAGAAATTAGATAACAACCTGTGGGGTACACGTTTTGTTGTTGCCTCTTGAAAAAGTGAAAAATGTGTCGCTAAATCAACATTTTTGTGAAAAAAATGAAAATTTCAATATGGCAACCTAAGCTTATCAAATTCTGTGAAGTATTCGTGGATTCAAAATGCTCAATATACACCTAGATTAAAGCCTTGAGGGGTCTTATTTCCAGAATGGGGTCACTTGTGGGGGACCTCCACTGCTTAGGCACCTCAGGGGCTCTCCTAATGCAACATGGCATCCGCTATTGATTCCTGCCAATTTTGCAGTCAAATTGCACACCTTCTCTTCTGAGCCCTGTAGTGTGCCCAAACAGTTGATTTCCACCACATATAAGATATCACCAAACTCAGGAGAAATTGCGCAATAAATTTCATGGTGATTTTTTTCCTGTTACCCTTGTGAAAAAAAAAGCTACCTGGTTGAAGTAACAATTTTGTGGTAAAATTTTATTTTTTTATTTTCATGGCTCAATGTTATAAACTTCTGTAAAGCACCTGGAGGTTCAGGGTACTCACCAAACATCAAGATAAATTCCTTGAGGGGCCTAGTTTCCAATATGGGGTCACTTGTGGTGTTTTTTTGCTGTTTACGTACCTTAGGGGTCCTCCAAATGCGACATGGTGCCCGCAATCTTTTTCAGCCAAATTTCCTTTCCAAAATTCAAATATTGCTCCTTCCGTTCCAAGCCCTCCCATTTCTCCAAACAAAGGTTTCAGACCACAAGTGAGGTATCACCGCACTCATAAAAAAGTGGGTAACAAACATTGGGGTCAAATTTTTGGAATTACCTCTTGAAAAAGTGAAAAAATTGATGTTAAAGCAACATTTTTGAGAAAAAAATGAAAATTTTCAATGTGACAACGTAACGTTATCAAAATCTGTGAAGTACTTGTGGATCCAAAATGCTCACTATACCCCTATATAGAAGCCTTAAGGGGTCTAGTTTCCAAAATGGTGTCACTTGTGAGGGGTTTCTGCTGTTTAGGTACCTTAGCGGACATGTAAATGCAACATGGTGCCCGCAATCTATTTCAGCCAAATTTGCTTTCCAAAATTCAAATATTGCTCCTTCTGTTCCGAGCCCTCCCATTTGTCCAAACAAAGGTTTCTGACCACATGTGGGGTATTGGCGCGTTCATAAGAAAGTGGGTAACAAGTTTTGGGGTTCATTTTGTTGTGTTATTTCTTCTAAAAGTCAATAAATTTGGGGTAGAGCAACATTTTGGGTAAAATTTTATTTTTTGCTTTTCTCATTCCACTTTGCTTTAGTTCCTGTGAAGCACCTGAAGGGTTAATAAACTTCTTGGATGTGGTTTTGAGTACTTTGAGGGGTGCTGTTTTGAGAATGGTGTCACTTTTAGGTATTTTCTGTCACTTAGGCCTCTCAAAGTCACTTCAAATGTGATGTGGTCCCTAAAAAAATGGTTTTGTGAATTTTGTTGAAAAAATGGGAAATTGCAGATGAACTTTGACCCCTTCTAACTTCCTAACCCCAAAACATTTTGTTTCAGAAATTGCGCTAATGTAAAGTAGACATGTGGGAAATGTTATTTATTAACTGTTTTGTGTGACATAACTCTCTGGGTTAAGGGCATAAAAATTAAAAGTTTGAAAATTGCAAAATTTTCAAAATTTTCATCAAATTTCCGATTTTTTTCACAAATAAAAGCAAAAAATATCGTTCTAAATTTATAACTATCATGAAGTACAATATGTCACGAAAAAACAATGTCAGAATCACCGGGATCCGTTGAAGCGTTCCAGAGTTATAACCTCATAAAGGGACACTGGTCAGAATTGCAAATATGGCCTGGGCATTAAGGACAAAACTGGCTTCGTCCTTAAGGGGTTAAATAAAAAAGGCAGCCCCAATCTGTTGATAGGTACTCTCTTATGCCAATCTCTCTTATGCCAATCCTTTGACAAGACTTGCAATATGACTAATAATATAGATCCAAAAGGCAGCTATTCAGTATTTTTTCCCCTCATGAGTTCAGATTACGGCATTAGTTGGCTAGAATAGAAGGCCTTTGATGTGAGTTTAGGGGAGATATTGTTCCTCCTTGTGGAGACCAACAGCTGGTGTAGGGATTCTTCTATCCCAGGCAATTTTCCTTAGAATGCAAATGAGCTCTCCTACGGGGAAAGAAAGCTGTCTATCCAGTGCCACCTGTTGAAGGTTTTAGCTGTCTTTCTCATGAAGGAGAACTAATTTTCAAATGGTTCAACTGAAAATAATTTATTAACAATTATTTCACATAAATATTCATATAATGGACTGTGGAGCAACTGTTCCTAAGAAGCAGCACACAATAAACAGTAACATCCACATGGTACATTAACATCCTTGCATAATTTTAAGAGAAACAAGTCAAATAATGAAGCATTACACATGTGATGAGCCATGGGAAGTGGGAAAAAATGCAAAGATGGGAAAACATAGGTAGAAAACTTGATTAAAATATGGACACATCAATCTCAAGGCTGTCCCAGGTGGAATATTCTCTGTGTAGGCTTTAGATTGGCTTGTATAAATTCATTGAGGACAGGCTTTTCATTTCCAAAATAAGGTGGTTCCTGACAATCTCTTCAACCTCTGGAAAACAGTTCATAAGGTGCCAATGCGCTTGAATTGCCCCAATAGTGTGAACTCTAAGAAATAGTCCATAAACTACTGAATAGTACAATAGGGTCCTACTGGGTACTGAGTGTTCAGTTTATGTTCTTAGGCATCTAACAGGCCATGTGCAAAAGGCAATTTGTGAACTACCGGCTCAGGTTAGGCATGTGAATGAATGACCTGAGAGGCATACTCTTCAGAATAGCTATCCATGTCAAGTCCTTGTGCCTGTTGGTTAGTTTGTCAGAAATCAATTTCTACAGTGGTGGTAGTGAGCCCTAGGATAGACTCAACCAAGTTCTTTGCTCTGATGAGCTTATGGATTGTCTTGGGTTTGCACAGCTCAAGCTGGAATTCCTCTATTTGGTGCTCTATCACAAAGCAGGCAACATCCTCATTGAACCATGGAAGTTGTCTTTTATAAGGGAAGGCACTGTATTATTTGACCCACCTGTATGCCTGTAAGAAAGGTGGAATAAGGAAATAAGACAAATAATAATAACAAATAATGATGGCAGCAAAATGCAAATATCAGGAATACATTTCCTATGCTTTCAAAGGTCTCATTATCCAATGTTAAGTTTGAAGTCTGAAACACTGTCCTATTGATGGCCCTGTAAATAGAGACGGCTATGCTTGGGCAAGGTACTAGAGAACAGCAGAACTCCAATGTGTAGGGCTAGTGCCTAAGTAGTAAACTGTCACAGACTACAGTGTCTAGTCCATATCCTTAGGGCTTTACCTTCTTTCACACACCAGACTCCAAGGAGTCTTATTTAATGGTGATGGTGAATAAGAAGGGGATAGATGATTGTTACCATTTCCCATAGAGCATAGTTTCTGATTTCCCATAATTGACCTTTGGCACTGACGCCTGACTGTACTACTTCAAAAAGCACATACATTCATGGCCAAAAGAGTTGGCACCCTTGAAATTATTCTAGAAAACAAAATACAGTATTTCTCCCAGGAAATTATTGCAGTTAACTCTGTTTTGTCATACACAAGTTTATTTCCTTTGTGTGTATTGGAACAACATAAAAAAATAGAGAAAAAGGCAAATTGGATATAATTTCACGCAAATTTCAAAAATGGGCCAGACAAAATTGTTTGCATTTTTCCAAAATTGTAGGTAAACAACTTTGTTTCAAGCATAACACTGATGTTTTCCCTACGGAAATGGAAAAATAAATTGTGGCGCTGTGTCACCGCGTTGTGGGAATACTTCATAATTTTGTAACAATTTTAAGGGTGCCAGCACATGACTGTATGTAGGGGTATAAATTGACACAACTACACTACGAATCATGGGAAAATCTGTTTCTACTAGCTTTAACATTCTTGTAGTTCTATTCTCTAAGGATTAGTATGGAAGTGGTGAAATATTGCAGTTTTCTTTCTCAGTGTAGTTTCTTTACGTATGTCCTCAGGTGCAAGAAGTGGTGAAATGCCAAATGGGTGGGTGTCGCAGTGATGAAAATGAAGATTCTCCAAACTCCTGCAAGAATGGTCAACTCCAGATAATGGTAAGTCATGTATCAGGATACGAAAAATATATACAGTAAATACAATGTCAAAGGCGTTTTACCAAAAGTGTACCATATGAATAGGCTGATTTAGAGTGATTCAAGCATTGCACTGGGAAAATAATTTCTAGTGTAACTGACTAAATCTCCATAATTTTTTTTTTTTACAAACTAGTCATATCACGTACGATGGACCATGTAGTCTGCAGTAGTTACCACACCACCATGGCAGTGAGAAAAGAAATAAAACAAAAAAGGAGCGTTCATGATGCATGGTTCATGGTTCATGGTGCACTCAATGTACCTCTGTTTCCTGGCAGTGTGGTGTAATATGGTGCAGTCCGATTGTAAGGGGTAGTCGGACCCCTGGTAGTGAAGGAACGTTTTCCCCCCCTGAAGACGCCACATAGTATGGTGGCAAATGTTAAATGTTAATGGTAAAATGTTACCTGTTGTTGTAGTGATTAAACAGTTTCCCCACTAGGTGCCAGTGTAGAGCAGTGGTTCCCCTGGTAACAGTGGCAGGGAAGGAAGGAAGGGAGGTCTCTGAAGGCAGAGCAGTGTGCAGAGGGTAGTGAGATGTGACTGGAGAGAGAAGTCTGAGGTGACGGGGCAGAGTGTGTGAGTAAAAAGTGGCAGGCAGCCAGAGTGAGTGCGCAGACAAAGAAGTGGAGGTACACGGGAACGCCCGTAGAAAGCAAGAGAAGTAGTTCCCCGGCAAAGAAGTGGAGAGGTGAGAACTTATCCGGAGCCGGTAGTCTGTGCTAGATCTGCCGTATAGATCCGGGTTCAGTGTGCAGCTACTAGAGGGTTAACACATGTCCCCTGCAGGCGAGGGAAAGTTACCGGGGAAAGAGGAAACCGTCAGCAAGAAGTGTAACCTGTAAACCGATGTGACTTGATGCTGAAAGGTGTAAAGAGGAGTGGGAACTCATCCGGAACCGGTAGTGTGTGCTAGATCTGCCCTGCAGTAATTCAGGGTTCAGAGTACAGCTACTAGGGGGTTAACAAGTGTCCCCTGCAGGTGAAGGAGAGTGACCGTCAGCAAAAAGGGGAAACCGTCAGGAAGGAACGTAATCTGTAACATTAAAGTGAAGTACTGAAGTAACTTGCTGCTGAGAAGTGTAACAGAAAATGGAAGCCTCGTTCAATAAAATGTTTCTTAGTTTACCAGCTGCCTGTCAGTGGCTCTTTTTTGTAACTGATGAAGGGGCTGGCGAGCCGAGGGAAAACGGCGTAACGGAGAACTCAGGTACCGGCACGAACGCGTCCCTGCCACCCACACTCTGCCCCACAAACAACACCCCTGTTTTAATAGTGACGGCCGGGCCGGGGGTCAGCCTGTCGCCCAAAGGGGCCACGACTACATCCCCTGAGGCGCCCCCTGCCCCCATTACAAACTGGCGTAGTCGGCAGGATGCCCTGCAAGAGACCCCGACTGAAAACTGTGAGGAAGATCAAGTGGTGCCTGACGTGCTGAACAGGCCACAAGATGGCGGCAAGATGGCAGCCGTCCTCATGGACTCAGCGGAGGCGCGAAAATTTGGCGTCAAACGAAAAGTGCTGGGCTGGCCTGGGCAGAGGAAGAAGCCCAGAGTGCACTGTCCAAAGAGGGGAGGTACCAGCCCCAAGAAGACCCATGACGCCCATTGTGAGCTGCAGAGGTCCGGAGATGTGGGCGGCGCTGCAAGAAGCAGAAGGCGTCGCCAACACTGTGCGGACCTGGTGAGTGAAGCCGGGGGCGGAGGATGGGCCAAAATGAGGAAAGAAGCACTGGAGCCACAGCCATGTTATGAGCCGTACTGTAGGCTACCCCGCTTACCTGGGCAGTCCCTCTCCAACCATGTGAGGGCCTAGCGGGCCGAATGGCTGCATGCATATCACCCAGCGTGAAGAGGTGGTCATCCGGAAGAGAATGCTGTTTGTTGTTGAGAGCCGGTGCTGTTAGGAGCCGGCGAATGTTTACAGTTCAAGTAACGCTAAAAGTACTGAACCTGGGAGTAGAAGAATGCAGGACTATGCATGGACTCCTCCCTCGACCGTTAAAGTAAGAACTCTTTTGTTTCTGTTGTTTTCTGCTCACCTGAAGACCGGGAGCGCTTGGGAATAGCCTCCGGGCAGAATACCAGCTAAGACCGGGAGCGCCTAAGGAGGGCCTCCGGGCAGATGTTCAACTAAGACCGGGAGCTCCCCTGGAGGGACTCCGGGCACCGAACTTGTGTGCCATTCTGTGTATTTTAAGTGTTGTTTTTAAAAGTTTTTCTGATAAAAAGAATATACTAGTTAAGAAACGTGTGTGTGTGCCCGGCATGTGTTGGTCTGCAGGTACGAACCTCACCAGGAGGCTGAGGTTAAAGAGGGGAGGAATGTAAGGGGTAGTCGGACCCCTGGTAGTGAAGGAACGTTTTCTCCCCCTGAAGACGCCACATAGTATGGTGGCAAATGTTAAATGTTAATGGTAAAATGTTACCTGTTGTTGTAGTGATTAAACAGTTTCCCCACTAGGTGCCAGTGTAGAGCAGTGGTTCCCCTGGTAACAGTGGCAGGGAAGGAAGGAAGGGAGGTCTCTGAAGGCAGAGCAGTGTGCAGAGGGCAGTGAGATGTGACTGGAGAGAGAAGTCTGAGGTGACGGGGCAGAGTGTGTGAGTAAAAAGTGGCAGGCAGCCAGAGTGAGTGCGCAGACAAAGAAGTGGAGGTACACGGGAACGCCCGTAGAAAGCAAGAGAAGTAGTTCCCCGGCAAAGAAGTGGAGAGGTGAGAACTTATCCGGAGCCGGTAGTCTGTGCTAGATCTGCCGTATAGATCCGGGTTCAGTGTGCAGCTACTAGAGGGTTAACACATGTCCCCTGCAGGCGAGGGAAAGTTACCGGGGAAAGAGGAAACCGTCAGCAAGAAGTGTAACCTGTAAACCGATGTGACTTGATGCTGAAAGGTGTAAAGAGGAGTGGGAACTCATCCGGAACCGGTAGTGTGTGCTAGATCTGCCCTGCAGTAATTCAGGGTTCAGAGTACAGCTACTAGGGGGTTAACAAGTGTCCCCTGCAGGTGAAGGAGAGTGACCGTCAGCAAAAAGGGGAAACCGTCAGGAAGGAACGTAATCTGTAACATTAAAGTGAAGTACTGAAGTAACTTGCTGCTGAGAAGTGTAACAGAAAATGGAAGCCTCGTTCAATAAAATGTTTCTTAGTTTACCAGCTGCCTGTCAGTGGCTCTTTTTTGTAACTGATGAAGGGGCTGGCGAGCCGAGGGAAAACGGCGTAACGGAGAACTCAGGTACCGCCACGAACGCGTCCCTGCCACCCACACTCTGCCCCACAAACAACACCCCTGTTTTAATAGTGACGGCCGGGCCGGGGGTCAGCCTGTCGCCCAAAGGGGCCACGACTACATCCCCTGAGGCGCCCCCTGCCCCCGTTACACGATTACTTCAGAAACCAGAGTAGCCAATTAAGTAATAGAAATCAACACAATTACTTGTAATAAATTTAGATAGGTACAACCAGATGAATGATGCTTGCACACAGGCTCAATTCGTATTCAACAATCACAGTTACTCTCCAGGGAAGTTATGTGGTTATTAGAGATCTGCGGACCTGGAATTCTCTGGGAATTCTGACTAATGATCAGGGTCCAGCACTCGGGTAATACAAAAAAATAAAGGAAAAATAAAGAAAAAAATATAAAAGCAAGCGGCGTTGAACTTACCAAGGCTCTGGCGTGGCTGTAACTGCTTCCGTGGCTGGCCATTCACTTCCGGGGCCACACATTAAGCTCATGCATATGCACTGCTTTCCCCGCCCACCAGTATCTGTGATTAGTTGCACTTAGATGCGCACCTCCACTGAGTAACAGCATGTCTGACGCTTCCAATCACAGAGCCGGTCTGTGGGTCTATAGCATATAGTAAAAATAAAAAAATTGGGGTAGAGTCACCCCGTATTTGATACCCAGCACAGATAGAGCATATGGTTACAGGCTACAGCCCCCTGCCAGGCGCTTATCTTGGCTGTGTATAAAAATAAGCGGAATCACATGTGCCTTTTTTTTAATTATTTAAATAAATAATTTTAAAAAATGATGTTCGGTGCCCCCCAGGTTTGATACCTAGCCATGATAAAGCCTAACAGCTGGGGGCTGGTGTTCTAAGGCTGGGGAGATCCATGGCTTTTGGGAGCCCCCAGCCTAAAAATAGCTTACTGCAGCTGCCCAGGATTGTCGTATCCATTAGATGTGACAATCCCAGCACTTTACCCGGCTATTCCTGATTGCCCTGGTGCGGTGGCAAATCAGTGTAATGAGGAGTTAATCGCAGCTCACAGCTGCCACTAAGCCCTAGATTAGTGATGAGGATGGTCTATGAGACCACACATTACTAATCTGTCAGTGAAAGTAAACAAACACTGAAAAAATCCTTTATTTTAAATAAAAGACAAAAAAAACACCATTTTATATCACTTTATTAACCCCCCAAACACACCTGCAAATCTAACTTAATCCACACAATGGCCCATGACAATTCCAGCTCTGCTACATCTGAAGATCACAGCAAGCGCTATAGAATATGACTGCCCACTGTGAGCTCCAGGCAGAGACTGAGCCGTGATAAGTGGTGACTTCACTCAGGTTAGTTGCAGTCACAGCTGAAGGTTCCCGCGATCCTCCACCTGTGATCGCAGGTAACTTAACCCCAGGTGACCTCAATGAATTCTCACTGAGTTCACAGATCTGCATTGCTGGCAGAAAATTGCCTTTTTTGCCAAGGGATGCAGATATGGTGCTGAAATTTTTACACCATATTCCTGCACCCAATTTACACCTCCTGGCATCACTGTGGCATGTGATATGTTGTGGTAGTGATACTTTTTTTGCCAGGAGGTGTATATTGGGTGCAAGAATCTGGTGTAATCGTTTCAGCACCAAATCTGCATCTCTTGGCAAAACAATGCACAAAAAAACGTTTTTTTTTATGCTGTGCAAATTTGGTGCTGAATTTTGTGCACCAGATTTCAGCACCAAATTTGCACTTCCTGGCAGAAAACTGCACCTAGATGGCATGAAAATCCTTTTGGGCATTTTTTTGCCAAGAGATGCAGATTTGGTGCTGAAATGTTTACACAATATTCCTACACCCTATCTATACCTCCTGGCAAAAAACGCATCACTGTCGTATCATACCGTATGCGCCTGTAGGCTGCTATTATTGGGTTGGGTGGGCCCAATAAGCATGGATCTACCCAGCCTGAGAATACCAGCCCCCAACTGTCGGGCTTTATCATGGCTGGGTATCAAAATTTGGGGGGACTGCACTCTGTTTTTTTAATTATTTATTAACTAGTTAAAAAAAAAGCTGCATGCGATTCTCCTTATTTTTTTGTTTTATTATTTATTATTTTTGCTTTATTATTAAGGTTTTCCTGGGGATTGACTGCAGAAATGTTAGACACATTTTCTGCAGCAAATCCGCTGCAAATCCGCGGTAAAATCTGCGGTAAATCCGCAGCATGCGCACATAGCCTAAGAGTGCCTGGTCCAGTGATGTAATTAACAAGCCGTAGAGTTTAGTACATTTACAGTTAGGTCCAGAAATATTTGGACAGTGACACAAGTTTTGTTACTTTAGCTGTTTACAAAAACATGTTCAGAAATACAATTATATATATAATATGGGCTGAAAGTGCACACTCCCAGCTGCAATATGATAATGAGTAATTGACTGGTGAGCTTGGGAAGTCAAAAAGGCCTGGGCGTCCACGGATGACAACAGTGGTGGATGATCGCCGCATACTTTCTTTGGTGAAGAAGAACCCGTTCACAACATCAACTGAAGTTCAGAACACTCTCAGTGAAGTAGGTGTATCTGTCTCTAAGTCAACAGTAAAGAGAAGACTCCATGAAAGTAAATACAAAGGGTTCACATCTAGATGCAAACCATTCATCAATTCCAAAAACAGACAGGCCAGAGTTAAATTTGCTGAAAAACACCTCATGAAGCCAGCTCAGTTCTGGAAAAGTATTCTATGGACGGATGAGACAAAGATCAACCTGTACCAGAATGATGGGAAGAAAAAAGTTTGGAGAAGAAAGGGAACGGCACATGATCCAAGGCACACCACATCCTCTGTAAAACATGGTGGAGGCAACGTGATGGCATGGGCATGCATGGCTTTCAATGGCACTGGGTCACTTGTGTTTATTGATGACATAACAGCAGACAAGAGTAGCCGGATGAATTCTGAAGTGTACCGGGATATACTTTCAGCCCAGATTCAGCCAAATGCCGCAAAGTTGATTGGACGGCGCTTCATAGTACAGATGGACAATGACCCCAAGCATACAGCCAAAGCTACCCAGGAGTTCATGAGTGCAAAAAAGTGGAACATTCTGCAATGGCCAAGTCAATCACCAGATCTTAACCCAATTAAGCATGCATTTCACTTGCTCAAATCCAGACTTAAGACGGAAAGACCCACAAACAAGCAAGACCTGAAGGCTGCAGCTGTAAAGGCCTGGCAAAGCATTAAGAAGGAGGAAACCCAGCGTTTGGTGATGTCCATGGGTTCCAGACTTAAGGCAGTGATTGCCTCCAAAGGATTCGCAACAAAATATTGAAAATAAAAATATTTTGTTTGGGTTTGGTTTATTTGTCCAATTACTTTTGACCTCCTAAAATGTGGAGTGTTTGTAAAGAAATGTGTACAATTCCTACAATTTCTATCAGATATTTTTGTTCAAACCTTCAAATTAAACGTTACAATCTGCACTTGAATTCTGTTGTAGAGGTTTCATTTCAAATCCAATGTGGTGGCATGCAGAGCCCAACTCGCGAAAATTGTGTCACTGTCCAAATATTTCTGGACCTAACTGTACATGCAAAATGGTCCTTTCACATTTCGGTCTGTCGTTATTTACAGTGTACATGGCAGGAAAGAACACATCCTTTGGTAACCAACATATGTCAAAACTGTGTCCTTTTGGCTTACGCTCAGTCAGTATGTATGATTAGGATAGGAATGTGTAGTCTTTTTTGCTTTCTTATGCAGATCATATTGTAGTACTATCCCACTGCATGTACTAGCCCACTGTATACCTATACAATGATATATATTGAGAGCGTTTGTCTGAAGTGCACAACAGTAAATACTTAATAAAAATAAACCTCTGACAGAATAAGGAATAAAAAAATTTACATTTTGGCAGTAACAGTTGGTTCAGGCCAAGGCAACTCTGCCTCTCTGGGCATTTGCAGTACACCAATAGAGTGTGTGATAACATCATTAGCTAGATGATGAGACTGGGGAAAACAATGCCACCATGACTTGTCTCCCACTAGTTATCATATCCCCACCACAATTATAAAATTGTTTTTTGGCATATGCAGCAATCAATAAGACAGTAAATGGGCTTGTTAGTAAGGGTATACAGATAGCAATGAAAACATGTTGGCTGTTTGAGAGGCTTAGAAAGCTGATATGTTCCTTTTAAGACTGGCATTATGCATACCAGTCTTAACGATGGGTGTGGAGGTCTAAGATGTACCTAATGCATTAAAAGGTGCAAGCCACCTAATGAATAATGCTCATCTTAAAACTGGTGTGGGACTTCATGACAAACATTTTTGCTCAACTTTGTGTTGAGCAAGAATTTCGTGACATTTGAGGAAAACACCTTCATGAATCAGTCCCTTTATTTTATTGAGGTTTTATGCAATTTGGAAAAGTCAGTGAGATTTTTATATATATATAAATAGGCGACATGGTGGCTCAGTGCTTAGCACTGCAGCCTTGCAGTGCTGGGGTCCTGGGTTCAAATCCCACCAAGGACACCATCTGCAAGGAGTTTGTATGCTCTCCCCGTGTTTGCGTGGGTTTCCTCCGGGTACTCCGGTTTCCTCCCACACTCCAAAGACATACAGATAGGGACTCTAGATTGTGAGCCCCAATGGGGACAGTGTTGCCAATGTATGTAAAGCGCTGTGGAATTAATTGCGCTATATAAATGAATAAAATCAAAATCATATATATCTATATATATATAATTGCCTTATTCTGTCTGTCTGTCTGTCTTGCTCCAAAATTGTGTCACCGTGAGTGTCGTTACAGTGACAACTGTCGGATTCGCCACTCGCCCCGGCCCTCCGCACGCATCGCCTGCTCCAGCGTACACCGGCTCCCGGTACACATGTGCAGGGAGCCGGCATACGCTGACGCCTCACCTGCTCGCCCCTGCCACACGTTGGCACACTCGGCCCCGCCCCTGGCGGACATAACCTTGCGATGCTTGGATCGTGACGGAGCCGATGTATGCTGGTAACCATGATACACATCGCATAACTATAGGAAGCGCTTCCCTTAGTTACCCGATGTGTATCATGGTTACCAGCGTACACCGGCTCCCAGTACACATGTGCAGGGAGCCGGCTGACGCCTCGCCCGCTCAGCCTCGCCCTTGGCACACGTTGCCACACTCAGACCCGCCCCCGGCGGCCCCAGCATGGGGGATGGAGCACGATGGGGGGTGTGCAGCATGGAGGATGGAGCACGATGGGGGGTGTGCAGCATGGGGGATGGAGCACAATGGGGGGTATGCAGCATGGGAGATGGAGCACGATGGGGGGTGCGCAGCATGGGACATGGAGCACGATGAGGGGTGCACAGCATGGGGGATGGAGCACGATGGGGGGTGCGCAGCATGGAGGATGGAGCACGATGGGGGGTGCGCAGCATGGGGGATGGAGCACGATGGGGGGTGCGCAGCATGGGGGATGGAGTACAATAGGGGGTGCGCAGCATGGGGGATGAAGAACGATGGGGGTGTGCAGCATGGGGGGATGGAGCAAGATGGGAGGTGCGCAGCATGGGGGATGGAGCACGATGAGGGGTGCACATCTCCCCCCAAAACACACACACCGCCACACGCGCACCGCACAACACACCACACTGGGAACCACAAACACCGCCCTACACAGACACCCACACACACAGACAATGCTGCACACACAACACACAAACACCGCGGCACACACAAATATATGCACATACAGCGCAACACACACATTGCACAAAACATACCTCCCCCCAAAACACCCACAGCCCCACACGCAACGCTACAGACACACAGCGCTCCACAAACAATGCAACAGACAACGCAACACACAAACAACACCGCTCTCACCACCCCCCACCCAGACAACACCCAGAACATTTACAGCGCCCTAAACAAATACTTGGCAACTACACACAACAACATCTATATATATATATATAAAACATATATATATATATAAAACAAAAATCATACATTAACTACACAGTACGTAAATTCTAGAATACCCGATGCGTTAGAATTGGGCCACCTTCTAGTATATATATACAGTCAGGGCCAGAAATATTTGGACAGTGACACAAGTTTTGTTATTTTAGCTGTTTACAAAAACATGTTCAGAAATACAATTATATATATAATATGGGCTGAAAGTGCACACTCCCAGCTGCAATATGAGAGTTTTCACATCCAAATTGGAGAAAGGGTTTAGGAATCATAGCTCTGTAATGCATAGCCTCCTCTTTTTCAAGGGACCAAAAGTAATTGGACAAGGGACTCTAAGGGCTGCAATTAACTCTGAAGGCGTCTCCCTCGTTAACCTGTAATCAATGAAGTAGTTAAAAGGTCTGGGGTTGATTACAGGTGTGTGGTTTTGCATTTGGAAGCTGTTGCTGTGACCAGACAACATGCGGTCTAAGGAACTCTCAATTGAGGTGAAGCAGAACATCCTGAGGCTGAAAAAAAAGAAAAAATCCATCAGAGAGATAGCAGACATGCTTGGAGTAGCAAAATCAAGTCGGGTACATTCTGAGAAAAAAGGAATTGACTGGTGAGCTTGGTAACTCAAAAAGGCCTGGGCGTCCACGGATGACAACAGTGGTGGATGATCGCCGCATACTTTCTTTGGTGAAGAAGAACCCGTTCACAACATCAACTGAAGTCCAGAACACTCTCAGTGAAGTAGGTGTATCTGTCTCTAAGTCAACAGTAAAGAGAAGACTCCATGAAAGTAAATAGAAAGGGTTCACATCTAGATGCAAACCATTCATAAATTCCAAAAATAGACAGGCCAGAGTTAAATTTGCTGAAAAACACCTCATGAAGCCAGCTCAGTTCTGGAAAAGTATTCTATGGACAGATGAGACAAATGTGGCGCCCCTGACCTGGTCAGGCACCACTGAGTACTGCACCCATGCTGGGGACAGTACAATACAGGTAATCCAGAAGGCTGACAGGGGTGTGGAACACAGGCGCATAGTGATCAGGTCTCACACATGTACCCATGAGAGGACCCCTGGGGATCCCAGGAGGGGGCAAGCCTTCACCTTCACTGGAATAGTGGAGGGGGTGGAGCCTCCATCTCCTCTCAAGGGGTGTGGTAGAGAGTCTGGTTGCTAGGTGGCGTAGGCAAGAACAGGAGAGGAGGGGCAGTGAGTCAGTTAGAGCAGAACTCCATAGGGCTCAGTGAGGAGCAGACCTGTGGGGCTGTTGCTGTCTAACAGCGCCCGCGCAGTGGCTATTGACGGGGGAGAACGGTCAACTAGGAGTGCTGCCTGAAAGCCAGCTTCAGCTAGAGAGTGCAACGGAGTGGGAAGTAAGGAGACTGCTAGAGAGCACCAGGCCCAACCGGGCGGCAGATCCCGAAGCGGAGATAGATTCAACTTTCTTCTGCTAAACCTGCCGGTGTGGGGCTCTTAAAGCCCACACCACAACACTACAAAAGCCGCAGCCACGTAACCACAAGTTAGGGCCCATAGGTCATAGGAGGCAAGAGGCTGGAGTGGCCTGGTCCGGGGAACAAGCAAACGGCAAACAAGAAGGGGAGAGAGGCTTGGAGCATCTTCCCTGGGTGACCCCCATAGGGACTCAAAGTCGGGGTCACCCCAAACCACCAAGGGCTAAGGAAGGCGAGTCAGTAGTCACCCTCATAAAGTCAGCCTGAAGGATACCTGGTTCCTACCTGGTTCATCTCAGCTACGCCCGGGTTACTCACCCTGCCATCTAATGTGAGTAAAAACCCTGAAAGACATCCTGCCTGTGTGGTCATTCTGCGACTTGTGGTACTACAAACCTACACAGGGCCCTGGGGCTTGCCTCACTCTCAGGAGGCTCCTACATCTAACTGCACACACCATCAGCCCCAGGCGACCCTCAACCTGCAGTGGCGGTCCCTACTGGCCGCAATACTGAGAGTGGCGTCACGATCAAAAACAGAAGATTTCCTACCAGTGACGGAGATCCAGCTGAGTGGAGTCCCTGAAGGTAATGCACCGACACAACACCGGAGGGGCTTCACATCTGGCTTCACGAACAGGATAAGGACTAGACCTGTCCAGACAGGTGACCATGTGCCTGGGCGGTCCGCTTGAAAAATTGGAAGCGCCGCCATATTGCCACCATGAAAAGCGCGCTGAAAAACAACAGCAGCCCGCGCTGGAAGAAGTTACCGCCCACGAAGAGGCGTGGCTACCCAGAGATCCTCTGCAGAGTTCTGAGCTTGCCAGCGAAGAGAGTGGAAGCGTCCAGAGACGTCGGGACAGAAAGGGAGCCACAAGCCTGCTGCTGGGAGAGGAGCTGCTGAAAGAAGCAGAGCAAAAACTGAACAGCTTGTTATCAGAGGCAACGGCGAGTCCACAGCTGGAGAGTCGTGCAGAAGAGGGCGCAGAAGAAATGGCGTCTGACCGCAGAAATCCAGAACCGGGCTCCGCTGCCTGGT